>NC_066618.1:276516178-276816178 GCF_025201925.1 Gopherus flavomarginatus | reverse complement strand
GGAAGGTGAGGCTACGAAGTGAGAGTGGTTATTGCTTGAGCGCGGCTTCTAATGGAAGCGCTATGGTATGTGTTTAAACTGGTTTATTTAAAAAAAAAAAGTCTTACTGGACTCCTTCGTGCAAACCCTCTAATATGTGATGACTCTCCAGGAAGCTAGGAAAGTCCGCGGTTAGACTGACAAATTGTGACTCTGTCCCTTTAAGTATAGTTGTTAGTAAAAGACGCTTTCAGGAGATAAAAAATGTGGTGAACTAACTTGGTAAATAATTTGCCTTGGTAAATAATTTGCCTTAGCAAATAACATTTAAACCACCAGCGTGAATCATAATTCCATGCTCCGTTATCGTCTGCTCTGCAGAGAGAGCTGCTTATCAGAGCTGCTGAACTCTAAATGTTGTGATACATATATTTTTAAAAGGCAAATAAGGAAGGGGGAGGTTGAAATTTCACGTTCTTTTAGCTATGTTGGGTTTTCAACATGCGTGGATGCAGTTGCGAGCAGTTACATAAGTACATTGTATAGCAATGCAAGGGATCCCAATGCTGGAAAAGTAACTTTATCAGAATTCACTACTCTGCTGGGGATTCTGCAATGAGAACCGTTTGGAAACTTTAGACGTAGTTCCCAAGTGTGAGACCAGTGACTGAGTTTATCAAACCAGTAAGAAAACCTTGCGGCTCTTTCACAAAATCAGCGGAGTTATTGTGTGTGCGGTTTTTTTTAATTCTCTAAAAGTTAATTGCACTGAAATCCTCGCTTGCAAGTTTTCTCATGTTTGAAGATGGCAACAGAAATTTTCATTCCCTAGCCCAAGAGATTTTTCCGTTCTAGGAAGATGAAAACACATGGGTTTCTTTTTTAACCATGTTACTTTTGTGAGGAGAATAAAATGAACATGAACTGATATTGGCCACAGTAACATGAGGAAACCACATAAAAGTGTGTGTGTGCATTTTGGGGTGGGGTGGGGGGAAGAGGATGATGCCTGCAGCTTCTTGCACTCAGAGCTGCGATTTGTGAGTGAAACATGATGAAATCAACCCTGGACAAATCAAATGAGCCTGTCAACCTCACCAGGTGGGATTAGTTGTAGCTAATAGACTGAACTCACGGAGCAAACAGCACTGCACTCAATATAAAGAAAAAGAGAGCATACTGTGAAGGCTTTTCAAGAATTCTCTAGTATGGCTAAGCAAAGCTGTTTCCAGTTACATCAGGTAGGGAAGGAAAGGAAAAGAGCATGTTTGTGTAGAAAGGAGGATTAACCAGTGTCTCCTGAAAAACTTCCTATAAAAAGAAACATTTGAGCTTTTAAATCAGATGTTTTATTCATAAGTCCCTTTCTGGTTTTGATTACTCTAAAATTGTGGCTGTCATTTACTATTCCAGTAATAGGAACTGTAGTGACTAGCAACTCAAATAATATATCTGGTCCCTCCTTTTTTCAGTCATAATACTCTTAAATTTGGATTCTAGTTTTGCTTAGTTTGATCATTTTGCTCTCTTACTTTTGCAGGTAATATCCTTATTTGCTTTTGCCTTTGGAGTTAACGTCTGTGTAGGATTTACAGCAAATCGATTCAGAAGATCTGAAGACTGGGATGAGGGCACAATCTCAGGTACAGTAAATGATATAAACTGTACATCTCACTAACCTTATGTTATATACCATGGTTAGAAACCACTCCCCCTCTGTTCCTTTTAGTTCTGGGTTATAGTGAAGAGTACCGGTATGTTAACAAGCCTGAGTCTGTTGACCTTTGGGACTCACCTATAGGTTACCTGTTTACTTAAACTTTTGCTCTGTGTGCATGTGACTATGGAGAATTAGGCTTATTTTAGAGTTAACTTAGTCTGATATTGCAATTGATTGTTGTACACTGTGCCTGACTTTTTGTTCATAGAGCCTACTGAATAGGTTCAGTTAGTACATTAAAATAAATGTAACTTCATCAGGTAATTCCCAAGTGCACAATTTTCATTCAACGAGCTAGAGAAGAAATTTGTGCAGTACTTGTTTGGTCAGGGTCATTTCAAGTCTAGCGTCACTGAGAATAGCTTCTTAGATTTCTGTATCTGCTAGTCATGCTGATTTGTGAACAGTAGACACCAGACAACCAACTGGAGGAGGGAAGGGGTGAGATCAGCAGGTGTTAATGTTGGGAACTGCATGAAGCAGATGTGCTGTCAGTCATGTTTTTTTTTTTTTTCTTCAGTTTCACATCCTTCTCTTCTGGGTGGAAAAGGGAGAGGACATGCCACAACAGAGACCTTTGTTTATATTTTGTTGGGAAACATAGGATTTTTGTCTCCTGAGGCACGCTCCAAGTGGAAAAACGTATAAAATGGAAAAGGCATTTTTGTCTTTTTTTGAAGGGGGGGAAAGTAGTCTTGATTTATGTCTCTGTTCTTTCCTTTGGCATGAAAAAGGAAGCTTGTGGTAATTGACTTTGACTTGGTTAATATAGCTGAAATGAAAGGGTTTCATTTACAATACCCAATTATAACAATAGGATGAGAACTTTCATAAAGAAATTGCTTGTTTACAGTGACTTGAGTAAGTTGTGTTCCCAGTAAGGAGTTTGTTAGGTTCCCTCTCACCTTCCTTCCCCAGAACTGGTGTCTACTCAACACATTTATCAGTGTGGCTGACTTAGTAAGGACATTTAGGTAACTGAAAAGGATGTTGCTTCTGGATTTTTTCTTGCATAAAGAAGAGCACCTCTTGCTTTTGCTGCAGAAACATAAATGGCTCCTATTACTTTCCTCTTAGCATGTCTCTCCTCAGATGTTAAGGTAGTATGCCTGGTATGTTTGTAGCAGTAATAGTAAGACCTGTGTTTCATGGTTTCCACATACATATTGTCATTTGTTTTGGTTTGATCAGTACAAGGACAGCCAATTGTCTGGAATATAGCAATAAGAGACAGCAAATGAGGGTATCTGCTCTTGTTTTTTATGTCAACCAAGTTACTTCCAGTAGATCAAAGTTAATTTATAATGGAAACGAGATGTAAAATTTTGAGATAATAGACTCTATGTACAAATGTAATAAATGGAAGAGCTCAGTTGCCCTCTATGATGGGAAACTACCCTGCACAAGAATAGAGCATCAGAATTTTAATCTGAGGGTCCAGGGTTCAAGTCCCTGCTCAGGTGAAGAGGGAACCATTCCCTTCAAAATGAAAGAAGGCATCTCTCTAGGATATTATTTGACAAGAGTAAACTTGTTTTAACTGGTAACAAATTTTAAATGCTCTGATCAAAGGAGTCTACTTATGTCTTTGAAATTCTCAATCACTTATGACTCCACTAATCGTAATGGAAACTGCATATGGAAATAGTCTACTTAGAAACACAGGGCAATGAAATGCCAAGCTAAAAGATTGCTGCAGGTTCTCCTTCAACTTCACTGAGTTTTGGCATATGTATTTTGATGTCTGCATCATAATCTTATAGGATTGACATAGCTGTTGGAAAAATTTAAGATTAAAAAAATGTTTTCTCCATTCATTGTTGTGCATGAGTGGTGTCTGTCTGAACTGGTGTGTACTATAGCACTTTCAAATTCCAAACCTTGTCATTCTAGTGCTGCTTTATAAATTCAGACTGTCATGACTTTATTACATTCATCTAAATGATGTTAAACTGAACTTTTTTATATTTCATAAGCTGTCAGTATTTGTACGCAACAAATAGCTGAATTAAAATAACATCCAAGGACCTAAGTCGCCCCAAAACAGGAGAAATTAATAACTGATTCTGCCTTTTCTTAACTTGACCTATTACCGTAAGTTTAGGTAGAGTATGGGTCTTCTAGACCTGTTGTTAAGTAGCTTCAGAATGTGTAGTCTTGGTGTAGTATCCTCTTGAACCATATTACTTAAGCACAACAGGCTGGTTTTACTGGCAGGATGGGAGCTAAAATCTGTTTCTTAGATCTGTGAATGTGGGAGCCTGGATACTGATCAAATGTGTATTTTTAAGCATCCAACTAATCATGGAATTGTTCTTGTACCAGAACAATTATGATACACTTTAAATGGTCTCACATTAAAATCTTGTCCATTTCAAAGGCACTTTGCAAAATATAGTATAAATAATATGCAGTGATGCTGGTGCTGCTCCAAAACTCTTCAAAACTGTTTTTCTTGCTACGTATATGTAGTCATTGCCTAATTCTTACCATGCAGTTTCTCTACTAAGGATAATGCAAACATGCCTGAGTAATTGCCATCGGATGGAAGTCCTACTGGAAGCAGTCGGTCTGTTGCAAACGGACTGCATTTTGACCACATAATCCAATGTAGTGAAACCAGCCAATTTGATATGGCACTCTTCTAGGTGGATATAGCATTTCCAGGCTCTGTGTTGTCATAATCATTTACATAACGAACAAAAGGCAATATGCCTCCATAGGATTTAGTCCCTTAATCAGTGGTATACCACTTCACCTAAAGCTCTCCTTAAAGAACAACAATAGTTTGAGCTTAATTTGCAAAGACTGAAGTTCCAAAAAAAATATAAGCAGCTCTAGTGTTAAATGGGAAAAACTCCTGAAGTTCAAAGGCAGCCACGGTCCTCTCTTTCTCCAGCAGGATCCAGCCTTGGTGGCTTAGAAGCTCCTGATAATTTAGGAATTTTCAGAAAAGTTCATAACTTCATATTCAATGCAAGAGCATCTGACAACTCAAACCTGCTGCTTAGTTGTCAGCTTTATAGGAGCTGCACTGCTGCTAATACTTGTTCAAACAATTCTGCACACATCAGTACCCATGCCACAGCTGGATGTATGACCTGCAAGTTTGTGGTTCAGCCTCAAAAGCAAGGTCAGCTGAAGCAAACCATTGAACAGTCTTGATATCCAGTGGCTATGGGTGTTAAAATGAGTCCTCTTGATGATATGATGTGAAGGGTCTTACAGTAACTCAACCCATGGCTATAACCAATGTGTTAACTCAGATGTTATTTCAAGCTGCTGTTAAGTTGTGATCTACAGTTTGTCACATGAGTAGCAAAGACATATACTATATTTGTCAGATGCATGGAAAATAACAAAAGATCTATAGCTGAATGATTTCCTACCTAGAAGATAATGGAAACTATTCTTCCCCAGAGCTAACACTAAGTCATTGAGATACTACTTCAAACACTGCTGACAGACAGTTGCTTATATAACATGCAGGAGGACTCACCAAATTTTCCTTTGTAAATAGACATTGGTGTGTGGTTTTCAACAGTGTTATGGAGTAGTCTCCCCACTATGCAAAGACCCCATTGAAAGTAACTTAATTCCACTGAAATGAGTAGGGCAATGGTAATATTATGAAGCATTCTGAAATAACATCACTGATTCTCACTCAAAGTTGCCATATCTGGGGCTTGGGCCTTAAAAACAAACATGCGGCATGTAAGATAAAGAAGCAAGAGACTTTAAAAGTGTCCAGCACTCCTTTTCAGAAGTGCTCAGCAGCTGATGTGGAGAATAATGGGACTGATAGCAGACCATTTCTGAAAATCTGTCCATTCTAAGTACCTAAATGAGTGCTGGATGTTTCAGAAAATTAGGCCCTTAATATTCATTTAAACGAATCTTCATGTGTTAAATTTTAGAGCAATCTCAAAAGTCCTCCCATAAATTTGGAGTGTTTTAATATATAAGAAATTGAGAGAGAGGCAATTCTGTGCAGAGGACGTAAATTTGAGTTTGGAAGTAGATGTCCCTTCTAAAGTCTAGTTGTCGTACTGGATTAAAGGATTAGTGCAGTAATGACACTTTTTTTTTTTTTTTTTTTTAAACTTCTTACAGCTTCAAAGAGGTTCCAGTGTCCTGTCTGTGTAGGAAACTTGAGCTGACATACATACTCTGGTTTCAAACAGATGGATCTGATTGTTTTTCATAAGCCCAGGGCAGCCACAGCCTCTGTTGACGTCAGTGAGAGAAGCTGGTGCTTGGCACTTCTGCAGATCGAGCCCAAATGATTTTAAAAAGGACACCAGGATTAACTAGGAATCACATGATCTACATATCAATGCCTATTGTGGAGTAATAGGCTCTATTATCATTTGTGGTTTTGATGGGAACAATACAGAAGCTCACATGTTGTTTAAAGCTGAAAATAAGGGTTGATTCAAAACATACTTTTTTTCCAGACACCAGAAGCAATTAGTCCCTCTGTTAGTAAACTCCTGGTAAAACTACATCTTTCAGAATTCATCTGGTTTTGTACTAGGGATTATAGGAAGAAGAAACAAATGTAAAGCATAGAATTTTGCTCGGTTGTGGCCACTGCCGAAACAAACAAGAGGACTGATTTCAGTAACTGAAGGAAAAACTCATATATCTGTGCTGGCAACATGCATACAAAGTTTTAACCCTATGGCATTTTAAATGGCCAAAATATTGAAAATTTTTAAATGGCTTCATCAAGAGAATGCTGATGGAGTTCCTAACTGAAGGGATACTCCCATGCTCTTACATAGAATATATTTCTCACACACACACACCCCCTACTTAACTTACACCATCTAATGTTACTTTCTGCCCACATATGTGCACATACCTTACACTACCATACCACACAACCTTAACTGTCCCCTAGCTTCTCCAGTCTTTCCACGTTGCCTTTACCAAGTGACTCATTCGAAACCTAGAAGAGTACCTTCCAGCCTTCCTACCTTCAGGGGCACTGGAACTGTGTGTGTGTGTGTGTGTGTGTGTGTGTGTGTGTGCTGCGATGCACTGAACCAAACCGTAAACTTCGTACATAATGGAAATCACACTTCAAGCTATGAGTGCAGGAGCACCCCTAAGTTCCAGCACCTATGCCTACCGTATGCTCCCACAACTAAGTGTTGGGATGATGATTTTGTTTGGGGAAGATTATTCTCCCCCCATTCTGCTGACTGATAAACTTTCAGCTATGTAGAACAGCAGCAGAAAATGGCCCGTAATCCACAATATTTTCCAAAAGTACCTGTTAAATCAGATCTACTTAAGATTTATGCCCTATTAATTTTATGTAGATATTTCAACAAGAAATAGTCTGACTGCTGCTGACAAACTTCGGCCCCCAACTGGTTTCAAATACTTCCTATTTAAAAATTGAATAAAAAAAAATCAAAAGGTACTATGAAACTTCATACTGAAAACATATACTTAGGAAGAAAAACTTGAATATATGCTCTATTTTTAGCCCATGTCATAAAGCACCCTTAACCATGGAGTCACAAACTGCCTCCCCATAACATATTTTGGTGTCATAGCGGATACTCCTAGCCAGGAGAGTATAGGTTTTGTCCCACTTGGGGGTCCCTCACCCCCAAGTGAGGGACCCCCTGTCTAATGCTTGCTTTATTAATGGACTCTAATGCTTGCTGTCTAATGCTTGCTTTATTAATGGACTCCGTTTCTTGCTTTATGAATGGTTTACAGTTTGAGTCAGTGTTATTGCTGAAACTTTTGTTTTTATAGTTTAATGCTCTACAGAAGCCCACTAAAAAAGCATTTCCTCACTTTATTGGCCACTAACTCAATTTGTTGAGTAGAGTATCATACAGTTTCCTTTCACTGTGGTGTTGATGTGGCACCTTACAGTACAGTAAAAAGAATCCTGCTGACTGTCATGTAGACTAATTGCGGTTCCTTTCCGTGCTAACTGCCCAGTTGAGCATGAAAATGTCATGCAGTTTTTAACTGCAAAGGCCTGTTTTTGGGAAGTATTTGAAGCTCCCATAACTGAGCCTCTGAGACTTTATTTCTGCTAATGATTGCTTGATTATTATGGACTTAAAGCCAGGTGCAGTTCTTTGCAGGACATTATCACAGCGTACTGCTTACCCCGCCCCCCAAAGAGGAACTTTTTTTTTTTGAGTTAATTAGACTTTTGCTTCTGTCAACACCCAAGGTGCTTCTCCTTTTCCTTTCCGTTCATCTCCCTCTGCTGTAACAGGGCCGCTGAAGTTTCATTACTCAGAGTAGCACTAGTTTAAGCAATCACTCACCAGCCATTGATGGCCTGACAAATGTTGCCCTGTTTGTTATTCCACACAGTCCTATCAGATTCCCCCTGGATCAGTACTTCTGGGTCCTGTAAAAGCAGATGCTTTGAGCTTCAAGAGGCTGAGCCCCCGGGCTGCCGTTGTGACAACCTGTGCAAGAGCTACAACAGTTGCTGCTTCGACTTCGATGAACTATGTTTAAAGATAGGTATGAGAGCTGTACTCCTCTGTATCTATATACTCTGCTTATAGCTGGCTATGGACTAATGACAATGGTCAGGGCATGCCTTACTCATCCCGTCTTTGAACACATTCAGCCTTTCTCAATGCGTGGTCCTTGCTTACTTACTTTAATTTGTGCACTGGTCCGTGTATCTTCCCCAGTTACTGGGTTTTCTTTGCCTCGGCCTTGGTTTCCAGGAAGCACCCTGCACCTCTATTTACATTAGATCCCACCTAAAAAGTAAATCATATTACTGCAGTGCCCCACGTAAAAACACGAACAGTTATGCACACGGAGATACTAAAGTTTTCTCCTCTAGTTAGAACAGGAAGTAACTGTGGTAACTCTGAGATGTTGTCTTTCTCCCTAATAATGGTGAGTACTTAGGGAATTAATGTTCATTCTCATACTGTGGGTTTCATGCCTGTACAGAGGAGTCCACACAGATTAATGCACTGGTTAAGCCCTGACAGCATCAGTGGGATTTAACTGGTGCATAGATGTTGTGCAGGTCCTCTCTAGGCAGTGAATTGCAGGTGAAGGAGTGTGCTGGTTGCTATTACTTCAGACACCTATTTCCAGATGTCAGGGCATACACAGTCCACTGATGAAACCTTTCAGGTTCATTTAATTGGACACTAGGGAGTAGAAAGCATAGCACTATTGTTTTTTGTTGTTGTTAACTTGATACATGGGTGTGGACATTTTTAGAGAGGCTGTCTCTACTAACACCTTTTGGAAATCACACTTCCTCATGGCAGAGCATAAAGCTACTGTTTTGTTTCCTAAAATATTGTGTATGTATGTCAGTTATTCACTGTACCAAAAAACATGTAGCTGGATTGGTACAGAGATTAGGTTGATATAGGTGCCCAGTCTTCCTGCCTTTGAAATCCTTCTTGTTACTTTAGTCTTTGGT
Organism: Gopherus flavomarginatus; assembly: GCF_025201925.1. Lineage (NCBI taxonomy): Eukaryota > Metazoa > Chordata > Testudines > Testudinidae > Gopherus > Gopherus flavomarginatus. The sequence continues at coordinate 276,807,032 of NC_066618.1, read as the reverse complement.
GAAGAATTTCATTTACCTGAGCAGCCAAAAGAGATGACTAGTGTTTCAAATGGAATCAGGAATATCCCCAATTTCCAGCACAAATTATTGCCCCGCTCTTCCCGCCCCCCAATGCCCAATTTATTTCATTTATATGAACATGATAGTTCCATACAGCTCTGAGCCAGGTCTGAACATTCTGACCTACCCAGACTTCCATAGGTCACCATATAACTTCAACTGCTTGGTATCCGGGAAAGAGAGAGTTGATATGGTCTGGAAAATTGAACATAGCTCTGGGGGCTAGGAACTGGGTGTTGGCCTTGACCTGTTCATGGTAGATGGGAAGCCTGAGGAGCAAGGGGGAGGTGCTGATCCGTGGGGCCTGCCAGTGGGCAGGAGGTGCTGGGGTGGGATAGGGGGAGCTAAAAAGGGGGTGCTGTTGGGTGCTTAGCACCCCTCATTTTGTCCCCATGGGTGCTACAGCCCCGGAGCACCCACAGAGTCAGCGCCTGTGCTGCTCAACTGGGACAGGCCTTCAGGACTGTTAATTATGTGGATGGCCTCCCCGGGATTGGAAGAGTGCAAAGGTCGCTTATAAGCCACCTTGCCCTGGACAGCAAGTTTTGTACTGTGCCTTTTTGGGGTGCAGCACAGACTCTCACCCAATAAGCCAGGGGTCAGCAACCTATGGCACGTGTGCCAAAGACGGCATGTGAACCGATCTTTAATGGCATGCTCCTGCTTGCCGGGGTCCCGGCTGCCGGCCCCGCTCAGCCCACTGCCAGCCTGGGTTCGGCAGCAGACTGGGCGGGGCCGGTAGCCAGGACCCCAGCAGGCAGCAGCGTGCCATTAAAAATCCTGCCTGGCCCAGCCCACTCTTTTCTGCCTCCGCCCACCGCTCTCTCCTGCAGGGACAGGGGGCAGAAGCTTGGTCCTGCTGGCTACTGCTGCAGGGCAGCCTCCACCAGCAGCCAAGCTCTCTTCTCTCCTTCCTCTTCCCCCCCAGTCTGCTGGGTTCCTGCCCCATCTCCTCTCCCTCCCTGCGGCCGAACAGCTGATGCCCCTGGAGAGGGAGTGGCAGAAGCAGAGCAGGAACAGCAGCTTGCTTGCTGCTCTGGAGAAGAGGCAGGGATGGGGCCTTGGGGATGGAGGATGGAATTAGGGCATATCCCCTCCAACCCCTTGCCGTGAGCCACTCAGGGCAGGGGGCTGGGAGCATCCCCACGACTCCAGCCCCCTGCCCTGTCTCCTGAACCCCCACCCCACTCTCTGTCCTGCGTCCTGCACCCCCCACATCCGCTAGGCCCCTGCCCTGACCTCTGTACCCTCCCACAACCCCAGTCCTGACTCCGGCACCCCCCACACATACCCAGCTCCCCCACACCCCATGCCCTGACTCTTGCACTCCAACATCCCCACCCTGAGCACCAAACGTAGCTCCTGCCCCACCCCATTCCCACTTGTACCTCTCACACCAAATGGGAGTTGTCCAGGTAAGCGTCCACACCCAAACCTCCTGCCCCAACCTTTAGCCCCCTCGTACATTCCAGCTCCTGGCCAGACTCTACAGCCCAGCCCTGTGCTCAGTGCACCCCCACCCTCAGCTCAGTGCAGAGAGAGAGGAGGGGAATGGGCTAAAACCAGGGAGAAGGTAGGTACCCACTCTATGTGGGCAGAGCCGGGACCCCAGACCAGCAGTGGGCTGAGCAGCAGCGAGCTGAGCCGTTCAGCCCACTGCCAGTCTTGGGTCCCGGACGCCGGTCCCACTCAGGCCAATGCCGGTCTGGGGTTCTGGCTGCTGGCCCCTTGCCAGCCGGGGTCCCAGCCACAGGCCCTGCTCAGCCTGCTGCCGGCCTAGGTGAATGGAACCCCAGGCTGGCAGCAGGTCGAGTGGATCGGCTGCGTAAGATCAGAATTTTAATTTTAAATGAAGCTTCTTCAACATTTTGAAAACCTTGTTTACTTTACATATGATAATAGTTTAGCTATATCATATATAGACTTGTAGAGAGAGACCTTCTAAAAACGTTAAAATGTATTACTGGCACGCGAAACCTTAAACTAAAGTGAATTAATGAAGACTTGGCACACCACTTCTGAAAGGTTGCCGACCCCTGCAATAAGCTTTGATAAAGGGGCTCCTTCTATCTTCGTATCTCATGTGTTGAGGAGCTTGGCATAAGTAAAAGCCCCAATTGCATGCCATGTTGCTCCCATTTACATCCCTCCATAGATGTAATGGTCATTGAATATAGTGGATTCCTAAAGCTACTAGTAGTGTGTGTGGTGGGCGTGGGGGTGCTGTATATGAGACGTGCTAATATTCATAACTTATGCTCCAGATCCCTCACCATATCCTTCGTTCGGGGGTTAGTGGAGAAGGGAAGAGAAGTTCCTTAACAATATTTTAGCGATGCTTTTGCTGGTATTAAGTTTGGAAAGTGGCTTAAATGACCGGATCAGAAAGTAAGAAAACTCCCTGCTTGTGAATGGGGAAGCACTCAAAACTTCACACTCGTCTATGGCTCACATCTTTTTTTTGTTTATAGTTAACCTATCGATTTCAAACACTGTGCAGATCACAGATTTCCAAAGCCAACGGTAATGATTGGGCTAACTTTACTGGGATGGTCAACTGAGTGCTATGGACCCTTTTAAAAAATATCTTCTTTAATGTTTTCACTTACCGTGTGAATATTTTAGCTCGAGGCTGGGAATGTACCAAAGATCGCTGTGGAGAGGCAAGGAATGAAGAGAATGCCTGTCATTGCTCTGAAGACTGCTTGACCAGAGGAGACTGTTGTACTAATTATCAAGCTGTATGCAAAGGTACATATTTCTGTCACTTTTATCTATCCTGAACTGATAGAGGCCAGCCCTGTGGGTAATGCCAAGTTTGTTTTTTTTTGTTGTTGTTTTTTGTGAAAGAGCCTCCATCCTGCCACTCCCCCACACCATACACATTTCATTTTCTGTTCTTTTGGGGATGAGGAGGCAGTTTTAGTTTCTTGTGCCCTAGGCTCACAGGTGCTGTCAGTTCTGTGGAAGCAGTGTGTTTCGGATTTGGTGATGGTGGGAATGCTTTGTGTCAGTTGGAAGTGATACTGACAGGCTGAGTGGAGAAGGAAAGGATTCTGCCTGCTGAGATGGATTCTAAAACACCTTTGCAGTGTATTGTAAAACAAAAACAAATAGTTTAGATGTGCTCAATTGTAATATGATAAATACAGTACTGTTTCGTAGCCTCAATAAGGACCACAGCTTAGCTTTGCGGGGTGTTCCATTTAAAACAAACCAAAACCCAAACCATAAGAGTCTCTGTCCTGAAGTACTTGCATCTTGTCTTACATCAAAATAAAAGAGATTCATGGGGTGAGGACAAGGGAAGGGTGATAGGAACACATGGCTACCTAGAGTAGGTACACTCAGGATTAGATGGTCTCTTTGTGTTCTCTTAATTACAGGTAACTCTGTTTTTAATGGAAATAGCTTCAATAATCATTACCACAGTAGGGTGATGAGTTGGCTGTGAAGGCTTAAATATAAATATGTGGAGATACACCTATCTCATAGAGCTGGAAGGGATCCTGAAAGGTCATTGAGTCCAGCCCCCTGCCTTTACTAGCAGGATGAAGTACTGATTTTTGCCCTGGATCCCTAGGTGGCCCTCTCAAGGATTGAACTCACAACCCTGGGTTTAGCTGGCCAGTGCTCAAACCACTGAGCTATCCCTTCCTCCATTCCATAGCAATCTTGATCCTGTTGGAACAAATCCTGCCTTGTGTAAGTCTACCTCCTCTATCTGAGTGGGTCCTCTGGCCTTGCTTCAATAAGCTTCTGCATGATTCAATAGGCTTTACCCAGAGATCAATCTCAGTTGATGCTTAGCCTCCACAACTACTCACTTTCAGAAAAGGGTTTTTCTTTGGAATCTTTGTTTTCTTCCCCACTTCCTTTCTGCTAAGCAACTCCATACTTTCAGAAGGCGAGGAGGATAGTTCAGATACATACCAGCGTAACTGAGTGCAGAGACTAATTCCTCATCTCCAGTTCTGCAGTGGGGAAGGAAAACTAAATATGCCTCCTCCAGTAAGTTTTAGCAGATTGCATTCTTCCCAACTCTGAAGAAACCCTAGCAGATTAATTGTGGTTAAATGCTGGGTGTAGTTCCCGGTTCCTGCCTTTTGAGGTGCCTTTCCTTAGAAAAAGATAGGACAGAACAAGTAGTTAAAGCCATCCCTTCTATTAATGTACATAGAACATACTCTTCATTTAGCTAGCCAATAGCAAAAGAGCTCTGTGACCGTGGCTCTGTTACAGGAGTGACCTTTCCATAAGAACAGCATCTCCATATTATTGGTTACAAATTTACTTTACTTTTTACTATTAAATGTGCACTCTACTTCTTGTAAAGAGCAAGAGTCCTGTGGCACCTTATAGACTAACAGATGTATTGGAGTATAAGCTTTCGTGGGTAAATACCTACTTTGTCAGATGAACACCAAGGGAGGCTTGCCAACTACAAAAGCAATTTCTCCTCTCTTGGTGTTCACACCTCAACTACTAGAAAAGGGCCTCACCCTCCCTGATTGAACTAACCTCATTATCTCCAGACTGATTCTTGCCTGCATACTTATACCTGCCTCAGGAAATTTCCACCACGTGCGCCTGATAAAGTGAATATTCACCCACTAAAGCTTAAGGTCCAATACATCTGTTAGTCTATAAGGTGCCACAGGACTCGTTGTTGCTTTTTACAGATCCAGACTAACACAGCTACCCCTCTGATTTTAATTCTTGTTCCACTCAAACACATACTTCACATCTCTTGCCTATGCCAAGATCTCCTTCTTGAGTTCCTCCGTCTCTCTTGCTTTCCCTTATCAGGGCCAAATGGGATTGCTGCTGTTCAAAATTGTATTCTGTGCATCTGCTTTTTTTTAATTGAGGAAGTACAATTCCTTTTCATAACACCAATGTCATAAAGCAAGTAGCAGTGTCTGATGATCTGACTTTCTTCTGTCCTGTAACAGTACAAAGTGTGTCCCAGGTCTCAATGAGTGTGCAGTGGAAACAGTAGCAAAAAATGTAGTGGAAAATAATTGACTCCACAACCTAACACTGTGGTCACGCAGTGTTCAAAAGGGGATCAGTTCCAGCTTGGCTATGAAACTGAATTTGTTAGCATTATACTTTCATACTGGTTGCTGCTTTTGTGCTCTAGAACTTCCAAATGTTCAAACCATGTGAAAACTTGCACATAAGATCAAGAGGAAATCCCTTTACTCAGATTTTTAAGTCATGCTTTAAACAGATGCTAATTGGTACTTCAGATGTTCTTGTTGAACATTGGCATGTAATCAGCACATTCATACCTAGGAGAGCAATGGGTGTAAAAACATGTTGCCCACAAAGTGTGACAGTATGACATGTTGTGTGTCGTGTGGGTGGGGTTTTTTGGTAGTCTGGTACAATTTGTAACTGTTTTGACAATTTGTTCTAAAAAATGATGACATTCCTTTCCATGTAGGAGAAACTCACTGGGTGGATGATGACTGTGAAGAGATAAAATCTCCTGAATGCCCAGCTGGGTAAGTGCATTTTATTTTGAAGTTGTGGGGAAGACGTGTTAAGAGCTGACTAAATTTATAGCCAGTAGCTATAGGTTGATAAACTTGCCCACTTCACTCACTTATGCATGCACCTGAATCAATACCCAATTAATTTAGTGGAAGTCTTTCCTTTGACTTCAATAAGCATTGGATCAGACCTGATACAAGCACCCTTCAGGCCAATTTTCTTTAAACATTACATCCAAAGGTACCTGTCTTGTGCAGTATTTAAAAACAAATAAGGTTCAGTGGCGCTGGAACACTTTTTATAGTGGCAGTGCTGAAAGCCAGTGGAAACTGTAAAGCTGGTGTCCCAAAACTTTTTACTTCACCCCTCCCTTGCCTCCAGAGCTGAGGCCAGAAGCAGGGCTGTGGTTCTGGGATAGGGGACTTGAAGAGGGGCCAAGGGGCCTGAGCATGGGGCCCTGAGTAAAACTTGCAGCCCCTCCTCCGCACCCATAGTTCCCACGCTTATGATTAGATTCTGAAACTTAACTGATTTAGACCATGATTCAGCGAGATATTTAAGCATGTGAATAGAGTTAAGCATATGTTTAGTCTCATTGACCCCAATGGGACTGTTTCAGGTGCAGCGGAAAGTCCCTAAAAGTGTGGGGGCCACCGGTGCCTGAACTGTGGCCCTGTCCCCATGCTGCTCCTTCTCTCTGAGGCCCTACCCTCTCCTTCTGTCGCTCCTCCTTCTGGACAGTAAAAAGTGAGAGGAATGGACCCCTGTTCTGGCATCCCTGGACTTTTCACATGTTTAAAATTAAGCATGTGCTTAGGTAACTTGCTGAATCAAGATCTAAATTTAGATGTAGCTATCTAAATATGGGGACTCTTTCCCAGAAATACTGAGCATCCACAGCTCCCATTTATTTAAGTGGGAGCTATGAGAGCTTAAGACTTTAGGTACCTAAGAATGAGTTCACTGTGAATACCTAATATTGGGCACCTACGTTTGAAGAAGTTGCTCTCTCTGCCTCTGCATGAGCTTTGAGATACTTATACATCCTGGCTGTGTTTGCATCTCAAGAGGAGCAATGTAGCCATTTGTTCTATGAAAGAATAACAAAATGAGTATTCCTCTTCTTTACCGTGTTAGAGCAGCTGGTCTCTCTCACATGCTGTATGTGGACATTAAACGTCCTGTGACCCTTGCTCTTTACAAAAACAGAAAAGATTTATGCTTGTGGTATGTGTGGTTTTTGTTTTGTTCTAATTGCAATTATATGTCTGTAAAATGTAGGTATCTGACCGTATTCCTCTTATCCAACCCTTTGTACATAACTTACCTTCTTAGATTGTAAACTCTTCTGGACAGGGACCTTGTCTGTTATGGGCCTTTATAGTACCAGCACAATAGGAACGTGAGCCTGATTTTGGACTTCTGGGTGTTACTGAAATATAAATATTACTAAACTATACTGATCTACTAACTCTAAAATTTATGAAGTTCTAACTGTTGTAGTGTTTTAAACTTTCATTAGTCTAACCAAATGAGCGTACGAAATAGTTTTTGAAATACTCCTTTCAACTCTTGGTATGTTAACATACCCTTTGTTTCAGTTTTGTTCGCCCTCCTTTGATCATCTTCTCTGTCGATGGCTTCCGTGCATCATACATGAAGAAAGGGAGTAAGGTCATGCCCAACATTGAAAAACTAAGTAAGTAAATCTGTTTTATTAGAACAAACAAACAGGGCAATCTCTTGTTCTCATATTGTTTTCATTGTTTATATAGCACCATAAACCAACAAGGTGCTGGGCAGTAGAAGAGCTGCATCAAACACAGCTGGCTTTCTGGCCCAAAGGTCTAACAATCTAAAGGCCTATTCTTATTCCCAATGAAGTCAAATGGCAAAAGTCCCATTGGCTTAAATGGTGTGCAATTTGATTAGGCCTGAAAGACAGGCTGGAGCAGTGCAGAACAATAATATAAGAATGGCAGAAGTGCATTGGTTTTTTGGGAGAGTCTCCCAGAACAGGTGCAATTTTTTTATGTTGTTTTATTAGCTAAACAAACCTGATCTTGAATTCAACACGTGTAGCAGCAACTGTGTGCACTATTGTATGCGAATGGGAAGTCTGGTGAAAATTTTCCTGTGACAACTCTGGAATTACAGTTTCAGACTGATTAATACTGTGTGTTTGTCACCCGAAACTAGCATGAATTTTCTGGAGTTACTTTACTGCCAATATGGGCAAACTTGGAGTGAAAATGATCTGAAGGACTAATTAAAAGGGAAGCACTTCTTTCTTTCAATCTACCTAGTTTTATACATCTATTTGTACGAGGGAAAGGGTTGTCATGTTTTAGGCCATGCGTGTCTATTTAATATGTGTGCTTTAGCGTTTTGGACTCTGTGCTTAAGCCGTAGAGTCGTGTTTATTTAAATAAGGTTCAAACATGTTTCTTGATATTTGTTAATTAAGCAAAGGTCTTCCTATCTTTCTGCCTTCAGTGTATGATAGTCCCACTTTTTAAACACTTGTATTTTCTATTGTACTTTCAGGATCATGTGGAACACATTCTCCCTATATGAGACCTGTATATCCTACAAAAACCTTCCCTAACTTGTACACCCTGGCTACTGTAAGTCTTTGAGGGGGATTTCCTGAATATAATTAAAGGGACTTGCACATCATTTACAAACTTGGGAATTGTGAGGGAGGAATTTTTTAAATAAAAACTGGTTAACGTGGTCAGTAACTTTTTTTTGTATTTAATTTTTTTTTCAAATGGAGTGGGGGAAGCATCAAAGTACTTTAAGATTCTTAGATAAAATGTGCAGTATAAATGCAAAGCATTTATTATAGCCTGCTGCTCTTTTTTCCCTGTCCGCTCCTGTAATGAAGTAATTCATACTTCTATTCTGTAACTACAACTTACAGTTCTTATGGAAATAAATCACAAGAACAGACCCTCAGTTGATGTAAATCTGTGGTGGTGGTGTTTTTTCCCACTGAAATTAAGTCAGTGGAACTATGCACATTTACACCAGCTTATTATCTGGCCCACATATTTGATGATGGCCCTGGTGTGAGTGCAGGGCTATGAACCAGGAACTCCTGTGTGCTAATGACAACTTTGGCATTAATTCCCACTGTGGCTTTGGATGCAAGTCACTTAGCTGACTTGCCTCAGGTCCTTCTTTTTCATGCTAGGAATAATACTTACTCATCTCTCAGGAGTGCTCAGGATTAAGTTACGCTTGCTAAGCAATCTGAAGGTAAAACATGATATTTAAATGCTAACTATATTATTATTTATTAATTAATTATTGTCCCCAAAGGATCACTGACTGTCCCCAGAATATTTTACAAAGATGAACTGAAAGTACTGCTTTAAAAGATCTTTTAATCACTTATTTTCTTACTTAAGTGGCAAAAATGTATTTCACCCAGTATGAAAAAACTTTAATGTAGCTAACTGCTGGAGTACCTGTGCTTTAAGACAAGATCAGGGTATGCAAATTATCTCATACTGCTTTAATGAATATCTATGGTACTAGACTTTTTTTTTTAATCTTAAAACTAAAATCTCTTAATTCAGGTGAAGATTACAGGCATACCCAGTTTCCATGCTTAAAGAATTTACTGATATTTGTGGTTAACTCTGCACAACTGCATTTTACATGTACTAAAGGTTCACTAATTAATCTACTTTTGCACAAAGGGACTCTATCCTGAATCACATGGAATTGTTGGCAATTCAATGTATGACCCCATATTTGATGCCAGCTTCAGTCTTCGAGGGCGAGAGAAATTCAGTCACAGATGGTGGGGAGGTCAACCAGTAAGTTTCAGACTTTTTTTCCCCTCCTCTGCTTTGGAATACAGCCAATAATAGTAACAATAAAAATACATCTGTGAACAATTTTAACCTAATCTCCTGACATCTGGCCCAGCTTCTGTCATTTTAATGTAACTTTTGAGTTGGCTCTCGCTTTTCAGAATAGTAAAACCATTGATTATGCAACATGGCTCTTGCTGATAAGTATGAACTAGTTGTAGTTAGAAATATCTTGTTTTAGGCAGCACAGTTTATCTCAAATCAGTATATTTTCAGAGTGTGGTGCATGTCCAAAGTATATATAATTCTATCTCAGTGTAGGGGAATGGACTAGAAAAGTGATACTAAGACTGAGGCTCGAGAGCCACATGTGGCTTTTTAATGTGTCTCCTGTGGCTCTTTGCAGCATGTGATATTAAAACACTGTGTGATTTAATTAATAACCACTCTGGGTACTATGTTCCAAAATAACACTTGGTCAGTCATTTTTCTGTGAGAAGAATATTGTGTGTCTATGTGTATAAAATAGTAAATGAAATAATGAATTCACACTATTGTGACTCTTTCTTTTTTGGGAATGTTGATAGCAACTTTTGCTACTGAGGTCTGATCCCTGGACTAGATCTCTCGATGTCCCTTCTGGCCATACAGTTCTATGATTTTTATAGTATTTTCCTTTAATTTACACATTACAAGTTTGTCAGGTTTTAGTTCTATTATAAACATACATACACAGAATTAGATAAAAACATATACCCTTGTTGGAAGGTTGTAACACAGTGCTACTTTTATTTCTTAGAATTCAGAACGATAATACACAAGACCCCAGAATCAGAGAGAGAGTGAATAGGCTGCTCCCTAAGGCAGTGAGACAAAACTCATCTTGCTTACCTTTAAATGGACTTTTATTTCAGAGTAGCAGCTGTGTTAGTCTGTATCCCAAAAAGAACAGGAGTACTTGTGGCACCTTTAGAGACTAACAAATTTATTTGAGCCGAAGAAGTAGGCTGTAGCCCACGAAAGCTTATGCTCAAATTTGTTAGTCTCTAAGGTGCCACAAGTACTCCTGTTCTTTTTATTTCAGACTGGCTCTTCTTTCACACTTTTTTCTACAGAGCCCTCTGGCTTATGAGCAGGACCAGGAAACCCCTCCCCCAACTTTAAAAGTGATAACTTGCAAGTCCAGCCCAGTTCTCAATACAACACAAGTTCTGGTTTTGTGTGTGAGACTGATGAAACGTAACATCTCACACACACACTCTCTCTACAAATGTTAAGACCAAAGGGACAGTTATAATCACCTACTCTGACCTCCTGCATAACACTTCCCTGAATTAATTCATGCTCCAGTTGAACAAGATCATATCTCCCAAGAAAAACGTCATATCTTGAATTTTAAACTAGCCTTGGACCTTTACCCTGAGCCAGTAGTTCTTCAGCTGTAAGGCTGTAGTTTTCAAAGGGACCTCAAAGCAGTTATTTTGCATTGAAATTCAATGAGAATTAGGTGCCACCTAAATATTTGCCACCAGTTCTTTTTAATTCCAAAATGGGAAAAATGTACAAGACAGGGCCCGGCTTTATACAGTGCTTGAATATGAAAGACCACTTAAGTGCTGTAGATTGATTTAGCACTGTAGATGCCACATCACCTGCTGTGTTGAGTGGGATAGACCGACTATTTCTTGCAAATGTGTCCCAGAATATTGTTACTGGCAATAAAAAGTGGCTGAAGACTCGAGTCTAAACACAGGGCCATGAGAAATGGTAGTGACATGATTATGGGGGAGTTATGGAACAACTAGTGTCCTGACGGAGTTAAACTCTCAGATGGCATTGGCCGGTGTTGCAAACACTACTGAGGATACTGAAATAATGTGATTGATCTAGAGAAGTTTAAAAAAATACTCAATGAGGGAGGAGAGGCTTGTGAAAGCAGTAACCCTGACAGAGACCCAGCAGCGGAGAGGGTGGAAAATAAGATGGCCAGAATAACCCAAATGACTTAGTCCACATGTACAAAGGCATTACATATGCAGGGTGGAAGGGACCCTTTCTGCCTGCCACTGGTGAGGTCACCAGAATATCAAATACAATTTTGGATACCTCAGAGTTTTTAATCTTTTTAGCAAACTCAAGGAAATTTAGAGAGCAGCCAGCAAAATACAAATGGTGAAAGGTGTTGCTGAGGAAAGATATTCTACAACTCTATATAAGTAACCAGTATTCTATAGCTTAGTCCTGCTCCCATCTAGAGTCAGCCTACTGCATTTTCTAAATATTTGGTGGATGTAAAACTCAATGACGGAGCTGAATTGTTCAAGGTGGAAGAGTGAAATTAGGAATAAAGAGAGAAAAACTAAATATGTATGTCAGGGCAAGCTTCCTGAGCATTACATGCTTTAGATTATGGAATTATGGGGCAGGGTGACTTGAATTGTGTATGGTTCAGAAATAACCCATTCTGGGTGGAATGGTAGGGTCGAGAATTGGTTCAATGCAGACTTTGGATGATTGTGTAATAATTATCATTAAAAAGTTCACTTTAGTGATCAGCATCTCATGGGAACACACACAGATCACCCTGTGAAATCAGTGGGATTTGACAGATAACTTGTCTCTTATTTCCAAGGGAGTATTTATCGGAAGGTAACTTGAGGGCATGTAAAAAAGAAACTATATGCAAGTTTTTGTAAATACTTCAGGGCATACAGTAAGCGGCATTTAAAACCTGATCATGTGAATTCAGCAACCTAGTTCTCAGAGTACTGAAAACAAGATTTTATTATTATTTATTAAAAAGGTGGCACATGGTACCATCTGTGTGCAAATAAAATCTCTTACCCCTAGTTGATATCCACATAGAAATAGTGGGCATCTGGGCCAGTGATCTCAAAGGAGAAACTAAAAAACTGATTCTTGATGCTCGCAGTTCCCTTCTCAGTGTTTTGACATCTAGTCTAACCATAAGAACAAATCTAAAATGTCTCTCAACCAGTAATCAAAGCCTTACTCATTGTTGAAAATACTGATCAGATGGTGTATTTTCTTGTGTAGAATAGTTTATATGGTCTATCAACCATGCAAATCACACATAGCCTTGTCAGTAGACTAGTCCCTTCCTTCCCTTATCAACCAATGCATCTGCTACACTACAGGAATAAATTGTCTAAAAAATCAAATAGAAATGAGTAATAAAAATGAAAAGTGTGCTGGATCTCCAGGACCTATGGCAGGATTTTTGTCGTGGGCCAGAGAAATTTGCCACTGTTTTGGAGTCTCTCTTGGGAGAGGATAAACCCTTCTGGATGACTTATAATCTTAAAAGCTTCATTTTCAGTGTACAGCACTGATCTTTTTTTAATGAAGCTCAAAATCTTCATTCAATGCCAAATCTGATTTGTAGAAGTTTTTTAAAATTTCCTGTTTTTTCAGGCGTAAACTCAAATGGGTGAATACCATTTATCCTGCAGTGAAGGAATCAGTAGGCGCATGCTTTCTTCCAAAAAAGGCATTGTACTTTTCCAACTTTTTGTCCACTAGCTTTTAAATCATGGCTGTATTAAAAACCGCAGTACACCGCATAGGCTCTCTTTTTTTTCTAGCGTTTCTGGCCATTGGCCTGGATTTGTCCCCTGTGTCATGGCTGGCTGGCTTTTTCTGAAGTTTTACTTTCACTTTAAATTGAGACTAGAAGCATTTAACAATTCTTGGGTTGTGTGTTTTTTTTAACTTGAAGTAAGAGTTCAAAAGGGCCTGGTGAGAAGCCCTGAACTGTGCTGCTGGCCAGCTGAGGCTCCAAAAGGAACATCATGTTCCTAAACTGCCTCCTTGCTCTTAGCTGCTGTATATTAATGAGTCACTGAAATACATGTTGTTGTGTCTTAATGCTGTGTTTATAGTCCCTAGACATTAGGCCCAAGTACTACACAGATTAGAACTATGTCAGTTTCAGGGCTATATAGCAAGTCCTACATCTAAGCAATCTCTATTTTTGAAACAAATCAGATTTGCCTCTGTTTAATAGGAATATGTTGTATTGGCTATCAAAGGATCAAGCTCAGGCTAGCAGGGACTGGGAGTATGGAGGCAGCTGGAATATTCCCTGAGGGAATAAGGAGAATATAGTTGACTCAAATAGTCTCTTGCAACCAGCCTAGGAACAGTATTGATAAAAGGAGAGAGATGGGGATCTGCAGGAAGCTGCATCCAGCCTTTCTATTTTAAAAGGACTGTCAATCGTTTAAAATGACATTTTTCCTGTTACTTCATGGTCAATAGGGGGAAAATGGATATCCATAAGAATTTAATTCCATAAGCAACATTTTTTGGCTTTAAATTGGCAAATCCACCCTGTTTGTCTGACCCTGTCTCAGCCAATTACTAGGTAATAGCTTTCTGACACCAAAAACGTCTGACTGTGCCAGAGGGCAATTGCGCTAAACTACTCTTAGTCACATAATTATCTCAATCAGATAAAGGGTGCATGGTTGGGAAGGGTTTAATGTATCTACTACCAAAAGGTAAAATATACATATGAAACAGCTCTGGTTTTAATTCTACATAGCTGTACCAAATTTGAATGCATTTATTTACCTCAGAAACCCTGTAAGTTACTGTGCAATCTTCCCTCCTCCCCTCCCCCTGCCCATTTCTTAATGAGAAAGGGATTTCCCACCCAGGCTTTGCCTCTCCTCAACCACAGATGGTGTATACAGTACCTCTGCTTCTGACCAGAATTTCCCTCCTTGGCCAGCTTGCAGAAGAAGTGTTTGTACAGTGATCCCACAAGAGCCAAAATGCAGTGCATTTACTTTATATTGGCCTTGGCCTAGGATGTGCTTTTGCTCGTTCTTTCATAATGCAACAAATACTGGGCAAGCTTTATGAAGCGATTTGGAACTTATTTTTCCACAAAAGATTAAAAGTAGATAGATGTTGCACTTTGCTGGCTTTCACAATCTAGTCCAGGAGCCATGCCAATTGATTTTCCTTGTAATAATGTACATACACAACGGCAGTATTGTCTAGCAGTTTGACCAGGAGACCGGGAGTTCTGAGGGCTCCTAGGTTCTGTTCCTGGGTGCTGCCACTGATATCCTGTGTAATGTTGAACAATTCACTTAACCTCTTTGTGTCTACCTTTTAATAAAAGGAAAAGAGGTATTTAATTCAGAGGTATTTAAAGGCATTAAAGTATTTTGCATGTTTACAGTGTGATATATTATCTTCTCTACTGGATTTGGGTACTGGCTGTTGCACTAGAGCTGAATCTTTGGGTCCTTAATACAACAGACTTTTCTGAACTGGAGAAATTAAACATACTCTAATTCTTGTGATAACAGTAATAGGGAATACTGGATAATGTTGGAATGTTGTTCCTCTCCCCTCTGTGCTAGTAGGGCACTTTAATATTGTAGACCTACTATAGCTTGCAATACAGGCTGTGGTGTGATATAAGGGATATGCATATTACATAATATGGTTTCCACTAGCAGCTAAAACTGGTGTATTTACATATAGCAAATAAATGACTTAAACTCACAAATGGTGCTGTCAGGGAAACCCCCATCCCCCTTAGGCCTGAGGCCTAATGAGCAAAGCTATGGAGCAGCAGCTAAGCTTGTTTATCTGTACAAAGGGCATGCAGGGGCAGGAAAATGTGGTCAGGGCCCAAAATAGGGGGAACTGAAGCTGGAGAAGGGAACTAGGTGATAAGACAGAGGGTCCCAAGGCATGCCAAGTTCTGACGGCTGTCTTTGTATAACCAGACCACAACGAAAAGTGTTAGAACAGTCAAACAGCAGACTTGACAATAACAGAGAAAAACTGTAAAGGGAAAATTAAATGGTCAGCCTGCTTGTTTTTGATATTATATCCCAATAAGGCAATTAATGTGTGTAACCAGCGTGCTACGTTTTGCGGTTTTAACCTTTATCAGCTTGGTAAGATTTGTAGAAAGCAGAGTAGCCTGCCTCTTGCGTGGGGTCATGCTGTCTCTCCCTGCATATATGCTTGTATGAAATAAAGGAGTCTCGGGCTGTCTGATCTAAAATCAACCATGTGGTCAATTTTCCACAACAGTGCTGACCTTGCAAAACCAAAAACAGCAAACTTTGGGATAACTGACCTGAACAAACATGCTAGCCAGAGAGGATTGTAAAATACATTTAATTTTATAGGTACATTACAGGAACTTTGAGGTTTATATAACTTTAAAGTTGTGACTCGAACCAGCAAGGGAGGACATTCAAAGATAACCCTTATGCTTTGTCCTCAACTCTTGCTGTTCTGGAGGGAGGGAAGGATACGATGTCCGCCTTATTTTTGTTGTCAGTTGGCATTTAGAATAAAATCATTCGTAATGTCCATTTAATTATATTGTGTTATCCATTGCGGGAGGGGAATTATATTCTGCTCTTTCAGGGCAATGAATTCAGTCTAATATGTCTGCTTCAATACTAAACTTAGTTTGGTGTTTAATATTAAACTCTGCATCTATATGATGACCATGCAATCTCCCCTTCAGATGCCCTGAAATATTGCATCCAATTTTTTGTTGCTGTTGTGGATCTGGGCATGAAATTGCATGACAGCAAGCTTTTTCCTTTTAGTTCTACAAAAATAAACCAAAGTAGTTTTTCAAATGATCCTATAATATTTTACTGTTGGTGTAGCACAGAGCTAAATTTATGTTACAAGGTCGTGACGGTAGTCGGCCAAGGATAAGAAACTGATTGAGACCCGCTTCCCTTTCCATAAGGAGTCAGTTCAAATATTGACTGTATGGGTAGTTAGTCTTTAATGACTTCTGAGTGCTCATTGTTTGAGGAGGAGTTGGACTAATTTCAGATCTGAGTCCATGTTCCAATACCAATATAATTGGTGAGACTGCAATGTTAGGTAGGCATGGAGGCAGAACTAGTTTCTCTGTGATAGGACAGGTTGCTCGAGTACAGTGTAGAGAAGCTTGGACTGCCACTGCCCCTGCTACCTTTGTATCTATTCACAGAACAGTTATAAGGTACAGGATTTAACTCTGCTGGGCTGTCTCTTGCCACATCTTAAACTCAGTCCTGTAAGGCTGTTAAATGTAGAAGTCCCATGGACTTCAGTGGGCGTCTCTCACACACAGGGTTTTCAGAACCAGGCTTCACGTGAGCATAACACTGAAAAGTAGGCAGGTCTTGTACATTAAGTCTCCTATTCCAAGCAAAACTGGTGTTCACAGAACATTCCCTGATCCGAGTATGCCATTCAGCAGGACTTTTGTAAAGACGATGGGCAAAGGATCAGAATTAAAACCAACTATCAACCTCTCAGCTAATATGCAGGATGCCTTGGCAAAGTGTGCCAGTCTTAATCATTAGTCTGTCAAAACTACTTGGTCAGAAGGAGGGTGTCTCTCTTGGTGCGTGTGCTTAGAGTCACTACCTAGAAATAGACAAGGTCATGGTTAGATTCAGCAGTAATCATAGTTAGGATTGGCAAAAAAAAACTTTTAGCTACTGTTGGAGGACTTGATCTTTATTTTGCGGCCAACAATAGGCAGGTGTAACCACTTGTTTTGAACTGTAAATAAACAGTAAAGAAACCGAAAAATTGAGAGAGAAGGTTTTGGAGGCATTGTGGGTGCAGGCATCAACTATGGAGCTTTTCAAGGGGAGAAGTGGATTGAAAGGAGGCGTGAAGCTGCTTATTAATATCGTTGTGTAATGAGAACAACAATATACCTAGGTTAAATGTTTAACTACAGTAGTCTCCAATATAAAAATCTCCATTGTCATAGCACTTCAACACTTCATTAAATTAATTCAGTTAAGACTAAAGTAAGATGTGTGCAGAAAACGCAGGATGTGGCTGTGGAATAATTCATGCACAGGCAACCATCTTTAAGATCAGGATGAACATATATTGACACAGAAGGTTCAGAGTTAAGAAAGGTATTTTCTAATACGTGGCCATTGGGAACTATTTCTTGTTCAGCCAAAGTGTGGTTGGTTGGTATATTAATAAATAAATCTTCCAAGCACGTCTTCTAGTTTGAGTGAGGTAACACATTTTTGACAGAGGTTTGCTAAATTAGTGTTCTCCCAGTTTTGATCAGAAAGAGGCCAAGATGGGATATTGCTGTCCTTTGATGGCTACAATGGCTCGAAATGCCTCATGTAGGCCACACAGCTACATCACTTCCTGTTAAAGAGTAATAATGGAGATTTAAGGTGACATGGAAGAAAAGTGTAATCTGACCCTCCACATGGCTGCAGGACAACGTGGGTGAGGTAATATCTTTTACTGGACCAACTTCTGTTGGTGAGAGAGACGAGCAATTTGAGCTTACATAGAGCTCTTCTTCATAATTCCCAGACCTGAAGAGGAGCTCTGTAAGCTCAAAAGCTTGTCTCTCTCTCTCTCTAACAGAAGTTGGTCCAATAAAAGATATTACCTTACTAATACACTCTCTCTCATATCCTGGGATCACTTGGCTATAACACTGCATACCTCAGTATGGCTGACTAAACAATAATTCACTTCCCCAAAATCTGTATAGAACAGCATGTCCTCTTACAAATGCTCAGATATGAGATGGGATTCTAAAGGCTACACTTTACTTTCTTGTTTATGATAGGAAAACATGTTTTGAAAAAGTTTGCTTTTTAATTTTCCTTTTTAAATCAAGACTTGAGTACTATTATAATCCTTTTATATTTTCCTCATTAGATATGGATTACTGCTACCAAGCAAGGGGTGAAAGCTGGGTCATTCTTCTGGTCTGTGTAAGTGACCTTTATTTCTGGAGACCTGTAGCAAATAATTCAGACTTAATTTGGTGTAAGTAAATGTTCATTAGTTTCCCTGGCTCTAAACATTCAATATCTTCCCAGTCAAAGAAAACTGCCTTTTTTTTTTTTTAAACCCCTCCTACACCATCTCCCACTGTGGTTTCTTTATAATTTTGTTTAATATATTACAATGCGATATTTACCTTTGGTCCAGATCTTGAAGACCTCTTTGTGCAGGGCTCCTGAGTTGAAAATAAGTGTGGTTATGTTGTTAACATTCAGCTGAAGTTGAGCAATATAATTATCTGGCAGCTTAGTCTCAGTCCATGTCTAGACTATGGACGCTACAGTGGCGCAGCTATGGTACTGTAGTTTCATCTCTCTTAAATGCCTGTTGTGTAGTTCTCCCCTCCCTCCTGGTTACTGTAGGAATTCCACTTTCCCACAGCTAGGTCAAAGGAAGCAGTCTTGTCAACCTTGCTGCGTCTACAGCAGGGGTTAAGTTGGCAGAGCTAATGGGCTCTGCTGTGTACATCTTTCACACCTCTGAATGCCATAGCTATGTCAATCTAACTTTTTAAAGTGTAGACCAGGCCTTATCAGCAACATATTCTTTTAACCCTTGGATGTGATAGGTGTTTATAGGAGCCTCTTCTGCCCTCCAAGCTCTTACAGCATTTTGGCATGATGAAAATGTGCCAGCAGTGCAGCCTAACTAATTCAGAAATTTCCCCCTCAAATGGACATTCATTTTTAAAAGACAGATTGTTTCATGTTTTGGATAAAATATCCTCTTCCCCTTTCTCCAATCCAGAAGACCATTCTGAGACTCCCTGCTGTTTTTCTTGTTTACTGCCTAATCCTGCATTCAGCCAGCAATCTTTCTATCTGAAAATGTCTGGATAAGTATAATTTCTGAGCTTTGAAGGATTACTAGTGTGAAATGAGATCACCTCGTTTTCTTTCTTCTGCCAAACTTTGGCAGCAGAGGTCCTGTTGTGGAACTCCTTTCTGGAAGAAAGCAGACTATGTTCAGATTGAAATATTAAATGGATCTTTCCCATTTTTTGATTAAAGGCTTCCACCAGAATTGTGCTCTTTAATTTTGAATATCACAGTGATATGTGCTATTTTGATTAAATGGGGATTTTCTGTCATCTTTTTTATGAATCCTATATGTGCTTCAGTTTCCCTCTGTATTTTGCATTGCTACCCAGTGGGGGTAACCAGGTTAAATCTGCTCTTGGGGCAGTGCAGGAGACGTGAAGTGTGTGTGTGTGTGTGTGTGTGTGTGTGTGTGTGTGTGTGTGTGTGTTGCCCAGATGTCTGTGGTGGACTTACTGCGTCATTCAAGGACAATGGAAAATCTGGGAAGACCATGGAAATCCCTGGTGGACAGTACATTGACACCTAGCAATCAACAACCGAGAGGAAGGAGGTTTTCTCCCAGCCTCTCAGCAGGAAAGCTGAACAGAGGCCAGCTCGAGAACAAAGGTCTGAGAGGTGACAGGCAGGATATAAAGAGTTGACCTTTGGGAAAGGCTGGACTGCTGTCACCTTGGGCAGACAAAGGGACACAGAGATTGAAATGGAGCCCATAGCAGCATGGCTGGCAGATTGCTCTGGTGTCACCAGATGAACTGTGCTAAGGACTTGAACTCTGCTTTGTTTTGGAAAGGCTGCCTGGTGTAACTGCAAATACTTGCTGAGGTGCCTGTGTCCCTGAAGAGAGTAAAAGTCTCTGACTAGGGGTATGTCTTCATTACCAACGTTGTGGCACCAGTGTTGGGGGAGAGCTCTCCTAGCGCTGTAAAAAACCACCCTCATGAGGGGAGTAGCTACCAGTGCTGGGAGTGCGGCTCCCAGTGCTGGTGTGCTGTCTACACTGCGACTTTACAGTGCTGAAACTTGCATCGCATTTGGGGGCAGGGGGGGTTCACACCCCTTAGTGAGAAAGTTTCAGCACTGTCAAGTAGCAGTGTAGATAAGGCCTAGGAGTTTCTCAGGTGGTGGTGGGCAGAGCTCATGGTATGAAGCAGGAGTGCTGAAGCTTAGAGGTTTAGTCTCTGAGGCGGTGAGGCTGCAGGGCTTACTCTTAAGAAAGAATGAGATCCCTTAATCTGTGACAGCTATGAAAATGTCTGTGATAGACAGGAGCTCCCTCTGCCATGCCCCCATCCCAATCTGCATGAGTTCTAACTTGCTGGCTTAGGAGCAAGGGACCTCACTATTTTCCTTGCCTAGGAAAATATGCTACCACTAAATAGTCACAATGGGCAGGGTGACTAATGATTTTAAGTAATTCTCATTATTTTGAATCTATTGTGTGGTTTCATAATTAAAAATGCAAACTTGAAATAATTCTGGAAGTAAAGATTCAGCCACTATGTCTGAAGAGTGTGTATGCTCTCCAGAATTATAGCGCGTGCGCTTTTGGGCCCAGAATTAACGTTGTTTGAGAATTTGTAAGTCATCCCTTAAGAAATTTAGCAAACCCTTTATTATTCCCAAATGATTTACATAATGGAGGATGCAGACTCTTCAAACTTGCCATATAGATAAACTCACTATATTTTGAGGAATTTGAGGGAAAATTACCATTAGGATTAATGGTAATTTTTTCCCCCTCTCCATTCTTCGTAACTGGAATTTACTTGTACAGGAGAAGCTGTTGAATGTTGTACTACAGAGAATTCAATCACCTGTTGTGGACTTTGACAGCATAGGGGAACAGCCATGTAGTGAAACGATGAGCCAAAAAGAGAAATGCTGCTTTAACAGTTAGTGTCTGTGGTTCCAGAATAGGTTACACAATTATGCACTAGTCATAATTGTGTGATCATTGCTCTGTAGTGGCACCATGCACAGTTATGGCTGTTTGGGTGTCTGAACTGTGCATTTCCATACCTTAGAGTGTTGGGACTTAAGCTTAATCCAAGAAATTCAGAGTTAAGATTTGTAATGCTTGTTTTTGTGATAAATTACATTCCTCTAATGTTTATACCCTTAAATTACCAATATACATCTAAACTCCAGTTTCATATAGCTTTTTGTCTTTGAATACAAAAAGATGAGACATTTTAAAGATTAACAACTCTGTTTAATATCTACTAGAAGAAGAATTTTTAGTCTCGCTATCCAACTGGGAAGTCTCAGTATTCTTAAGGAGGTTTTAGCAGAATGAGAGTTTCAAAATTGTGAGCGTCATGGTGCTGATTGAATGATGGCATTCTAAATGCATCTGTAACTTTAGTGCCCTTGTGGCCAAGATGGAGTCTGCTCTGCAGGCAGCTCTAGCCAAGAGAAGGTGCACGTAGGAATGCAGCAGGGAAAGTCCCTTCTACCCCAGGGCACCTGTTCCAAACCCCCCAGAGTGAACATGCACACACCGGAAGAGTACAATGAATATAGGAAAGGGAAATATTTATTCAGAGGGATGAGAGAGGGGGAAAGTAACATGGGGAATTATAGGGGGAGCAGTAAAACAGGGTTGCATTCAACACAAGTCCCCATAGGCCCAGTGGTAGCACAGTCTGAAAGGACAGGCGCCAAGCAATGTGTCTGTGTGGAGTTCAAGAGTCCTGGGCAAAGTTCCAGTCCACTAGTGAGTCTTAGGTGCTCCTGATCATATTTGGCGCCAGTAAACTTTCCCCAACAAACCCCGCCAGTGCCGCCTTCTGCCACTCTGCAAAGCCACACAGAGTGACCACCTCCTCACTTAACTAGCTAACCACCTCCCTCTTTATTACCAATGCAAAGTCACAAGCCCCAGTACTCACCGCCTCAGACAGCTCTGGACAGCAGCGATACTGGGTCCAGCTCTGGTCTGTCATCCTTTGGGTGATTCCTCCCCAGCACAGTGCTCCCCCTGGGCTCCTGTCCTGAGGTTTCCCTGACCCGCCACTTTCTTTCCCAGGCTTCAGGCAGGTTCTTGGCTGCTTCACTCTGTGAGGGCCTGCTTGCTGCAGCCCTTTATGTCCAGAGACACACACACTTGCTCTCCCCTTCTCTGCTCCACCTCCCCACAACAGCACTTCCTCCTTCTGGAACAATCAGCACTTCCCCCCCTTAGGGAAAAAGATTTAAAAGGCCATGCTCTCTGAACCCCAAGGGGGTTACATATCTGAGGGATAAACTGGTTCATACCAATTTAAGCCCTGATTCAGTTCCCACTAAAGTCAATATGAGCCTTTCTAATAACTTCATAAGAATGGCCACCCTGGGTCAGACTGAAGGTGTATCTAGCCCAGTATCCTGTCTTCCCACAATGGTCAAGCCAAGTGCTTCAGGGGGAATGAACTTCTGGCAAACAGGCTAGGGACACATCACTCCCCATCCTGGCTAACAGCCATTGATGGACCTATCCTCCGTGAACTTATCTAGTTCTTTTTTGATCTGTAATAGTCTTGGCTTTCACAACATCCCCTGGCAAGGAGTTCCACAGGTTGACTATGCATTGTGTGAAGAAATACTTCCGCTTATTTGTTTTTAAACCTGCTGCCTATTAATTTCATTTGGTGATTCCTAGTTCTTGTGTTCAGAGAAGGAGTAAATAACCCTTCCTTATTTAGTTTCTCCACACCAGTCATGATTTTATAGACCTCTATCATATCCCCTTTACTCCTCTCTTTTCCAAGCTGAAAAGTCCCAGCAGTAGTAGGAGCAGATCATGTAAATGCTATTAATATGAGTAGTCCTTACTTAGGCTGGCAATACTGTTGACTTCAGTAGAACTACCGTTAGGAGCAAGGACTACTCACATGAGTAGAAGTTTGCAGGAATGAGTCCTTATCCACTGTTACATAGAATAGTAGACAAATGAACCATTTCCTTGAGAGTCGTGGCTCAAATGAGAAATAGAGGTTAATCGGACTATCTTTTCAGTAAAATACATGGAGTTGCAGGAGTTGTGCAGTAATTTGAGTTGCAAAGTGGGAATGAAATTTGAATGTTAATGAGCAAAAAAAGAATATTTGACTTGTCCATGATAGGGCCTGATTATGGTGTTAGATTTAGCTCATGGTATACCTAATGATTATTTTCTCTGTACACAACAATAACTAAACCTATTTTTCTTTTGCGGTCTAGCGTCATCCCCCATGAACGCAGAATATTAACAATACTGCAGTGGCTCACCCTACCAGACAATGAAAGGTAATTCATGTAGTGTTCTTTTTTTGTAAACTTCTAACTTATCTTCTCTTTAAAAGTAGCTGGAGCTGCAGAAACAGATGGAATGTTAGTGTTAAAAATTATTCTTGCCAGCATTCAGTATTACTGTTCTTTGTAGCTCTTAGCTTTTAACCAGCAGTGTTTCAATCCTCCTCAAGAAACCTCTGATGCGAATGTCCTTTGATTATCGGGGAACATTTAATTACATGGATTAATGTTGGCCGTTTTATGCTACTTAGTCTAATGTGGCTTAATAAACTTCTAGGCAGTGGTAAATGCAGAAGCTGCACCCTGAGGCTTGGGAAAATGTCAAGATCTTAATTGTGTTTTTTATTACACAAGTTCTCACATGCTGCAGACTGCATAACCCATGTGAGCTGGTACCGTGATCTCTCCTTCTTACGGAACTAAGGGAGAGTGAGTTTCCGCCAACTGTGCCCTATGTGCTTCCTTGCATGTGTTCTGATATCTAATGAAGTTCTGGAGCAAATAATTGCTTAATCATGCTTTCAAAAACATCTAACTGAGCAACAATTTTTTACATATGGCAAACAATAGTTGAAAGGCTGACTTAGCATGACCTGGCAATTTCTTCTTCTTTTGTGTTTGAAGGCAGACGATTCTGAACAAAATCTTTCTTTCAGGCCTTATGTTTATGCTTTCTACTCCGAACAACCAGATGCTGCTGGTCACAGATATGGTCCTTTTGGCTCTGAGGTTAGTACAGTTTTTTTCCTGTATAAAAGTTACACATCTCAAGGATCAACCATGCCATCTATGGAATATTTGCTAACACTTTACTCTTGAACTGAGGTGGCTTTCTTATTTCTCAGTGCTCTTCCTATCTGTCAGAAGGGGAAGACGATTGGTGAAAATAAACAAGAACTTAAGACCAAGGGTCATTTTGACATTAAGAACTGTCCCTCTGTATAAAGTTCACATTATGGATGTAGGTATTTGATTGGCAGAGGTTTCAGGTGTGAAATTAGCTGGTATAACAGCACAATGTAGTGCTCCTCAATCAATTTACCCTTCTTAAAAAAATACCCTATATGAGAGAGCAGGAGAAAACGTTCTTTGTTTCTCTGGTGTGTTTCCTTGGGTGACAGGGGAGGTTGAATATTTTTTTTAAAAGTTGACTATCTGAAGAAGCCTGAATAATACTCTATTCTAGAGTTGGAAAACTGTGGTTTTCAATATTCAGTCTATGAACAAGCGGTTTGGTTAGCCCTCCAGTACCGTTCCCTCTGAAATGGACATAGGTGTCCTAATAGCATGAGATAGGGAGCTTTAAAATCCATTACTTCCCAGAGGTGCTTAAAGGTCCCTACTCTGTTTTGTCCACTGGTGCAGGCTCAGGAGTGGTGACAAAGGATTCAGAACTCATGAATTGTACTGGTTACTTACCAAATTACTACATTTTTAAGAACGTGCAAAAAGCTATCTTGGGGATATGGAAAGGCAATATTGGTTCTACACCTAAATAGTTAAACACTTGGCAGTTCATCTTGGACACTTT
The DNA here is from genome assembly GCF_025201925.1 of Gopherus flavomarginatus. Taxonomy (NCBI): domain Eukaryota; kingdom Metazoa; phylum Chordata; order Testudines; family Testudinidae; genus Gopherus; species Gopherus flavomarginatus. The sequence goes on along the minus strand of NC_066618.1, from coordinate 276,782,169 downwards.
ACTCAGGCAAAACACTCTCACTGAATTCAGTGCAAATTGTGGAAGCGCCAGATCAGACTCTTAAAATTAAGACTGAATATATATACTTTTAAAGCAAGCAACTTTTTACAAAAGCAACAGCACTTAACATTTTGGAGTTATTTCAGGTACCTGCACTTCTTGAGTTGCTGAAAGCACTTCGTTAATAGCCCCATTCTCACAGTGCACTGAAGGGGTGCATATGTCCAGTATAATCTCTCAACCTGTTTGCATACAATCCTTGTATCTATTCCTGTTAGAGATGGGTGCACTTAGAAACTATCCTTTAAAACACTTTTTAGAATGTTCAGGGTTCCATTTCAACTTCAGTGTTAACCTCTTCTCATTGTTTGTTCAGAAATTTTCCATAAAAATCTCTAAACTTGAAAAAATTTCTGTCAGCATTCCCTTCCCTAATATCTGTCATGCCTGTAGATGAAGGCAATATCTCTGCTGTAACAGTCTGGCTGCAGACTCATAAGCTATAATATATGCATGTGATTAAAACAAAATGTGAGCCATTATTAATAAATAACTATACATCAGCAATGTCATCAGTGCGGTGCCAGGCAGAATAAAGACTCTTTGGTCCAAATAACTTACCATCTAAAATCTATAAAACCAAAATATTTGCTGTTTGACTGTCTGCATGTGTTTTCTCATTGTTGGCATTAATGGGCAATATAGGACTAACAAATCTTGTGCATCAAACTAAAAGAAAATAGTAACTTTAGAGTGTAGCTTTCTGCAGAACAGAGACACTTTCTCATTGTGTCTTTTCGCTGCGGTAAAGCAAAATTTGAAGGTGAAATTGCCTGTGTTCTTCAAATTTGAGCTCTAAGCAGGCTCTTTGGACAAGCTCTCTTAGGACCTAACGCTGTGAGGTGCTTAGCTCAGTCACTAGGAGCTGAGATTCTCAGTACCGTGTGGGATTAAGATGTTTCCCAGTGGTAGAGTCGCTAGCTAACCCTTTCTCTATGCAATGTAGGAAGTTAATTGGATCTTTTAGAAAATGATAAAAAATAGCTATCCAGAAGAATTCTAAGATTATCTAAAGTCTAGCCTGTAATTGTATGACTAAAGCTGGGTGATTTAAGAGGTTTTTTTGTTAAATAGCTTCACAGATTGACTTTCATTGAATGAAGAACAGGCTGTTTTATGGACGAACATATTTCAGTTCCCAAATTTACAATGATGAGACATGATTTTGTAAATGTGGATTTAAAAACAAACACGCAGCTGTATAAGACTCTCTAGCTCCTCCCTCCTGAAATCATGCCCCTAGCAAGTATTATGTTTATCTTGATGCTTCTTCCCCCTACCCCTCAGTTTCTGGGAGCCATGAACATCTCATAAATCAGCTGGGAAGGAACCCCTCAGTGGGACCCCAGTAAGCTGCTTCCTTAGTAATTGGAGCATGACCTCTGCATGAAATCATTCTTCTTTGTACAGAACTGGCAGAACTTAGACACTTGGAATGGTTCTGACCAGTTTTTCCTCTGTGGCAGTTGAGCAACACACTGGAGCTTGGAAACAAGCTCTTGAACATTGTGTAGTGTATTTAAGAGGTATTTTTACCACCCCCTCAGGTCAAAATCTCCTTATAGTGAACTCTTCTTGCCTCATACTCACTAAGTTGAGGAGCAGCTTTGCTGCTGACGTCTCTGGATTGGGGGGGGAAATATTCAACACACCTCTTGCAATGTCAAGTGGATGTTTAATGTAATTTACTAACTCACTAGCTATAAAATTATGAATTTGGGGAGGGGGGATTTTATTTTCTTTTTTTTTTTTTTTTTAAAGACTTGATCCTGCCTTGTGCTGATCATTTTCAGCTCCCAGGGACTTCAGTTGACACGGAAACCTTGCAGGAAGTGCTCAACAGTCTATACACTGAGTGCACAGTACATTAAAATTTAGGAGTAAAAAGGAGTAGAAGCACTCAAAATTTGTGGGTGAAATTCTGGTTCCATTGATTGAACCAGGATTTTGCCCAATAAGTTGACTACAATAACTTGCAGTATATTTTGTTTGTTAGGTGTTTCAGCGTAAGTGAAGTTGATTACGCTAGAAGTGTAACATTGTTTTTAATGAGACCTTCACAAACAGCTCTTTTGAACTAGGAAATTTGTTATAAAGCTTTATTTTCAGAATGTGTTGATGAGAAATTTCAAATGTGTGCCTGCCCTTGGTTATTTCCGCAATTCCGTTTTTTTTTTTTTTTTCTTTTCCCTTCTGTGCTTCTGCAGTGACACTGATGGGTTGTCCTTCTGGGACGAGAGGCAGAGCTTTGGCTGGCTAGTTCCCACCTTTTTGTTATGTCTAGAAAGAGGGGATGGATTTGTTCATCTTCCTGAGGGGTCCCCGACCCTCCTCCCCAAAAGAAATAACCCTATTCCGATTCTGTTCAAATGAGGCTAAGGTTTGGCTGGTTAACAAGAACTTGGCTTTTCATCCTAGCTAACTTTTTGAAAGAAAAAAAAAAATATATATATACATACTACTGTAAGTGATCTAAGTAGATCAAAACCTGTCATGCCTAAACTCTATTCCTGCTGCTCCTCTAACATGCCATCTTGAGACGGCTCTTTTAAGTGTTCAAAATATCTAGGTTTCTTGCACTGGCCAGTGTGTGTCTGGCACTGTCAAGCTCTGGCTGAGTTTATTCAGGGACAGCGTAAAATGAGAATCCTTCCTTTCCCTGCTGCTCCTCTCATCAGGACTGCACAAAGCTTGAAACATTTTAAAAAGAAAACTCTGGTGCTGCTTTATTAAAATGCCTTTCTGGAGAGAGACGAATGAGACTGGACTAGAATCTCCTTTCCAGCTGCTTGCCTTGGAAGCAATGAAACAGCATGGCAGATGGTAACACTTTTTTTTTTTTTTTGTTTCTTTCATAAAACTCTGACTGAACAACAGAGAAACTGGAAAAGCAGATAGAAGTAAATCACTGCCTTTCCTCAAGCCCATTTAGCAGGTTCCATTTCCCCTTACCTGCGTACTTAGCTGTATTATCTCCCTATAGGTGTCATCTCACACCATTCACAGATGCTCCTAAGCAGTGCTGAGAACCCACAACTCCCATGAAAATTGATGGAAGGTGTTGGTGCTTAGCATCTCGCAGGTGCAGAACAGGCCAAAACTGAGAGCTGTGCTTGGCAACCCTGCATATCTTTAAAGTGGGGCTTATTGGTAAAAGGAACATGGGCTATTCCAGTCTCCTCTTTCATAGGATTCACATACAAAAAATGAATAAACCCATTTCAAATGACTTATTTTAATAGATAATGTATTGCTCACAAACGATGCCATATTGACAGCTCTGGAGACTGATGTCCTCAATTTATCCATACAACTAGTACAGGGTAGTCAGCAGCAGTGCAGATTTCTCTCACGCTGCCCGTAACAAATTCTTAGATTATTCAGAACAATTATTATTGTTGGTTCAATCATGCACTCTTTTCTAAGATTGCCACTGAATGGTGGCTTTGTAGTACACAGATGCTTCCAGCTGAACTGGTAACCAGCAAGTCAAATGTTCCATGTTTCACGAACATCCGCCCCCACACAAGAATTTGCGCCAAAAACAAAAAAAAAGTACACCACAAAAAATGTGAAGGTGATACTGTTACATATTCTGTATATTTATTTGTATATTTTGTGAACTGAATTACACTTGAAGAGAAATACTCATAACACTACAGTATGTATTCATAAAAATTGGCCTGATTGACCTCCTGAAATACCAATTTCATTTGCTCTTATGTTAGTTGCTTGAGTAACTATCCCACTTTCAAGTACAATTTAGTGAGCTCCTCTGTAGAGCGAGACCTCTAAATTGTCCCTTTACCAACTCCTATATTATTGAAGAAGCGTTGATCTTCATGCTCTTCAATTTGATGACGCAGGTCACTATAGTATCTGATGATAGCTGAGTCAGGATTTCTCTGAGTCCAGACATCTGTCTCCGCCAGTACAGGAGAGTAGTTATGGCTCACCTCTTACTCCGCCTAAGAGACCTAAGAGAAAGATTACTCCTAAGAGGAGACAGGAAAGACGAGTTGCATCTCCAAAGAAAAGAAGAAAAGTACATAGAGTGGATCAGTATTCTGCGGAATCCCGTCGGAACAAAGTAAGTTTACCTGTGTTCCAAAACTTTGTGACCGAAGTGTCAGTTTGAGGCTCTTATGTAGCTTAATTTTTGCAACTTGGACTCCCTTCCGTACTTCAGTTTGGGAATTCCAAAACAGACCTTCTATAACTGTACTGAAAGATCACTTCTGGCAAAGTAGCCAGGATATATTGAGTCTTTCGGGAACTATGTTCTTCCTATTTTAGACTCGGTTCACTCTAGGGAAAGCCTCTTTAGGACCTTTTAAAAATCCATCAAACAGAGGGAGCATGAAACATAGCTCTGGGAAGATCTTATCAGCGTCACCAAACCATTAGATTTTTGTCATGAGTCTCACAATATTGCGTGTCCTTCTTTAAGCCCCATTGCCTGGTATCAAGTGATTGTGAGAATCTCTTTATTTATTTATTTTTTTAAAAATAAAACCAAGTTTCTAGTCTTTGTGGCTCTGGAGCAAAGTTGAAAATGTGACCGGAGTGTAACCTGAAGGCTCAAAAACCAGAAGGCATGCACAAAAAAATCTCATTGGCTGGCTGAAAAATCTTGAGACTTTTGGGGGGTGGGGGGATGAGATAAAGGGCATGCAAATCATGATTTTTGAACCCATGATTTTGGGTCTGGCAGTAATGCCTTATGATGGTACTTAAGTCTCTGTCTTCAAAAAGGTCAAAGTTGGAGGTTGCTTCACCAGGAAAAGATTAAGAGGAGAAAGGATGATTCTTAATAAACAAAATCTCTCCACCTGCCACTAACTGACAACTTGGGAGGAGCTTTGGACCACTTCAGCATCCCTTCCATTCAGGGATTTTAGACTTATTGTAACCCAGTTCATGGGGCCTAAAAATATCTCCTGTGGGACCTAAGCAAAAATCTTGACACAGTACATTTTCAAAAAGGAGCAATAGAAACTCTTTCCAGTAGCTTTCAATTCCTGATTTAAAAAAAATATATTTCTGAAATTAATCGGGTATTCTGAAACTCATCCTGGAACTGAGAGGGTGGGGGGAAGGGAATCAGTCATCAAGTGTAAGAAACTGCCATTTCCCACAATACCATGATCATTGATAGCCTACTCAAGAGGGAGGCTGATAATCTTCTTACATGAATGATGGCCCCTTCAACAAACTACACAGGAGTTCCCCTTTTCAGAGTAGTTTGCCAATTCAAGGTCCTACTCTTTTTGGCATAAAATATGTTTTAAGTGGCCTAATAGTGGGAGTTCATGTATCTCCCCCTCCACGCCGGCTTCTCTTCTCTGGATGAATATTTCATCCATCCATGCAAATTTCCGTGCAGACCCAGTAGTTGATTTCTCACTAAGCCTTCAAAGACCTCAGCTTATTCTAGCACAAATTTATCGTTCACATCCAGTGCAGATCTAGTGCTAGCATTTGTTTATGCTCATTGAGAGCAATGGGATGTACCACTTGACTAGTGCCTAGGAGTTAAATCCTTTCCTCTCTCATACATCAGCATCTGGCTAAAATAGGTTCTAGCATGAGTTCTTCTGAAGAACTATCTTGTAACATTGGTCTGCATTTCATACCCGTTTCTCTTTTATAATAATGTCAACTGGTTTTTTTGGTGGCATCTCAGATATCCACACCTATCTTGAAAAATAAAGCCTTCCACACAACTTTACAAAGATCTGAGGTAGTGGAGATCTGAGCAAAGGTACACATAAGACATTTATTCTTTTACTGATAACTCCTTGGAGGTTATATCTGGACAAGAATATGGTCTCAGGGCAGTCCCACATCCACTTAGAATATCCTCACATAAACATATTAATGACATTCAGTATCAACCTTAGTCTGTTTCAGAAATAAATAAAACTTTTTAAATGAGAACTCGGTGAGAATAATGAAGGTGAAGGAACTAAATTTGAGGTTCTCTGGCTGTGATCATGTGAAATAGTGTGTGTGTGGGGGAGGGGTTGGTGGTAGTGAGGGGTTTTGTTTTTTGCTTTATTTTGTAGTTTTTGGGTTTTTTATTTAAAAACAGGATTTCCCCGATTAGTTTGTTTTCATAGTATCAAAAACATCTTTGCAAATCCCCAGCTGAAGTTTGGTGGATATAGGACCTTAGAAAAGTACTGTGATTTGTGGTTCCTTATCATGTATGGAAATACTATTGCTCCATTTTAAGAACAGCATAAACCTGTTCCACAAGAAAACGTTCATGTGAAATCCAAGAGGATTTGCAGTTCCCAGGTTTTCTAACTGCAGAGTTACGATTTAGAGGCTGAAATAAGACTTAATTTCCTTACATGATTCATGAGATACAATTGATGTTCGTCCATCGTTGTCAATGAAGACCTCAACAACTCATTCGTTCGATGACCGGACTCTGTGCTTCCGAAGATGACTGATCAGTCCGATTTGGGCTTCGAACGTCCTGTCACACGTCGGGCAGACATGTGATGGCACTGTCGATGTGCGGGCAGCTCCGGACTTGTGCAGCTCACGCTTTCTTTCAGCCTCAGCAGTACGCCTCGCCTCAATGGTATTACTGCCTGTGTGAATGAGGCTGCACCATGCTGGACGGTTCAGTGCGAGGGTTTCCCATGTGGTGGTGTTGATCTCAAGGGACTTCAGAGAGGTCTTCAGCATGTCCTTGAACCGCTTCTTTTATCCTCCATGGGAGAGCTTTCCCTGGGTGAGTTCTCCGTAGAAGAGTTGTTTAGGAATGCACTCATCTGACATTCTCACGACATGTCTGGCCCATCTGGTCTGGGCTCTCATCAGCAGTGTGTGAACTGACGGCAGACTGGCTCTGGTAAGGACTTCAGTATCGGGCACTTTGTCCTGCCATCTGATTTTTAGAAGCTTTCGCAGACAGGAAATGTGGAAGTGATTGAGCCTTCGTTCATGACTGCGATGAACAGTCCACGTCTCGCAGGCGTACAGCAGAGTTGGAAGCACCACTGCTCGGTAGAGCTTCAGCTTCATTGGTAGGCTGAACTCTCAATGTTCCCAGACATTGGAGTGCAATTGGCCAAATGCAGAGCTGGCTTTAGCAATTTGGCAGTTTACTTCATCATCGATTGACGCTGCTCGGGAAAGCGTACTGCCCAGGTATGTGAAGTGGTCCACTGCCTGAAGTCTCTGTCCATTTACAGTGATGGACAGTTCTGAGTATGGAGCGTGGAAAGCTGGCTGGGTGCACGACCTCTTGATGTTAATGGTGAGACCGAAGTTGTTGCATGCAGATGAAAACTTGCCCATACTGGCTTGCATTTCTGGCTCTGTACTAGCATTCAGAGCGCAATCAGCAAAGAGAAAGTCTCGAAGTACAGTTTCCTTCACCTTGGTGATGGCACGCAGTCACCTCAGATTGAAGAGTTTCCCATTGGTTCTGTACTTCAGGCCTACTCCTTCAGTGCAGTGTTGAAAGGCATCAGTCAGAGTGGCAGAGAATATCATGCTGAACAAAGTGGGTGCTAAAACACACCCTTGTTTGACGCCGTTGGTGACTGGGAAGGCCTCAGATGTTTCACAGTCATCCAGGACACAAGCCTTCATACCGTGATGAAATTGACGTACCATTGTATGAATCTGTCTGGACAAAAGAATTTCGACATGATCCTCCACAGGCCCTGGCGACTGACAGAGTCGAATGCTTTCATGAGGTCCACAAAAGTTGTGCAGAGTTCACGATTCTGCTCTTGACATTTCTCCAGTAATTGACGCGCAGCAAAGATCATGTCAATAGTCCCACGTCCCTTGCGGAAGCCGCACTGTGATTCTGGCAGTAAGCCCTGCTCCAGGTGAGTGATCAATTGGTTCAGTAGAACCCGTGCAAGAACTTTCCCCGCTGTAGAGAGCAGCGAGATTCCACGGTGATTGTCACATACCTGGCGATTGCCCTTCCTCTTATAGAGGTGCACGATGGATGCGTCTCTAAATTCCTGTGGAATGGATCCCTGCTTCCAGAAGGACTGAAACAGCTCGGTGAGTTTCTGTAGCAGCATGGGTCCACCAACTTTGTACACCTCTGCTGGTATGGCATCTGACCCTGGGGCTTTGCCACTTAACAGCTGGTTGATGGCTTTATTCACTTCGTCCTCTTCTGGTGAAGCATCCATGGAGTCATTGGCTGCAACCTGGGGCGTCTTGTCAGTGGCCTCATCATTGATGACTGAGGCACAGTTGAGAACTGCTTCAAAATGTTCAGCCCGTCTCTGGAGAATCTGCATCGTTTCTGTAAGAAGCACAGTGCCATCAGAGTTCAGGAGGGGAAAGCTCCCAGAAGACTGTGGACCATAGAAAGTATTGAGGGCTGTCCAATTCATGGAAAAAATCTAATATTTTAACAGTAGGCGTTTGTCCCAGTTTGGGACGAAAAGTCAAAATAGTGGAATTTTTCATGGAATGAAAAGTTCTGAAAAATGTTGATTAATCATTCTGAATTATTTTTGACTGAAACTAAATGTTCATAATTTCCTAAATAGGAGCATTTAGTTTTAGAGTCTTTTCTCTCTGTCTGAGCTGCTACAGTGTCTCCTGGGAATTGTAGTTCTGTGTTCTTCCTGCTCCCCAGCTGGATTCCATCTCCTGTGGTGCACAGTGGTTTCTCCCTGTGGCAGAGTCGCCATCGTGCCTCATATGAGTTGTAATTTCCTGTCTTGATTATTTTCAGAATCTACAACTCCATGAGGTGGGTGGCAGTTCATGCAGAAGGAGAGTTTGCAAAACATTTAAATTAGGGTCAGGTTGACATTTGTAAGCGGAAATTTCTCTTAGGAAATTGTTGAAATCTACCTTTCTGAGTCAAGATTGTGACAAAATTGTTTTTTTTCTAAATTTAACTGATCCAGTTAAGTATGCAGATGAGATATTCAGCATATTGTGACAAACAAATGTTGGTCTCTCTCTTTTTTCTTAAACTGTCCTTTATCTAAAATGTACAGAGATTCAAAGTATTTATCATCTAATAAAAAAAAATTGCACTCGCTTCTGTTCCTGCTCAGAATTGTAACTTGTTGGAATGCTGTCATAATTTTGCCTTTTTATAAAATAATGTATTTATACCATCCTTTTTCAAAATCTTGCCAGAATTGTCACTTGATCCTTTAGAGACCTTGGCTAGCAAGCTGAAGCTGCCTTTTTTCCTCCTCCTACTTAGAATGTCTGCCCTCAGTCTTCCATCATAGCACCAGATACCTCCTGGAGCACCCTTCACAGTGGCTTGGGATTTTCATATGAACATTGAGATTGAAGCTATGTACCATGACTACATAGTTGGTGTTCAGAAAAACTGAAAAGCTCAAGTCCATTTGAAGAACAGCATTTAAATCAATTCTCTCCTCCCCCTCCCCCGCCCAATCTTCTCCAATCATATGCATTTTTCTAATATGGTAAATGCAAAGGCAGATTTACTATATGTTTAGGGGGTCTGTTGGAGGGGTAGGAATAGGATCAATGATCTCTTGTAGTCATCTGACAACATCCCAATAGAAGACTTGTATACCTTTCCCTCAAGGAAATCAAACCAAGCTCATGGGAAAGGAGATGATCATTAGGTCAGGGTGATAACTACTCAGCCAAGGATCTGCCTTTTGATCTGGAAAGTTAACCTACCAGAATTCTGCTGAGGAAGCTCCACCTGTAGTGAAAGAGGGAGCATTGTTATGGTGATTAACTTCCTTTCTTTCTGCAAACTTTGTGTAGATGATAAATCCCCTAAGGGATATTGACAAGACTTTAGGACAATTAATGGATGGACTGAAGCAGCTGAAGCTACATCGATGTGTCAATGTTATCTTTGTTGGAGACCATGGTAAAAACTCTTACTTGTCCTTTCTTAGTATGTAAATATGGGTAGAAACTGATGCTTGAGCAATTTCCAGAGCTTCACTGTGCTTAAAGTATTAAAGGGGTAGCTGTGTTAGTTTGGAACTGTAAAAAGTGACAAAGAGTCCTGTGGCACCTTATAGACTAACAGAAGTATTGGAGCATAAGCTTTTGTGGGTGAATACCCGCTTCGTCAGACGCATGTCACATGTCTGACGAAGTGGGTATGCGCCCATGAAAGCTTATGCTCCAATACTTCTGTTAGTCTATAAGGTGCCACAGGACTCTTTGTCACCACACACACACCCACCCACCCACCCACCCACCAAGTACTTTACTGGATCAGAGCCTAAATGAATATCCTATTTTAAAAAGTAAAAATATTTATTCACAGGACACTGACAATGTAAACCCAACATTTAATTTGCCTGATAATTACCTTTGTGGAGGAATTCCTTCTTATTTTAACTATTTGATTTACTGTTTGCACATTCGTTCAGAATTAATCCTGTTGTTTTTTGGAGTATGATCCACACAAATAATGTACAATCTCTCCTAGCTGCTCCCTAGCAAGTGTGAAGAGCTACAGTCTGTCCCTATGTCTTTTTTAGTAGGTTATCTGGCAGGAAAATGGTATAGAAGCCTCATCCCCTTTTTAATGACAGTGGGAGAATAATTTTGGAACAGTAAGTTTCCATGGCAATTAGGAGGACAGCTGGTCAGATACAGAGGAACAAAGTTGGGGTAGTTATGAGAGACTGGGCCCAGCTTTGAAGGGTTATGGAGGAAGGAGAAATGCCCCCAAGAGAGAGTTTGGATTGAGGAGAGAATAAGTGGCAAAAATGGGCAGAATGACCAGAAATGGAAAATTGTGACTTGAAAAGTCTCTGTCACTTGGAAATTAGGGAAAACTTCACAATAAGAATTAATCGTAAAGACAGCAACTCCAGTGAAAAATACTCTAGGAGAAAGAAGGAAAATAGAGATCATTTGGGTATGTTTTGAGGTAGTCAGTGGGGGTAATAAAGGTCTCTGATTAGGGTAATAGTACACTAAATGAGTCATGATTTGCTATGGGATACCGTGCTATTCAGAAGATTTTTTTGTGTGTGTGAACGAAGTGCCAGATTAACAGGCCTGGGCAGTAAAGTTCACTCTCTGTCTACAAAACAGGTACAGCACAGTGCTACAGGTTTCTCTACCACAGTGGTCCCCAACGCGGTGCCCACAGGCACCATGGCACCCGCTGGTGCATTTATGTGTGCCCGCCTAGTGCCCAGCAGGGGAGAGAAGTCGCGGACTCGCACCTGCTGGGGACAGAGAACTCTGGGGCTGCAGGCTGCGGACGCTGGTGTTCTCTGTCCCCGGCAGGCACGAGGCCCTCCTAATGCCCAGCAGGGGGGAGAAGCCGCGGACTTGCACCTGCTGGGGACAGAGAACTCTGGGGCTGCAGGCTGCGGACGCTGGTGTTCTCTGTCCCCGGCAGGCACGAGGCCCTCCTAATGCCCAGCAGGGGGGAGAAGCCGCGGACTTGCACCTGCTGGGGACAGAGAACTCTGGGGCTGCAGGAGCCAGTGTTCCCTGTCCCTGGCAGGTGTGGGGCTGCGACTTCTCTCTGGCGCCCACAATCTGCAGCCCCGGAGAAGCTGGAGAGAAGCTGCTGCCCTGCACCTGCCAGGGACCAAGAACACTGGCGCCCACTGCCTTCAGCCCTGGAGAAGTTGGTGTTCTTGGTCTCTGGCAGGCGTGGGGCCGCAGCTTAAGTCAGACAGAAGCCGTGGCCAGAGAACTCTGGGGCTGCAGGCTGCGGGCGCCCATGTCCTCGATCCTTGGCAGGCGCGGGGCTGCAGTTTTTCTCTGGCTTCTCTGGGGCTGCAGACTGTGGGCGCTGGTGTTCTTGGTCCCTGGCAGGCGCAGGGCCACGGCTTCTCCCCGGCTTCGAGAAGCTGTGGCGCTGTGCCTGCCAGGGACCGAGAACTCTGGGGCTGCAGGTTGTGGGCGCTGGTGTTCTCTGTCCCCGGCAGGCACGAGTGCCCAGCAGGGGAGAGAAGCCGGGGCCCTGCGCCTGCTGGGGACAGACTACTCTGGGGCTGCAGGTGCCAGTGTTCTCTGTACTCCCGGCTTCTCTCTGCACTGCCCAGAACTGCCACCAAAAAACAAAACAAAAAAAATGCTCCAACTCTACAGAACGAACGGAATGCTGCCCCACAGCATGTTCTGCCCCAGGTACATGCTTGCTACACTGGTGCCTGGAGCTGGGCCTGTGAGTAATTGTTGGTGTCCGCCACACTCTTCTGAAAACATGAATGCGCTACTGGCCACGAAAAGGTTGGGGACCATTGCTCTACCAGTTATGTCTCCTCCCTGATGTGGAGGGGATGACTGCTGAGGTTTTGGGGAGAGTTTATTTTCCAAACATAGTCATTCCTTGTCTAGAGGCTTTTGAGCTTTACTTACTAACAATTAGATTGAGACACAAAACAACTCTGTTCACTGTACCTACAGATGGTTTAGAATACACCACCAAGATACAATACCTTTGTGTGTTTGTGTCTCCTCTCTTTAAATTGTATTTTAAAAATAACTTTGAAACTAGGAGCTGACATTAGTTCTTCTGAGAGTTAAAACTGGATGTATAACAAGTGTATACTCCCTGGAGGGTAGTGACTGGCATTTCTGTTGTGCACATAGGTACAAGCACCAGCCACAATTTGGTTCTTAAACAATGTCTAATGTTGGTGATTATCAGTGCTGCCATCAAGAAGACTAACTAAAAGAGCTTGATGCTGGTGAAACCTGAAAACAAACAAAGATGTCCATGTGTCTGACAGCTCCTTGGCAGGTGGAATAGTTCCAGTGACCACTCTTGATGACTAATTCATGACAGTGTAGTCTTTCCATAAGCTTGAGGTTAGGTTACCTGCTAGGAAGAGAGGAACAGAAAGAGTATATAAAGAAGAAATATTTGTTTTCGAATGGTTTCTCTGAAGCCAGAGATGCCTGTATTTTAGAAATAAGCTTGTTTCATGATATAATTCTCTATTAAAGGAGGTTTATTTCCCTTCCACAGGAATGGAGGACACCACTTGTGAAAGAACTGAATTTTTGAGTAACTATCTGACTAATGTAGAAGATATCGTATTGGTGCCTGGGTCTTTAGGACGCATTCGCCCTCGATCTAATAATAATCTGAAATGTAAGTTGATTATACAAGTATCGTATTATATTGAGGCCAAGATTCTTCAACTCTAAGGTAGAGTAGCACATATCCAGACAAGCTGTCCCATTATCAATGATCGTGAGACTTGAAGGGGTTCATCACCTTGCAGAATTGGATGCTAAGTGAGAATTTTTTAATTATTATTAAATATAGTCTATTGACTAGGGCCTATTGACTGGTCAAGTGGTAGTTTTAATTATGAATCCATTAGTTCTCCAATTCTTGTGGCCAAAAAACAGTGTTAGATATTTGGCAGCCATGCACAGCTAAGGCAGAATGTGAGTAAGAGAAAACTGTGAAACGTGAATTTGAGCAGATGGGGCTTGGTGATAGTATATGAAAAAGCTGGGTTATTTGCAGCATGCTTCTAAGTTGCTTGGAGTGCTAAATTATGAGACCATTTGAAACATTCTGGGGATAATTTTCTTGAAGATATCTGGTTCTGCAAAGACCAGATTGAGATATTTCAAGATTAGAAAATCCAGAAGTACATCAGAGCCAATGGGTATGTGTTAAAATCAGTACCTTGATTAAAGGTTTAACTATGAACAATGTATTCTGATGTTTGTCTAAGGGACATGGGTAAAGATCTGTTTTCAAATACCAGTGTTTCACTGATGTGTATCTTAAGCTTTTTAGAGCATAAAATTAATTTTTTCACGTCATAAGATGCAAGTATTTTACAGTACACTCAAAAATAAACAGTGTTGTGATTTTGATGGACTACCATAAAGACTAAATTCTTTCTTTGCAGATTCTACCTAAACTATTAGTAAACTTCCAGTTACAATTTTTTTAAAGGTCTTCCCATGCCTATTATCGCCTATATGAGTGAATATTTTTGTGTATCTTCCACTGAGAACTTTGTCCCTTCGTTGACTCCAGTGAATTTTGCTGCAGTTTTCACTAGAAGTGGGATCAGGCACTACCATGTTAAAGTTCTACAGATAATTAGATGCACCATATTTTACTGTTATGCAAAGATAAGTGAAATAGCATGAGGAAAATCATTCTTTCAATTTCCCTGATGTTGAGCAAGTTATTTTCCTTTGATTGGGGCATGGTGAGAACTTCCAAAGAGAAGTCCCTTGCTAATCCCTGGCACAATGCCTCTATGTCTTGTTTTGTTGTTTTTCACCCTCACTTAAATAATAAAAATAATAAAATAATAATTGGAGAGATACTTATCTCCTAGAACTGGAAGGGACAGTCATCAAGTCCAGCCCCCTGCCTTCACTAGCAGGACCAAGTACTGATTTTTGCCCCAGATCCCTGATTGACCCCTCAAGGATTGAACTCACAAGCCTGGGTTTAGCAGGCCAATGCTCAAACCACTGAGCTATCACTCCCTCTGAATGCATTCATCTCCTCTATGGGTCTCTTTCTATCCTCTTCTTCCTGAATGTTTGTAATTGCTTATAAATGAACAATTCAAACACAAAATAAATAGGCACTTTCCCAGGAATTGGAACAAAACTTTAAATGGCAGATTACCTAACTACTTTCTCCCTCCTCCACTATTTCATGCCTTAACACTACCTTCATTCTCGCATCTTTGAAATAGATGTGCCTGTGAATTGTACCTGAGACTGAACATGACTCATTTCAAAGCCAATCAATATCATGCTTTAAGCAGCCAAAATATTATGGTTGAGAGACAAGGTTCTTCATTTTCTTCCAACTCTGTTTTCTCCTCCAGGGCCTGAGAAATGCTGTTTGCTGGCCCTGGAAGCAGTGAGACTGAGAATTTAATGTGGGTTGTCCAAGTGGTAGTACAGCTTACATAGAGTAAAGTCCCAAGGCTTGCCCAGAATTTTTTTTCAGTTATTTCATTTAGTGACTTATTCAGCTGTGTGTAATGTTAAAGCAGCCAAAAGAACCACAGCTTTCTTATTAATTATTGCTTATAAAGATGCTTATTCTTGCACTTAAACACTCTTACAGAAAGCTTTTGCAAATTCTCAGATATGACTGCTTACTTTGTTAGATTAGATAGATGATTTTCAAGACATAAGTTTAAAATTTTTATTTCTATGACTATTTAGTTTCAGGTCCAAAGTATAAAACACTGATCAATGTTGCTATAAAAATTTTGGGTAATTAAGGAAAGGCACATTAAAGGTGTGTTGTTGCACATCAACTAATACATTTTGCTAAGATAGGATAGCTTTTAAAAGCAGCCTGGATTCCTGAAAAGAGAGTGCTTGCCTTGTAACTCCAATAAACAAATGACTGTTTTATGTCTGTCTCTTTTAACAGATGACCCTAAAGTAATTGTTGCCAACCTCACAGTAAGTATTTAGCACTGGCATATTATCTGTCTACGTATTGTTCATTTCACATGTTAATTTGGGGATTTATTCAGCATTCCCTGCTCACTCTTTAGTCAGAAAACGACCATTAGGCTGAAGATAGATAAATAGGGCCCTTCATGAGTAGGGATTAATGTTTGTCATGAGTGCCACTGTTTGCTGCTGTAGTAGCTTTTATAACCCTTTTGGGTAGTACACAGCCAGAATGTCCCTGATGGTCTTGAGTCCCTGAATTGAGCTGATTTATTCCTTCCTTCAGAAATGGAAAGTAACCTTTTTATGAGTAAACATTTTAGTAGTACTTGGAAGATGCAGTAAAAATCCATTTGATATCCCTCAACCTTAACCTTGCTTTTATGAAATTCCCCTTAAATATATACTGATGTAGAGGCCAAACTGATTTAAATACATTTTTGGAAAGGCTATCATTCAGTATTCAGGGAGTCTTCTGAAATTAAGCTTTGGTCAGATATGAACCATTTTGCATATCACTGAGGAAAATGCGGGGGAGTTTTGCAAAAACACTCTGTGGCGAGAACAAAGGTGTCAGATGTGCATAGAACATAATTCAAAACTCACCTGTCCTTAGGGAAGCATTGTATAAATAGTGCACTGATACAAATATGATCCTTTAGATTGTTGTGCAAGATCTGGGATATATGTCTACTATACGTAACCTTTGAACTCTGAAATCAAACAGATTGTGTGGTTGAAGCCACACTAGTGATGATGACTTGAAACAATATAGCTTCTTACAATTGTCTTTCAGTGTAGAAAGCCAGACCAGCACTTTAAACCTTATTTGAAACAGCACCTTCCCAAGCGTTTGCACTATGCTTACAACAGAAGAATTGAGGATATTCACTTACTGGTGGACAGAAGATGGCATGTGGCAAGGTAAACTGTGGTATCTTTGTATGTGTTTTTCCTTTTTGGTCTCTTCTGCCTTCTCTAGCTTAGTTACTGGTACTTTTGAATATTCTTAAGCTATTTAGCAGTTAGCCAGGCAAAAAAATAATCCTATTTAGAGAGGCAGGCAGCTTATACCATTACTTTGCTTTTAAAGACAATAGAAAAGGAGGCATCTTTTCTACTGTCAACATCCTTTTGTGTTTAAAATATCTTCTTTGACCTGTTGATAAAACGATATATTAAATCAAGTACAGCTAGTCTTTTATTCATAAAGCTGAGTCATTGTATTTTTTTGGTAGAGAACAGAAGAGATTTATGTTCTTGGCATCTCTTGTGATGGACTTTAAGAATTTGTAGTTCTCCTTTGAAAATGTTGCTGCCAGTCTAACAGTGTGTCATAAGTCTCTTTGCATGCAATATGTTGTAGCTGTGTCGGTCCCAGGATACCCACCTTGCCTGTCTAATAAGTGTCTTTGACTCTTGTGCTAATCTTCCTGTATTTATGCAAAGATCTTTCTACTAAAGCAGTGAATGGGAAATCCCAGTTGCCTTTTCAGAGTGGATGTAATTCCGGTAGGCAAGATGACAAGTCTTCTTTCTACAATTTCTGATGATGGTTCTCAAATTTCAAAGAATTAAATTCTGGTTTTAGGTTTACCATTTTAACAATTTTTATTGATATATGTAGGGCTAGACAGGAGGCAGTTTTCCTGTTCTGCAAAACTTGAAGTATAGAATTTTTTCCTTTTTTCTATTTTTCCTGTTCCACATCAGGATGAACCCATGGCCTCCTTTCCAGGTTTTTCATGATTCAGACTAGGGACTTGAACCTGGGTTTTTAACTCCCAGTTGAGTGCCATAACTACTAGGCTGTTGGCTATTCTGGGGTCAATGTGTCTGTTTGGTTTTGACCTGTGAAACCTTTCCTAACAAAAGCTGTTTGTCGAAACCTGGTATGTTCCCACAAAAAGATTTGGTTTAGACCAATCAGGGCCAGCGCTTCCATTTAGGTGGCCTAGGCAATCGCCTAGGGCGCCAGGATTATTGGTGGGCGGCATTTTGCAGGAGGGGGCGGCAGGCGGCTCCGGTGGAGCTGCTGCAGTCGTGCCTGTGGAGGGTCCGCTGGTCCGCGGCTCCGGTAGAGCTGCCGCAGTGGTGCCTGCAGGAGGTCGGCTGCTCCCGTGGCTTCGGTGGACTTCCCACAGGCACCACTGCGGCAGCTCCACCGGAGCCGTGGACCAGTGGACCCTCTGCAGGCACAACTGTGGCAGCTCCACCGGAGCCACGGGACCAGGGCGCGGGGCGGCAAAATTGCCGTGCACCTAGGTCGCTAAAACCCCTAGTGCCGGTCTTGAGACCAATGTTTCCCAAACTGGGGTTCTCAGGAAAAAAATTCCTAATGGCCGACAGAGCTGTCCATAGGGACCCCAGGGCCACAGGGAGCCAGCAGCCCACAGCCCCTGGACTTCCAAGAGCTAAGCAGATCAAAGCAAGCATATCTATCACACAGAGGAGGTTTAAACTGCAAGACTCCTTATAGGAAAGGGAGGTGGATATTTTTTGCTGTTTTTTAAATTAAATAGGCAGCTAGTATTGTTTTTTAAATTATTATGAAGAACAAGTTTAAGTTTTGTTGTAACATGTGGTGTTTGCCTGGACTGCTCAAGATCTGAAAGCTTGTGTAGGAGGAACGCTGAGTTGGCTTCTTAAATACCTTCATGCTGTTTCACATCTGATGCTCCTTAATGAAACATAGGAGCCTCGTCTTATAACAGGCTTATTCAAAGTGATACAAGCTACAAAAGTGAGATCTTGGAAGAGTGTTGCCGTCTTCGTAATGTAATAAAAATACTGTCATGGTTAATAACACTGCTCTACAGCCAAAATGCTTCTGAAATAAATGTAGTCCAACTTTACTAATTCTGGGTTACTGAGAATGAAAATGATGCTTAAAATTGTTGATTGGCTCTAGTTTTCAAGATATGCTATTGGGTCAGTATATACGACCCTTGACTTGGGAATGGCGGAGGATAAGTGAGTTATAAAGGGAAGGGATCTCCATTTAAACCAGAAATAACTAAAATACATCTTTGAGTGGATCGATGAATAAATCTATGACTGGGTTTGGACAGTACTTGCTTTTGAGGCAAAACAATGAATGATGCAATCTGAAGCTGGTATTGCGTCATACATGATATGTATTGTGTCATGTTATTCCTAGAAGTCATGGATGATGCAATCCTAACGAAGCTTACATCACTCTGCTGAACAAATTGCCCTATATCAGCACTAGAAATCATACAGTGTCCTGCTCTCTTATTTGTCAGTGTTTGATTTTGCAAAGGGACGCATTTCTGTTCAGCCAAAGTGAGCAGAGATGCCTCGTACTTGTGTGAACAGTGCAGATAACTTCTGCTATGTTTGTGGTGAAGTGACTTTTGCATCACAATAGCGGAGTATAACCACTATGGTTAAGAAAGCCTATCACCTTTCTTTTGGCTGCAAAATTGGAGATCAGGACAAGAGATGGGCCCCACACACATGCTGCAACACTTGTGCAACAAATCTTAGCCAGTGGTTGAACAAGAAAAGGAAATCTATGCCTTTTACAGTGCCAATGATTTGGAGAGAGCCAACAAACAGATCATACCAGCAATCGTTACTTCTGCATGGTGCCTCCAGTTGGGAAAGGTGTGTCAAAGAAGAAAAAGTGGACTGTGCATTATCCAAACATTCCATCAGCTATACGCCCAGTACCCCACGGAGAAGGACTGCCGGCTCCTGATGCACCAGAATCATTCTCACTTGAGTCAGACGAGGAAGAGGATGAAACTTCTGGTCCTGAACCATCAATGTCACAGGACCCACTTTTTCTCCCATCCTCCTCCTCTGAACCACACCTCATAACACAAGGTGAACTGAATGACCTTGTCAGGGATTTGGAACTACCCAAGAGTAAGGCAGAGCTGTTGGGCTCTAGACTACAGCAATGGAATCTCCTGGCAGGCTATCAGGGCAAATGGAGCCCATCAATGCTTGCAGACTATTGCTGGACAGTGACAAGAGATGCTCCATTTAATGAATACAAGAGACAAGCCAAGAAGCGCCGAGTAGACACTGAATAGGACTAAACTATGTACATAATAGTTTTTTGCCTTTTGTTTCATAATAAATTTTATTTATATAGCCCTTTTGCTGATTTTTAAAGTGTTACATAAACAGGACAGGTGAAATATTATCATGTAAAGCAACCATAAACACGTGAAAAGACCTAGGTTTACAATTTATGATTAAAACTCTACTGTCTACACAATATACATAGACATAAAATGTAAAAACTTAAAATATCTTAGAAACAGTAGCCAATCAGTTGTTTTAATTGTCATATTTGAATTCAGCACATCAAAATACATAATAAATATCACATTTTATCTCTGAAGCAGACGACTTCTCAAAAATTGTAGACTAGTGTAATAAATGTGTAATAAGCTTGTCATAAGAACAAATTTTATATTTCCAGGAGCACTGCTTTTCTAATTTATACTCAGATAAAGGAGAAAATCCCTGGAAATATTCATTTTTAGGAGGGGGTTTGAGAGACTCAACATTTTTAGTGAAAGGGGTTCACAGGTCATTAAAGTTTGGGAACCACTGGTTTAGACCAATCATCATTTTCTGACTACCACCACTCCACCCGACCAAAAATAAATAAATAAATAAATAAATAAATAAAAATAGAAGATTCCCAAACAGCTCTACATATGGGATGAGGAAGAGAGGTAATAGGAATATTTTACTCAAGATTTTTTCACTTTTCATCTCAGTTCAAACTTCTTTTGGCTGCATTATTTGCTACTGCTACCTTTTAATGTGTGCACCCTTCTCTTCTGTTAATGTAACTGTAATTCATGTTTATAGCCAGGAAAAGACTATTTCTGTAATAGTTACAGGTCTGATTACTTCACTTCCAGTTTTGAGGACAAAAGCCAAATCTCTGAGAGAACATCATCTAATGGGTGTACAAACTGACTTTTAGGATGGCAGCCCCTGTGATGCTGCTCATAAATCTTAGTGTGTAACAAAGCTAGTCATTATATTTCTATGATTACCACTTACTTTCTTCATATGTTTCTTTTCCTTCTGAGTTTCTCCCATTTTCTCTCCAGGTCTGTTTCTTCTTTGCCTACCACAAAGTGAAAGAGTAAGCAGGTGAAAAGGACTCAATAGCATTGTAATTTATTAAAAAGGTGCTTTCTGACTTTCTGAGAAGCATCTGTTAGAATGCTACTGATTTAGGGCAACAAGATCCTAAACAGCTTCAATCTGTAGGTGTCCCCAGTGGGAAAGGGCTTCTACCTGGGAATGGCAAGTTATCCAAGGCTAACAATAGCTGATGTTCGTTATTCCATATGCATTGGTTTCTTTTCAAGTATATCCCAGGCAGGTGATGTCTCAAGTTTTTCATTCTCTTAATAATAGCATAGTATTAAGTTATATTGCGCCATCCATTTAAGCAGAAACACTTTTAGTTGTCAATGGGGATTTCTGTTAAGAACTGATGTCACAATACACCTATTAAAATAGTGAGCAAAAATCAGTTTTAAGACTTTTGAGAGTAATGGGAGGACCCATGTGCTTGTCCCAATCCATCGCTTCCTTGGTGGAATATATTTAATGCTGAGGGAGCATCATTGGGAAAGAGAAATTAACTCTCATTTAACATTTTAATACATTTCAAAATTATAACCCCTTTTGTCCTCTCTTTGGAGAACTTCCTACCTAACTTCCCCCTAGAGTTTCATTTGGGTATGGTATTCACTTCTTGTCCCAAGTAGTGTGTCCTGCTGGTGCATCCACTCCAGTATTGGGGATAATTGTAGTTTGTGAAATGCTCTGGGATAGTTTAGGGCAAAGTTTCTGTATAATTGAGAGATGACTTCACTGTTTTTGTGTGTTTAAGGCTGGAATTTTCAAAGGAACCTGTAGAAGTTGGGTGCCCAAATCCCCATGACATTCAAAGGGAGTTAGGCTCTACTTCCCTTCAACTCCTTTTGAAAATTGCAGCCTAAATTTTAATCTTCTGAAACTACATTGTCAGGTCAGCAATAATTCTTATGATTTTACATTTCAATGTAGGAAATCCATGGATGTTTATAAGAAACTATCAGGAAAATGCTTCTTCCATGGCGATCATGGATATGACAACAAGATCAATAGTATGCAGGTATAAGCAGCAAACTAACCTTTTTGCGAGGGTAATTGGGTTTGTGTGTTGGAGGGAGAAACTTGAAGTCTTGGAATTTGCTTTAACTCTCTTAAAACAAACAAACAAAAAAACCTACTACTTTTACCATGTTTCTCTCTTCTTTGAAGACTGTCTTTGTAGGCTATGGTCCCACATTCAAGCACAAGGCCAAAGTACCTCCATT
This sequence comes from Gopherus flavomarginatus, assembly GCF_025201925.1. NCBI lineage: Eukaryota > Metazoa > Chordata > Testudines > Testudinidae > Gopherus > Gopherus flavomarginatus. Next base: position 276,760,351 of record NC_066618.1, on the reverse strand, counting down.
TGAAAATATTGAACTTTACAACGTTATGTGTGGTAAGCTATTCCATTTCTAAACTACTTTTGCCAACAAAGCTTTCAGAGGTTGGTGTACGCACAACTTATGCTTCTGTTCTGGGCTACTGCCTTCTCCCCAGCACTGCACTGTCACTTGCCCTTTGGATGGAAGGACAGAATGCACAGAGGCCTGTGTTTGTTCTGCTCCAACAATTGGAGTGCATTCACATTGTGTTTCTGCTGGCAGCTCCTCAGATATCAAATACAGAGGGCTACAATCTAGTATGGGAGCTAGACTTGTGTCCAGAGAGAGCTTCTGCCCCCGCATCTCATGCGTGGCAGCACAGGCGTTATTTTGCCACTACTGTGCCTCTTGTTGGTGGTGATTGTTTTTGGAACTCTTACTGCAGCAATGAAGTAGAGAAGCTAGATATGGCAGTGCATGAATATAAATTTTATGATCCTGTTTTTAATGTACATTTCCTTTCTCAGTTAAACTTTCCACCTGAGGATTTCAGAAAAAGTTGCAGATATTAATTTATAAACGTGAAACACATCTCTGTGTTTAATAATTATTCCCATTTATAGATGAGGAGGCTAATTGGTCTTGAGGTCTCAGAAGTCAATAGCAGAGTTGGAAATAGAACCAAGATCATTTTTTACTTTGTCTCCTGCTTTAACTAGTAGATCACGTTTCCTTTCAGATATGAACCAGTCGAGAGATCACACTGGAACAGAACTATCGTCATTAACATGATGTGCCTTTTGTAAAAATCACAATAACAGCTCATTGTGTCTGTTCACTCTTCTCCAAATGTGTGCAATATTGAACTTTCCTGTCTGTCAGTGGTGTTAGGTGGCTTATTTAATGTTTGTACAGTACCAGGAAATCCTGGATGAAAGATTCCAAAGAGTATGTTTTAGTGGGGATGTTAAATGCTGTATATCAGTTTGACTTTTAGTATTTTTTTAAGACTGATAGCACTGTCGGGTTTAACCAAGCATGCTGCAGGTTTGCCCTCTAAGGCATTGATCCTCATTGGAGACTCTAGGGGTACATCTACTCTGCAACCCCCTATACCCCCACCCCATGGCAGCACATCTGATCAACTGACTTGGGCTTGCAGGGCTGGCCTGATGGGGCTAAATATAGCATTGTAGATTTTTCCCTCCCTTAGGCTCTGACCCCTCCCACCTCCATGAGTGAGTGTTCTTAGCCCCTTAGTGTGGTCCCCACGTGCCTGAGTCAGTTGACCTGGGCTCTGAGACTCGCTGCTGCGGGTGTTTTCCCTGCCCCTCTCAACCCCCCATGTAAACGTGCCCTAGGAGTTACGGTAATAAAAACGTTCAGTAGTAATAGTTTCTCCATCTAGCTATAATACTAAATCTTATTGTTCCTATCATGGGAATTTCCAACACTGTCTAATTGCAAAACAGGTTTCTCTGATGTGGACAAAGGCTTAGCACAGTTCTTTGGTTAAATTAAAAGTAACTCTTTCTACTTGATGGGTATAAAGTAGCTGGTGTCTTGTTTCTAGCCATCTAGGAAATGGGCACTGTGTACTGATGTATGCGACGTAGGACCGTTACAGTTTTTTAGAACCCTGCTTCTGTGTTTGATGTCTTGTCAGATCTGCTTGGATTAAAGCCCGCTCCTAATAATGGAACCCATGGAAGTTTAAATCACTTGCTGAGGAACAATGCATTTAAACCGACCATGCCAGATGAAGTCGCAAGGCCGCTCTATCCTGTCACTGCATTTTCTGCATCTGAATTTGATTTGGGCTGTACATGTGATGACAAGGTAGACTAATGGATTTATTCAAACTGGTGTCATTAAGGATAACTGTCTTGTACTCCAGGTTAGGGGGATATTGCATGTTCTCACTTTAAGAGAAGGAGGCTCTAACGTTTAAGTATCCGTTTGATCCTTCATGCCGTTAAGAGTCTGTCATACCCTTTGGAATATTTAGTGTAATGTGTCCTTCACAATAAGGGTGTTACAGTGCCAGTATTACTTTGCTAAATAAATAGTAAACATGAGATGTCAGAGAATGCTCTTATGGTTCAGCTGCTAATCTTTTTTACTCTTTTTTATAAAGAACAAGTTGGATGAACTCAATAAGCGCTTTCATGTCAAAGGAACAGAAGGTAAGGACATGGTGGTTAATAAACATTTATTTTCTTCATTTTCAGTGGTGGTTTACTACATTTAAAATCAACCAACATTCAAACTAATGGGAATTTATAAAATACAGTGAACTCATACACTTGTACTGTCTCTGTGTAGATTTTAGAAGCGTAGTCTGGCAGTTACTAAATCAGACCTAAAGTTCATTAGCCCAGCATCCTGTTTCTGACAGTGGTCAGAAGAAGATGCAAGAAACTGCATGTTAAACAGATGTAGGATAATTGTATCCTAATCCTTAATAGAGATGGGCTCAAAATGGTTGAAGCATATTGTTTTGTATTCCTTGCCAAATGTTTTAGCATTAACTAGAATAGCTCTGAATATTCTTATCAATATAAATGTCCAATTTCCTTCTAGAATCTTGCTAAAATTCCATTAGCCGTGTGTGTTAGCTTGAACTGGACCAAGTTTTGTAAACTTTTCCCTGCTGCTTTAGCAAATCTTGTGGTTTTTTGCAATTGGATCCTGAGCTACCTCCAGTCAGGCATTTGCAGTCAATTTTATTTTTTTTGGTATAGCTTTCATAAATCTTTCCCTTTCCTTAATTCTAGTAATACAAACAATTGTGCAGGTCATTCTTTACATGTAAAATTATTCCCTGCTTCTGCAAGTTTAATTGCTTTTCTATAGGTTATCATCATAAAGCATAAGGCACCAGATGAAATTTAGGTATGGCATTTTTAACTACCTGTAATTCTGCTGTTATGCCTGTCACTAAACCAATGTCCACATCAAAAATAGAATTAAATTTTTCTTTTCACTATGGAATCTAACAGTGGTGCATGGGAGGCATGCTACTACAACTTGTCTTAAACCAGTTTCTGCTAATTAGTGAAGGAATATTTCATTCTGTACCAAGGAATGGTAACAGCAAACAAGTACCACTGTACTTGCAGGCATCCTGAAACCTTGATCTTGCTTTGGTCATAACTTTTTTCCAACATTTTATCAGTTTTTTCTTAGTATACTATGAATACATTTGTTCTTGTACATGTCTTCAGAAATTGGCTACTGTAGCACCTATGTCAATTTCAATCATCATATTTAAGTTGTCTATATTTGTTAATCCAACATGGAACACTTGAATCACACTTATTCTGAACTAGAGCTGGCCAAAATGAAGGATTTCTGGTTTGCGGGACATGTTGACCTTTCTTAATTTGGTTTTATTCTAAATCCGAATAAAACCAAGATTTTTGTAATTTTCTCTCAAACTGCAAATCTGTCTCCCTTCTCTGAAACACTGAGGCAGGCTGTTTCCAAAAAGGAATAGGCCCCCTGGACTCATAGCTCCTGGCTGAAATTGACATTTTTGTCAAGTTTCACCATTGCTATCTGGAGGAGGCATGGTTCTGTATGCAGGTGAGCCCAGCATCTTGGGGGCTACTTGCATGTGAGCAAACCAGAATGGAGCTGCAGGTCTGGTAGTTCCTCTGCTGAGCCACCCACCCCAAGGCTAGGGTCACAAGATGTCCTGATTTTTATAGGGACAGTCCTGATATTTGGTGCTTTTTTTTTTTCCCTTTTTTTTTTTTTTTTTTTTTTTTAATATGGGCTCCGATTATCTCCCCACCCCCTGTCCCGATTTTTCACACTTGCTATCTGGTCACCTTCCCCTATGGCTATTTGGAATCTGAGTAGTTCCACTGCCATTCTGTGTTTGGGGGATGGATGGGATGGGAAGAATTTCTCTCCTTTTTAACCTTTTAAGTCTAAACTACAGTATTTCTGTAGCAGTCATCTCAGTTATTTAGACTAGGTGCTACACAGGGGATTTGCCTTTTAAATGGGCATGTATTGGACATATTGATTCTGGTTGGGTTTTTTCTTCTTTGATATTCCATATAATTTAATGTAACTTCCTCCAATTTCTAGAGAAACACCTCCTGTATGGACGCCCTGCGGTGCTTTATCGTACCAAGTACAATATTTTACACCACCAAGACTTTGAAAGTGGTTACAGTGAAACATTTCTGATGCCTCTCTGGACATCATACACTATTTCAAAACAGGTCAGATTTATCTTTGCTTTCGAAAAATGACATACAAGATCACTGCTACCTGTATTTCTGGAGTCTTAAAATTTCCTTTCCTTTAGGGAATTTCCTGCTTGGAATAATGTAGATTTCCATTATAAAGAGCACTTCCACTCTCCATGAAAAGTGGAATTTTAAGGACCATATGCTGCTGCTGTGGTGGTGGTGGTTGTTTTTTAAACACTTAACCCAGGATTTGTTTTTCTGCAACAGAATGTCTAGTTTAATCAGCTAGTTTATCAAGTTGTTTCCAGTGGTAATTCCTACTTCTAAATTGCTGAAGTAGACTCTCTGTCTCAAGGAACACGTTTTTACTATAAAGGTTGATGGATATATTTTATATTATAGAGGATCCTTCATCTTACCTGTTGATTTATTTGAAATCATTATGCTTCACATAACATTCTTTAGTGATGTTAGGCCTAAACAAGTCACACTCTCTTGTTCTTGACTTCTTTTCCTGGAATGATATTTACAGTTGATTCCATGTATGCCTTTCAATGCAGGCAGAGGTATCTGGTGTCCCTGAGCATCTGTCTAACTGTGTGAGGCCTGATCTGCGCATTTCTCCAGGAAACAGTCAGAGCTGTTCAGCCTACAGAGCAGATAAACAAATGACTTACGGATTCCTTTTTCCTCCTCGTAAGTTTAAATAGGATGTCTGTAGAATATAAAGGAGATATTCTATATGCAGTGACTTTTGGTTCCCTAGAGATTTTTGAGCTTCCTCTCATCTGTTAGGGAAATTTTTTACTAGGAAAAAGAAGGCACAAGGTCTGTAAGGGTTGAGGGTTTTTAAGTGTCCAGAAGAGAGATTTGATAGCCTCAGTATTACTGTTGTTTTTTTTTCTTGTGGAGAGACCGCAGTAAACCAATAGAACTGTTATCAGCTAAATGTAACTCTGTTTTAATTGTACATGATTTTGACTACTGTATGTATTTCAGGTGTGTGTCTCTGCTTCTGAAAAGTTCAGTAACTCAAATATACATTCATCTAGTCAGTCAATCTGTTTTATTATCAAAAAGAATGATTTGATCAGTGCAGAAGTACTTACATGGAAAGATGTCTGGAAATGGAGGAGGACTTTTTTGTCCAGCAGTCAAAGACAAAACAAGACCTCAGTGGTTGAAAGTTAAATTTGAAACTTGACAAATTCAAAACTGGAAATAAAATATAAATATTTAACAATTAGCGTAATTAACCATTAGAATAACTTACCAATATGGCAGATATTTCTATCTCTCGCAATACTCAAGTCAAGTCTGGATGTCTTTCTTTTATGTGAGTTACAGCATTTCTTAGAAACTGAGCTTGATGTAGAAATTACAGGCTGGAATTCCATAAGCTAACCTTATGCTTAACCCGGGCCATAGATCAGTGATCCTTCTGAACTTAAAATCCATGGATATGAAATAAGATGATCACAAAAGAGACATTTTGTGCCATAAAATACTGGTTGAATAGTTTGATATCTGGTATTTATGTATGCAATAATGATGAAGGGAGAGAGCCTCAGCTGGCAAAATTTGGCATTACTCCTCTTTAAGTCAATGTACATCAGCTGAGCATCTGGCCAGGAGTCTTCAATTCAAAATCCTAGAGAAATACAGCTACTGTCTGAATGTATTTGTCATAAGTTTTAATAAAGTATTAGTACATGTCACAACCAAAATTGTTTAGTCTGAAAACTTAATGTGAATGGATTTCTGTCTGTGTGTAAAGGGAGAGCAAGAATTTTTCATGCATGTTGTACAAATTATTATCTTAGGCTCTATTGGTTGACTTGCTTACCACTTCTTCAGTCTTTGGGGAATGGCTGGATATGCCAGTCAGAATGAATGTCAGAGCAGATGGTTGCAGACTTGGGGAATGACTTCTTCTCCTCTGACTTATTAAAGGAAGGGTTGAAATGGTTTTTAAAAGGCGTATGTATGTTACAGAACTAAAGGCAGTAGAGAGATGAATCACTTCTTGATTTTTTTTCTGAACAGACTCTATTCTGCCTTGGAAGTGTGAGACTTTTAAAAAAAATTTCAAAACAATACACACAACTATCACACCTCCTGGAAATGTACAAAAATAGAAACAAATTTAGCTGGTGGAAGATTGAAACAAGGACAAAACCTCTCTGTTCTCATTCCATCTGTCATGTAAAGTAACAAGAAATTGTGTTTTAGTTTAATCCAGAGTTTCATTTAGAAGATAATCTTTCTTTTGATTACTGCTTGCAATTGTTTAATTTATTTTTCTTGAGTCTCTGAGATTTCTACTAGGAACTTTCATGTTAACACATCTTGTTCTATGACTTTCAGAACTAAGTTCTTCTGCAGAAGCTAAATATGATGCCTTTCTAATAACAAATATCATTCCAATGTATCCTGCCTTCAAAAGTAAGTATGATACTCTTGTGGGTTACATCTGATTCCATGCACCCCACTTAGCTAACTGGTATAGATATCTTTCAAAAATCATGCGGCTGCTGAACAATGGAATGAACTGATTTAGAGGTTTATTGGATAACTTTCAGCTGGCCTCTCTGAATACATATATAGGAATACAGGTGGACCAAATGGATTTATCACAGATGAAGCTAAATGCATCTAAACAAAAAGTGAACTGACTTAAATCTAACTGAAACCCATTAACATTTTTTTCCTTTGTGTGCTACTTTGCTTCCTAGTTTTGGTGGGCGGTAGCAAACTATCGAGCTATTCTGGTGGCATTTCTGGCTTGACTGGAAGCAGAAAGCCTTGGAAGAGGCTCAACAAGTAGCTCTTGTGAGATTTTCAACCCAAATTCTAGACCAGAGAGGTTTGGCTAAACCTCAAAACTCTGGGATGCTTTTCAAACCAAAGGAGGGTGTTAGCAAGCCTGTGGATAGAAACAAGTGGTGATATACGTAAGGAGCTTGAGCAAAGAGGGCAGAATGACAGTTACCTGATCAGACAGTGAAAAATCATTACTGATTACCCACTCTGAAGTCATGGTTTATAAAAATGCTGTTTCCAGGAACATAATCATAGGACCAAACAACCATAAATTGCTAATATTGTGGTGTCATTCTTTTTTTTATTATGACTTGTTGTTGGGGACTCCAACATCTCACAGAGTTCACCAGTGGAGGGGTTGATGGTAGTCATGATTTCTGTAGTACTTGAAGTATGCATGTGCTGTACAGAGGATGTTAAAATGTATAATAGAAGAAAATGGAGGATGTCTGAGTGAGCAGGACATCAGTTAAAAACATTACAATGCGCTTTAGTTACATATGCTTGTGGTTAGTTCTTTTCTTTTACTTTTTAAATAGATTTGGGAGTTCTGTGTGTGTCCCATCTTTTATAAATGAAGATGATTATAGGTTGAGGGAGGAAAAGTATTGATAGATTGTCATAATGGACAATCTATCTACATCCTTCAGAAGACACTGCCCTTCTGTCAGATGTTACAATATAACTAAGTCATTGCAGAGTCCACCTAGTTCCAGAAATTAGATTAATATCTGAGGGAACCTCACGGAAAGGAATGTGCCTTTCATGCTCTTTTAGATTTGACCTTCCTTAGAGATTAGAGGTTTTGCTATTCAATTAATCAAAGTAGTACTGAGACTTTGTGCTTACAAAGAGCCAAGGACATTAAAAGTGTGTGTGAGAATATTCCTTTTTACTGCTAGAGAAGGAACAGCAAGCTTTCTGTATAAGGTCTATTGCAATGCCAGCCTTTGAATGGTACTGTGCATTTCCTTCATCCCTCATTAGAAAATGAATTAATAAAGCACAAAGAAATCTAGCAGGCTTCATCTAGAGCGGTGATACTCAGACATAGTGGTTCACGAGCCAAATTAGTGATCAACATTACCCAGAAAAGCCACAGTATTATTATTTTATCAACTACAATTGGTTCACAACATAGTGAAAGCATCCTGATTGGTGAATAACTTATACTGGTTAATAGTTAAATCACACAGTGTCGTCATATCATGAGCTGCAGGGGACACGTTACAGAGCCACTTGCAACTCACAATCCTTAGTCTGAGTATCCCTGATCTAGAAAAACGGAGGCTATGTCTATACTGGCAATTGAACAACAAAACTTTTGTCTTTCAGAGGTGTGAATTGTCCCTCCTCCCATCCTCAAAGACAAAAGTTTTGCTGCAACAAGTGCCACTGAATAGCGCGTTGTCAGCAGGAGTGCTCTCCTGCCAACAAAGCAAAAGCTGCTTGTTGGAGGTGGAAGATTTGTCAGTAGGAGAGCTGACACACAGCACTACACGGCATGACTTTTAGTGGCATGGCTGTGGTGACGCAGCCATGTTGCTAAAAGCTGTGTAGTGTAGATAAAGCCTCAGTAAAAGCTGTGTAGTGTAGATAAAGCCTCAGTGAAGCTACAATAAATCTGTAGTAAGACTTGATACTGTCTTGCATGAGTTTCTCATAAACAAACAAGGGAATTCCAACCTAGATGGAGCTACTATAAGGTGAGTGCATAACTGTTTGGAAAAGTGTTCCCAGAGAGTAGTTATTGGTGGTTCACAGTCAAGCTGGAAGGGGAACATATCAATTGGGGTCCTGCAGGGATCAGTTCTGGGTCTGGTTCTGTTCAATATCTTTATAAATGATTTTAGATAATGACATAGGGAATACACTTAAAAAGTCTGTGGACGATACTAAACTGGGAGGATTTGCAAGTGCTTGGGAGGAGGATAGGATTAAAATTCAAAATGATCTGCACAAACTGGAGAAATGGTGTGAAGTAAATAGGATGAAAGTCAATAGGGACAAATGCAAACGTCTCTACAGAGGAAGGAAAAATCAGTTGCATGCATACGAAATAGGAAATGACTGCCTAGGAAGGAGTACTGCAGAAAGGGATCTGGGGGTCATAGTGGATCACGAGCTAAATGTGTTAATAGTGTAACACCACTACAAAAATAGCAAACATCATTCTGGGATCTATTAGGAGGAATGTTGTAAGTAAGACACAGAAGTTATTCTTCCGCTCTACTCCACGTTCATTAGGCCTCAGCTGAAGTATTGTGTCCAGTTCTGGGCATTTCAGGAAAGATGTGGACAAATTGGAGAAAGTCCAGAGAAGAGGGGAAAAAAATTATTAAAGGTCTAGAAAACATGACCTATGAGGGAAGATTGAAAAAAATGAGTTTGTTTAGTTTGGAGAAGAGAAGATTGAGTGGAGACAACAGTTTTCAACTACGTAAAATGTTGTCAAAAGGAGAAGGGGGAAAAATTGTTCTCCTTAATTTCTGAGGATAGAACAAGAAGCAGTGGCTTAAATTGCAGGAAGGGTGGTCAAAGTCCACATTTCTTGGTCAAGGTATAGTCAAGGTCCAGACTTCGGAGAAAATAATAATAAACTAACAATAATGATAAGAAGTATATAGATTTCGAGGTCCATTCAAAAGCATCTGGTGGTTTTGAATTTGGCTCTGGTCCACCTATTGACTACCCTTGGTCTAAATACTACTTTGTTCTGCCATGTGTGCAGGGGACTGGACTATATGACCTCTCAAGGTCTCTTCCAGTCCTATGATTCTGATTCTACAATAACGCCTCTCATAGCTGCATGCGTAATATGAATGAGAACGGTTTGGATTTTTATCCTTGCACATAAAGCATATCCAGAAACTCCTATCTAAGCATTGTTTTGCTCACTAAAGGTAATCTTGTGTCTTCGCACAGAGGTATGGAATTATTTTCAAAGGGTTTTGGTGAAGAGGTATGCAACTGAACGAAATGGAGTAAATGTCATAAGTGGACCAATCTTCGATTATGACTATGATGGTTTACATGACACACCAGAAAAGATAAAACAGTAAGAGTTTATATTTAAATGTATTAACTGTTCTTAACGACTGTCTAAAAATATAGTATTTCCCAATTAGTTAGTATTTGGGCTTGAGGTACAAGGTGCTAACTTGTGAAGCCAAGAATCAAGTTCTTTGAAGTCAATAAAACTGCTGGTTAGTTTATGGTCTGGTAAGCATAAGTTTCTTGTTAAAGGAAGGATTCTCAGGGTTAAATGTCCTTATTGACGGGGGAGGGATAAAAAAGCAATTCGCTCCGTTCCAGATAACAACAATGGAACTACTGATCACCAGAGAATTCCCTACCTTGACCTTGTAGGGTTGATTTTCTGACCTGGAGTGTTCATTCATCCTTCCTATGATGGCAACTTTGATGGGAACCTCACTAACTACAGTATTTTACAATACTTTTACTTTGTAAGTGTGGAGCACGTTCTGCTTACATAGCATGCAATGCAGTGCTAAGGACAATAAGGCTATTGAGTTAAATACTCAAGTTTTTTGTTAATTCACATTGAACAATGCTTTCCTACCAATAATCTTGAAATCCCTGATCAGAAGGTATATTCTAGAATCTTTACATCTGCTTACGATATCTGTGGTGCTCTCTAACTCTACAGTAACTGCTCGGTTCATTTTATGATGGGGACTATAGCAGGAGATACTGTCGACTTCTAGAGCCACAGTCTGAGCTGCACTCACCATAGTTCAGGGAGAAGGAGAGAGAGAGTGAAGTGGGCTGTTTTGTCATCTTTTATAGACCCTAGATTTTGGGACCTTTTGTGGACCACTGCAGTTCCCACTGTAAATTAGAGGAAGCTAAAGACTTGGATATTTTTTCTAAGAGGGATAGTCTAGTTCAGTCAGATACCATTGGAATTCATATGGGAATTAATGAGTGAAATTTTATGGTCTGTTATGAAGAAGCAGGGATAGAGTAAGGCATAGCCATTATAGGTCCATGTCTAAAGCCCCAGCTCCTGGGCTCGTGTTATTACATTAAAATCTCAGCATTCATAAAGTTTGTAGAGACCTCAAGGTTGCAAAGAAAATCTTGTAAATGTGTAGCCTGTTTGCTTGCCTGAGTCTGCAGATAGCCAGAAACAATAGCTCTGAAATTTGAATGGCAGAGGTCAAACCTCTCTGCGGGCCCTGTCACCACCACCACAACAGAGTGGTCTGTATGGACCCCTTTTGGCAATAAAATCTATGAATAACTTATCAATGGCTGACAACTTCAGTGAGGCCATTCCAGGAATAATCAGAATGCAGAGGCATTCTAGCCACACCCGTCATTCCAGAGCCTGAGAAGAGAAGGGGAAATGGACGCAGAGCTGCTATGCTGACTTGAAGATTTCCTATGTGCTGAAGGAATTCTCCTGGCTGAAGCAAGAATCCAGACTCTGGACCCCAATGTTGAGGAATTGTTCTCTTTGCTTGGGTCCTGGTCTGTAATGAAGTCCTGTAAATAGGATTATTGGGCAACAAGTAGGAATTAATTTTAGAATGTTTCAACTGTATTTAATTATGCAGAACTTGGAGCCTCCTGGTGATCTCTATACTTACATTTACCTGCATTCTAACTGAAGAGAACACCTGTCTGTGAAGGTGGAAATGAGTGCTCTGACAGCACTACATACAAATAGCAGAGTCCTGTGGCACCTTGTAGACTAACACACGTATTGGAGCACGAGCTTTCGTGGGTGAATACCCACTTCATCGGATGCATGTAGTGGAAATTTCCAGAGGCAGGTATAAATTTGCAAGTATCTGTTAGTCTATAAGGTGCCACAGGACTCTCTGCTGCTTTCACAGATCCAGACTAACACAGCTACTCCTCTGATACATGCAAATAGCACTGCACAAGAAATCTCTTATCTAAGAGTCCATCTAACAGATTTTGCTAAATGTTTGTTTGTGTTTTCCTCCTAGGTATGTGGAGGGCAGTTCAGTTCCAGTTCCAACTCATTACTACAGTATCATAACTAGCTGTTTAGATTTCACTCAGCCCGCTGATAAATGCGATGGGCCACTATCTGTTCTTTCATACATACTTCCCCACCGGCCTGACAATGATGAGAGCTGCAATGTAAGTTCAAATAGGCCCTGCTATCTTAGTTTCCATAACTAGTATGTACAGACCTAGCCATGGGTAAAATCCCATTTAGTGACCTTTTAAAATATGATTATTGAACACTTATGATAACTTAAACCAAAATGTCTTGCCTGTAGTCAGACAAGGAATTGGTGGCAGAGCTGGAACAGAACTCAGGACTCGTGCCTCTAGTCCAAGGTCCCTATTCTAATCACTGGGCTATTGCCCCCCGCCCCCCATGACATAGCAAAAGAAGGTGTGGAACTATTACTGCTCACTATCATAAGGAAAAAAAACATACCCTAAAATATGTTTTGTGTTAAACATGAAAATGCTTACATGGAGTATAGAGATGCAATGATTTGGCAGCAGAGTAAATAACTTATAGGGTTATAACACATGGCAGAACTCCTAATGAAGTCACCTTGGAGCTGCGCAGCAGGAAAAGTTCAATGTACAGGACAGAATGTGTTACATGGTAGCAGACAATTAGATATTTCAGTGGGGGAGGGGGTGTCCATTGCGAGATGCAGCTAGACTTAAATCTTCACATCTTTATAGTGAAATGGGACTACTACTACTACTGTATTTGTACATGGTTCTGTTGTCTGAAGGTACTATGACCCCAACTGTCATTCAATCCAAATGGGTGAGATTTTGAAATAAAATGGCAGAAATATTGAGTGAGCAACAGATTTCCCAATAGCATCATCATCTGCGCCCACCAGGAGATCTACAACTATGCTTGTAAGACTTCTGACCTATTGGGCCATTCCCAGGTAACTTCAACTCTTAGATGTTTTAGCCACATTTGAATCCAAATCCTAAAATTGAGACCTGACCCCAAACTATACCTCCATGTGTTGTTTATTTATCATTTAATTGACTTTGAATGGAAGAGCATGTGAAGTTCATGTGTCTGATGGAGATAGGAAAGGTACAAGACCCTTTCAAAGATCGGACAGATTCTGCACTAAAACTAAATCCAGTTGTTTTCATTTCAGAGCTCAGAGGAAGAATCCAAATGGGTTGAAGATCTCCTGAAGATGCACACCGCACGAGTGCGTGACATTGAACAAATTACTAGCTTGGACTTCTTCCGAAAGACCAGCCGAAGCTACACAGAAATTCTCTCCCTAAAGACATACTTGCATACGTTTGAAAGTGAAATTTAACTTTCTAATTTTACTTAGTGCATCCTTCTGTCAACTGGTGTATATTTTTATATTGTTTTTATATTTATTAATTTGAAACCAGGACATTAAAAATTAGTGTTTTAATCCTGTATCAAATCTTAAATATTAAGCCCTTGTGTCAGTTGTTTTGTTTCTCTAATGTTTAATGTAGGTATGGGTTTTTAATGTGCTTGTAATACTGCAGCTTGCATCCTTAGTCACAGTTTTTAAGTGGTGCTGCAGAATCGATACTTGCATTGAGGAAATATTAATTTTCCAGTGCTCCTTTGCCACGTTTGTAGTCCTGTACTGTATATCAAAATACTGAACATGTAAAATTACATTAATTTACTGTTAACTATGTGACAAATATTTAAACCCTTTAGACAAAAAATCTTAAACTTAATAAACCACACATTCAGTTTTTAATGTCTTACTTTGCTTTCCTTTCAGAGGATATTTGAGTCACTGGAAGCTGAATGCTTCAGGCTTTCTTACAAAGCTTGAGACAATTTGTCAGGCTTGCAAGTGTGGTTCTGTTGTCTGAAGGTACTATGGCCCCTTTCTGATTCTAAGTGCGTAGGACATAATATGTAGTAGGCCAGGCGGTCAATACTGGCCAGTTTCAGTGGAGGGTAGGCAAGGAGCCCAAGTGGTATCATCAGTCCTCTTCCCCGAAACACACAAGATCACCATATACATGCTGCAATTTTGGTGCTCTCTGGCCATGCCTCTTTTAACACAGGCAGAGGGAGGATGAAAAAAGGAGCCACTCTTGATAACATCACTTTCCCCCCCCCCATCCCCCCCCTGCAACCAATATGTTTTAAAGGTGTCTCCATAAGCATTTATTCCTATGGAAACCTGCTTTGTCCACCCCACCCCTCCCCCCAACCAGGTGCTGAAGGTTGATGAGACAGGCAGGAGTCCAATGGAAGTTCCAATGCCAAAGAAAACCAGCAATTATCATGGAGGACGACCCCTAGCTCTTCATGCAGATGACCCAAGATCTGCAGAGTTTTCCCATATATTTTGAGGAGGATGTTTTGGGGTCACTCTTCCTGCTCTCACTATGCAAGGAAGGTAAGCACCACAACTTTGTGCGCACACAACTGCATGGTACCTTGAACTCTGTACACTTATACTACGGTTCGGTTCTGCTTTAAAAAATGGGCTTTGTCAAGATGGCAGCTTGGGTCCTTTATTTATCATGTGTCTCTGACTTCCAGATCCAATTTGTTTACTTTGCAAGTAGATTTGTTCTAACTGACAAGTACCCCAAACTCTCCCAGGGCTTAGTCAAGCTGGATTCTTTCCTTCTCGTAAATCATCACCAGTAACTGCCCAATTTAGCCTGTAAAATCTGTTGGCAACAGTGCCTTCATAACACCTGTGTAAACCCACATACAGTTAATGGTGTTGCCTAGGTGTCTCTGGGAGCACAATTCTAAAATGATGGTATTGACTCTGTAATACACCCAGGTATAAGCAAGGGCTTAATATGATTGTCAGAGCTTCTGTTGTTGGTCTGGAACATGAGACATAAAGTATCCAGATTAAGCTACAAACCTGGGCTTAGCTTGTATGGATGGCAATTGGTGCTCAAGTCAAATACAGAGGGGTGGCTTGAGCAAAGCTGAACTGGAGATTAATGGTAAACAACGCAGACTGAACCCCATGCTGCCATTCTTAGAAAGCTGTTCTTCAGGGTAGAGTGGGATTTCAATCTCTGTGGAGGCTTGCCGTATTTCTCTTACACAAATGCATGGCTAAGCGTGTTGGGGAAAGAGGGAGCATGTTTTGGACTGACGATGGATAGATGGCTTTGGGTGAGGGGTATGCATATACAGATTAGTGCAAATCTACTGATAAGAGCCAGTTTTCAGAGTTTTTTTTTTTGGGGGGGGGGTCAGGTTTTTATGACCTCATGGTAGCAATCTGCACCTTGGGAGGCAAGTGTGGGGATAAACTGAAACCATTGTTTTTCAAACAAC
Source organism: Gopherus flavomarginatus (assembly GCF_025201925.1). NCBI lineage: Eukaryota > Metazoa > Chordata > Testudines > Testudinidae > Gopherus > Gopherus flavomarginatus. The sequence goes on along the minus strand of NC_066618.1, from coordinate 276,745,048 downwards.
CTATGGTTAATATTTCCATTGATCTTTTCTGAAGATAATACTTGCAGTACTTTTCAATAATCCAAGAGTCAGGCCTCTGTCTTCTAATACAGATGCCAAAGTCAGCTTAATTTATCAATTAACATAACATTAGCATTTTAATAGGGAAGACTTTCAGATGAAGTACTAATAATTGTAATGAAATAAGTGCACATTGCTTTGTTTGAGAAACATTCTATTCTTGCAACATAAAAGTTGTCTCTTGTGGTTGTCTGGTAGCATTGGAAGTATTTTATTTTTCTGTAGGCTGCAGGCAGGGCTTTATGCCACCACCAACTTTAATTTCTTGCATGTCCTACAAAGGACATGCAAGATTGAAAACAGTTTCAAGTTAAGATGTCCCTGAAACTGATGATGATGATTATATAATTTGAATGCCTATAAAGTGAATCTAAGACCACCAGTACTGTGAGTTTGATCTTCAGGTTGATTTTTTAATGATGTAATCCCTTTACATTTTCTCCAAATGAAAAATACACTGAGATATAACCATGGAGTACTAGATCTCTAAAAACACTCTGCTTTAGGCACCAGTTGAAGAAATGACTGCCTGGGTCCCTGCTCTTGTATTTTAATTTCATTGAACAATGGTGGCTTAAAGATCTCTGTGTAGAGAAATGTGAAATTTAACTCCTCATTTCACATTGTCAAAATATGCAGTGCTTTAGCTTCCATTGTGTTGGCAGCAGGAAAGGATATTCGCACCTTGCCCTAAACTGTTTTATAGCTGTTAAATGTTAACTGGAGTCCATCACCGAGGTGGCTGCATTTGAGTAATGGGTGTGGTGACTTCTGAGTATAAAATACTTCTTTTGTGACGAAAGGTGCTATGTGAATGTAAGGGCTTGGCTACACTGGAGAGTTGCAGCGCTGGTGGTGGGTTTACAGAGCTGCAACTTACTCACCATCTACACTTGCAAGGCACATACAGTACTGCATCTCCCTGGCTGCAGCGCTGGCTGTACTCCTGCTCTGCCTGGGGTATAACAATTGCAGCGCTGGTGATGCAGCGCTGCTCCGCCAGTATGGCCACCAAAAGCGCTGTAATTGGCCTCCAGAGGTATTTGGAGGTATCCCAGAATGCCTGTTCAGCCACTCTGCTCATCAGTTCGCACTCTACTGCCCTGGCCTCAGGTGACCTGCCCTTTAAATGTCCTGGGAATTTTAAAAATCCCCTTCCTGTTTGCTCAGCCAGGTGTGGAGTGCAATCAGTGAATCTTTCCAGGTGACCATGCCTCCATGTGCCAAACGAGCCCCAGCTTGGAGCAATGGCAAGTTACTGGACCTCATCAGTGAGGAAGCTGTGCAGTCACAGCTGTGCTTCAGCCGTAGGAATTACGATACCTATGGGCAGATATCAAAGGCCATGCTGGAAAGGGGCCATGACTGGGACGCGCTGCAGTGCAGGGTTAAAGTGAAGGAGCTGTGGGGTGTCTATTGCAAAGCCCGTGAGGGAAACCGCTGCTGTGATACTGTCCCCATGACCTGCCATTTTTACAAGGAGCTGGACGCAATGCATGGGAGTGACCCAACTGCCAAAACGACCACGATGGACACTTCAGAGCGGGGGTGGGGGGAGGGGAGAAGAGGGGGAGGGGGAGGAAACTGAGACTGAGGGTACTGGGGTGGGGGAAGACACCCCGGAGTCCCAGGAGCTCTTCTCAAGCCAGGAGGAAGGTAGCCAGTCGCAACAGCCGGTACTTGGTGAAGGACAAGCAGAGGAGCGGGTTACCGGTAAGCGGCTTTTATTTTCAGGATGGAAATGTGGTCTATCACATCGCGGTAATCGGCCTCAGTAATCTCTTCAAAAGTTTCAGCCAGAGCATGGGCAATGTGCTAGTTTATAGGGAGAGCCACTGTGGTCCTTGTCCCAGTCAGGCTAACGCGTCCGCGCCATTGTGCCGCGAGGGGTGGGGGGACCATTGCTGCACACAGACAAGCTGCATAGGGGCCAGGGCAGAATCCGCATTGCTGTAGAAGACCCTCCCACTCTTCCCAGGTGACCCACAGCAGCGAGATATCTTCCAGGGTTAACTCCTGTGGAAAATGTTGAGAGAGTGTTCATTGTAGATGCCGCCTGCAGCAGTTTGCTTTCCCCAATGCACAGAAACCCTTGCACATCCCTGAAGCAATCAGTCCCCCTTACTCACCATTTCATGGCTCCTGTGGGTTATGTGCACTCTGTTTGGTATGGGATAAGTATGCTAAAGTGAAGATTGTAAACTCCTTCACTGTGTGGGAATAACTGTCTGGGTGAGATTATAAACAATGCTGCCTCTGTTAACTGTTGCCATTTTTTGCCTTTCGAAAAGTGTCCTTGATTACTCTACTGCCCGTATCATCCACTGCTCAGAGGCTACACAACCTCAGGAAGAAGCCGCAAAAAAGCAAAGAAGACATGCTGAAAGCAGTTATGGATCACTCTGCCAGAGAGAATAAAGAAATGCAGGACTAGAGGGAAAAACTGCAGGACTGGAGGGAAAGGGAAAGCTGGATCCACCAGAGAAATGCAGCAGCTAAGAAGAAAAGCACAAAGCAGCTGATAAGCATCCTGACACACCAAGCGGACTCTATCCAGTCACTCGTAGCCATGCAGGCAGAGCACTACTGTGCCGGCCCCGCCCCGTCCCAAAGCTCCTTCCCTTGTGCCCCAATGTCAGCTCCAAACCCCCTTCCCCAGCATCCAGGTTCTTACCACCACTAGCTGCCCCCAACACCTGTATGTTCACCAATCAGCCCTGAGAACTACGACCTTACCCTCTGCACTCAACCTCCATCACCATGCAGTATTTTCATCCTGAAGTGCAGCAGTCATTGCACAGCGCTCCAGACAGGACATATTCAAACCTGTAACTGTACAGTTCACCCCCCACCCCCCTGCCCTTTTAGGTTCCCAAAATGTTGTGTGCCTGTCAAGAAAGTTATTTTCTTTTCAATAAACAAATTCTTGGCTTTGAAAACAGTCTTTATTATTGCAGAAAGTGAAAGATACCGTAGCCCAGGAAAGAAACAGGCACTGCAAATCATTTTAGGAAAAACAAATTCCTACTAACATTGTAACCATTGCACTTTACTCCCATGCAAGGCACCAAACATTACTGTTGGTTTTCAGCCTCAAATTCCTCCCTCAAGGCATCTCTAATCCTTCCAGCCCTGTGCTGGGCCTCTCTAGTAGCCCTGCTCTCTGGCTGTGCAAATCCAGCCTCCAGGTGTTGAACCTTGGAGGTCCATTCCTGACTGAATGTTTCACCCTTCCCTTCACAAATATTATGGAGGGTACAGCACGTGGATAGAACAGAAGGGATGCTGCTTTCCCCCAAGTCTAGCTTCCCATACAGAGATCACCAGCGCCCTTTTAAACGGCCAAAAGCACACTCCACAGTCATTCGGCACCAGCTCAGCCTGTAGTTGAACCGGTCCTTGCTCCTGTCAAGCTTCCCTGTATACGGTTTCATGAGCTAAGGCATTAACGGGTAAGCGGGGTCTCCAAGGATCACAATGGGCATTTCAACGTCCCCTACTGTGATCTTCCGGTCTGGGAAAAAAGTCCCGGCCTGCAGCTTCCTGAGCAGGCCACTGTTCCAACAGATGTGTGCATCATGCACCTTTCTAGGCCAGCTTGTGTTAATGTCAATGAAAGGCCCACGGTGATCCACAAGCGCCTGGAGGACCATAGAGAAATACACCTTCCGATTAATGTACTGGGATGCTAGGTGGGGTGGTGCTAGATTAGGAATATGCGTCCCATCTATCGCCCTTCCACAGTTAGGGAAACCCATTTGTGCAAAGCCATCCACAATGTCCTGCCCGTTCCCCAGAGTCACGGTTCTTCTTAGCAGGATGCGATTAATGACCCTGCAAACTTGCATCAACACGATTCCAACGGTCGACTTTCCCACTCCAAACTGGTTCCCGACCGATCGGTAGCTGTCTGGAGTTGCCAGTTTCCAGATTGCAATAGTCACCCACTTCTCCACCGGCAGGGCAGCTCTCAATCTTGTGTCCTTGCACCGCAGGGTGGGAGCGAGCTCAGCACACAGTCCCAGGAAAGTGGCTTTTCTCATCCGAAAGTTCTGCAGCCACTGCTCGTCATTCCCAGACTTCCATGACGATGTGATCCCACCACTCAGTGCTTGTTTCCCGAGCCCAAAAGCGGCGTTCCACAGTGCTGAGCATTTCCGTGAATGCAACAAGCAATTTAGTGTCATGCGTCAGGTGACTCGATATCATCGTCAGACTCCTCACTGTCACTTTGGAGCTGAAGGAATAGCTCAACTGCCAAACGTGATGTGCTGGCGAGACTCATTAGCATACTCCTCAGCAGTTCGGGCTCCATTTTACACAGAAATCGCGCTGCACAGAAACGGTTGGGAGAATCACAATGGCACCAAACGTGGACAGAAAAACAGTGACTGCTGGGATATGAAGCGATGCATCATGGGGCATTGGGACAGGAAGCGGAATGACCCGCACCCTTCCTTCCCCTTCCCACAACCCACGGCGCCAAAATGGGACGAGGTGCTCTGTGGGATAGCTGCTCATAATGCACCACTCCCAACAGCACTGCAAATGCTGCAAATGTGGCCACACTGCAGCACTGGTAGCTGTCAGTGTGGCCACACTGCAGCACTTTCCCTACACAGCTGTATGAAGACAGCTGTAACTCCCAGCGCTGTACAGCTGCAAGTGTAGCCATACCCTTAGACTTTTTTAGAACAGAACTGAAACTTTGAAAAGCTCCTCTAGAACTCTAAGGCCATGTCTACACTTACAGTTTTGCAGTGCTGGTAGTTACAGCTGTGTTCGTACAGCTGTGTAGGGCCAGCGCTGCAGTGTGGCCACACTGACAGCTACCAGCGCTGCAGTGTGGCCACATTTGCAGCACTTGCAGCGCTGTTGGGAGTGGTGCATTGTGGGCAGCTATCCCAGCATTCAAGTGGCTGCAACGTGCTTTTCAAAAGAGGGGAGTGGGGTGGAATGTGACAGGGAGCGTGGGGGAGAGAGAGAGAGAGTGGATTTTTGGAGTTGACACTGTTCTCAGCTCCCTGCCTTGCAAGTTCTAAGGACTGGAAGACACACAGTGCCTACCTTCAATCATTTTAAAAGTTCTAACTCCCTTCCCCCACTCCTCTCTCATTCACTAAATGCAAATTATGTACTTCTAAATACCCGTCAGACCAGATAAGCAACTGCTCAACACGGACTTCCCCCTCCCCATCTGCCGTGTGAGCGTGCTGTTTCTCTCTTCAAGCAAACAGCTGTGAACATTCCAAAGTAATTCCCCTGCCTGCCTCCGCTCGCTCAGCAAACAGGAGCTGTGTTTGTTTTTTAAATAAGCAGTTTGGCTGAACTCCGAGCTCTCCCTTTCTTCCGGTTTGTTGTGGACAGGAATTCTGGGATACCTCCTTATACCCCGGAGGTCAATAAAAGCGCTGGTGGGCGTCCACACTTGCTGACCAGCGCTGGATCACCAGCGCTGGAATCCCTACACCCGAGGCTCGACCGGGTGTACAGCCAGCGCTGCAACCAGGGAGTTGCAGCGCTGGCCGTGCTTTGCAAGTGTGGCCACATCCTAAGTTGCAGCGCTGTAACCCCCTCACCAGCGCTGCAACTCTCTAGTGTAGCCATGGCCTAAGGTAACACAATCCTGCTGGAGGAAGACTAAACATTTTAAAGCTAACTTTTAATTTCCCTATTGCTTCTCTTAAGAAAAGTAGCCAATTTATTGCAACCCAGTGGAAAGCCCTCCTGCATTCCACTCCCTTTGGGCCATTTTGAAAACATGCATAAAATACCTCGTGTGTCTTGCGCTTCCCTTTCCATCACAAATGTGAAGTTGTTACTTTCGAAGTTCTTATATTGCCATGGCTTATATTGTGTACAGAGTGGTCACTATCAGGAAAATGAATGTTGAATTTGCTATCCAAGTGCATAAAATGTCCTATGTGGTGGTACTTAGTGCTGGAATGCATTACACACATGCAGAACATTGGGTTGAGTTACAAGTATAATTACTGGATTTTCCTGTGAATATACACCTTTACCTTGATATAACGCTGTCCTCGGGAGCCAAAAAGTCTTACCACATTATAGGTGAAACCACATTCTATCTAACTTGATTTGATCCGCTGGAGCATGCTATCCTGTCCCCCGTAGAGCGCTGCTTTACCATGTTATATCCGAATTTGTATTATATCGGCTGGTATTATTGGGAGGCAGTCCAGACCTTGAGGAATTGTAAGGCATTGAAAACTGCAGATACCTTGCATATTAAACTGTTTTTCAGCTATAAGAAAAATCTTCCTTAGATTGTAGAGCTGGTCAGAAATGGGAATTTCAGTTCTGCAGAAAATTCTCATATTTTTCCATGCCAAAGCCAAAAAATGCCTGCAAAATGAAAATTCTGAGATTTCAGTTTGAGATGATCAAAATGTGTTGCTTCGAGAAGTTAAAATGTTTTACTCTGACTTAAAATTTTGACTCATTTCAGTTGGACTCAGAAATCGAAGTGGTAAAATTAGTGCAAAACATTTTACCTTATTGAAATGACATGTTCTGATTTCCCCCTCTGCCTGTGAAATTTTCAGTCAGCATGTTCCTGGGAAAATGCTGAACAGTTTCACCCCAGTGCTGGGCATATTTCAGTAATGGGAGAAAGGTTTCCTATATTATATGCAGATTCTAAAGTGCTTTGGGCTCCCTATGGGAGAAAAGGACTATTAAAATGTTATCAGTAGCTCCACACCATATAATGGGTCTACTCCCAAGAGTGAAGTTACATGCATAAATGTTTGCAAGATCAACCTTGCTGTATGGCTGCAGGTGATTACAAAACAAGCCCTCTATAGTCCCCAACCTCTCAATGATTTATTTACAATGGAATATGTCAGCGCATCTTTAGATGGAATGCAGCTCTTGACATGTGAAATCCTTCAAAAAGCACGTGATTTCATATCTTGCAGCCATCAGCTGTTTCAGGATAAGCACAGAATCTTGAATTCAGGAGTTGGCAGGATCTGTACTGTAAGGAAAGGGGAGGAAGGCCTGACTCGTGAGAGATCTTGTTTTAGAACAGCTGGATTTGTGATATTTGTGTGCACCTGTATTATGTCACTTTTTAAAATTTTAGAGTTCAGTTACCTTTGAATTCACCTTTTTAAGGAAGCACTGCCATCTTCTCTTAAGAAACCACGCAGCTCAGGTGGACCATTCTCTGTTGGAGAATGCTGCTTTGGATATATTGCTCACAACTCCAAGACCGAATGGGAAACCCTTTTTTTCTTTAAGAACTTTTCATAGGCCCTGTCTATTGTGCCAATCTCTAGAGAGTTGAGCTGCTGCACATTTTTTGACATTTTGGGCGACTGCTAGAGAATTTTAATGCTCCTAGAAGTAGTTTTGTGGCAGGTATTGCAGATCTGCTAAAGTACCTCTGATCTACAAGAGTCTGGTAATGTTTTCACTTAGAGCAGTGTATTTCATCTAGGGATCTTCTGCTGCTTTTACAGTTGTGAATTAATTTTTACCCCATTCCTGCAGGGTAGCTATTATCTCTGTTTTACAGATGGGGAAACTGAGGCACAAAGAGGTTGTCATTTGTTCAAGGCTGTGCATTCAACACACCTGCAGTGAGCTGTGAATAGTTCTATGCAGGAGGCTAGAATACAATTCTTCTGTTTTCATGCCCAGATCATTGCAATCCTAAACCTCTCCAGGGCAGAATTGCCAAGGGTGAGAAAAGCATGTAGTAGTAATTCTATAAAGTGGAAAGTTGAGAGAGGAAAATATATTCCTCATGTGACTTAAATCAAATTTAAATGCAGGATTCCAGAGGCAAAAGCCTAGTACATTGAGTACAGTAAATTAGTGCTGGTTTAAGCCTTAGTGGGGCCTGTATTCAATCAAACAAAACAACAAATCAAAGCCTTAGTAACAATCCAGGCTCCAGCGTGGATGCCAGCATTTTGTAGTGGTGGGGTTGTCTGGGTATCTTTAGATGCAGACTTGGTGGACCTATAGCCTCCAGCCCAGCCGAGATCCGTGGATTTTACTTTGGAATGCCCTAGAGCTAATGCACCATTTCTGATGTATGGAATATGTGCTGATAAGAAAAGTGTATATATTGTGAGAATAAAGCTTCCAGCAAATGGATGATAATCTATTAACTGGGCAGTTTCAAAGTGGGGCCATATGTGGTTGGTGTGTTTAAAGTTCAGCCCTCATTCAAGACAGGAGAAAAGGTATTTTAAACACTGTGGAAAAAAACCTAATCTAGTTTCTTCTTTGCACTTGTTGTGTAAATACAAGATAAGAACAGTATTCCCAAGGTTACTGCAAACAGCCCATCACTACAGAGTGCAAGCTAACATTTACCAAATGTATGTTGACATAAAAAGCAGCATTTCTGCAGTAAACTGTGGTAAACAAAACCACTTGTTTCTTTTCATTTATAAGTCAAAAGTTCTAACCAATGAGATGTAAACTGTTTAAATATTTTACTGAATCTCAGTGCACAAAGAACAGTCTCTTTAAACTTTTCCTCTTGCATAATGTTGTGTCCACAACTCATGCATACAGTAGTTATTTTTAGGGCTGTCAAGCTATTAAAATTAATCATGATTAATTGTGAGATTAAAAAAAGTAATTACAGGTTTAATTGCAGTGTTAAACAATAGTAGAATACCATTTAAAATTTTTTGCATTTTTCTTTATTTTCAAATATGGGCTGAAGGCTCGGGGCTGCAGCCCCAGTTGGGGTACTGGGCTGGGGGTGCCAGGCTCCAGCCCCAGTTGAGGTGTTGGGGCATCAGACTCCAGACTTCAGCCGCTCTCCCGCACTGCCGATGACTCCTTCCCTGCTCCGAGGTATGTGATTAATGCATTAAATTACCTCGCTAATTTTCTTTTCAGTTAATCCCAGGCATTAACTGTGATTAATTGACAGCCCTAGTTATTTTGAAGCATAACATTATTATTATTATTATTATTATTATTATTATCATTATTATTTTCTGAATCTGCTGGTCAAAAGGCCGATAAAGGTCATTGGGATTTGTTGTGCACATTTCACCATAGGCAACCTAGCAGGTGAAGAAATAAAACTAATATTAATAGTAGATTTGCAAGCTGTAATTGATTGACCCTGCAAATGGAACTTGTTAGAAAACGTTGGAATCCTTGACTAAAATGGGGAATGTTCTTCATGAGAATTTACCTTGGAACTGTTTGTCAGAAGCTAAGAATGGGCGACGGGATGGATCACTCAATGATTGCCTCTTCTGTTCATTCCCTCTTGGATGCCTGGCATTGGCCACTGTCGGAAGACCAGATACTGGGCTAGATGGACCTTTGTTTTTAGACTAGCTGTAAAATTTAATGAACAGTTCTGTTTGCAGCACAAGAAGAGAGAGAATCTAGCGCTGACTGACGGGGTGGGGGAAGGGGAGAAAATTGGAATGAAGGGGAGAGGAGAGACATGGGGGGGTGAACCCCCAATCAGGAAAACTAGCCCCAGGTCCTGCCTCTTCTGCCTTAGCCTGCTTCTGAGCCCTGTCCTTATAGACTGCTAGCCCCCACTTTCTACCGAGCAGGATCTGACCCCAAGGACAGGGCTATGCAGCTAGGATCATGGCCACTTAGAGCAAATAAGGTTAAAAAAAATAAACTTTTAATTTTTTTCCAGGGGAAAATGTATTTTGTCTAGAAACTACCCACATTTGAAAAGTGAAATTAGGGTTAACAATTGGCCTAGAGGTAGCATTTCTCAAATAGACACCATGGCTGCATGCAGCCACTAGAGGCTCTTCTTGTGGCCACAGTCTCCTGGGCTGTGACGGGGAAGCAAAGCCATGCCCTCCCCCTTCCTGTTGCTACTGGTTGCCCTGCCCCTCTCTGGAGACATCTGGGGAGCAACGCGGGAGGACCAGGCAACCCGTGAGTTTTCCACCATCCCTGGGATGGTGCCAGGGCCGGCTCCAGGCACCAGCGAAGGAAGCAGGAGCTTGGGGCGGCCAATGGAAAGGAGTGGCACGTCCAGGGCTTTGGTGGCAATTCAGGGGCTGGTCCCTCAGTCCCTCTCTTCCTCTTTGAGCTGTTGCCAAAGTGTCGCCCAAGAGGAAGAGGGAGCGAAGTACCCGCTGCCAAATTCCTGCTGAAGAATGAAGCGGAGCAATTGAGCTGCGCTGATTGGCTCTTTTTTTTTTTTCCCCGCTTCGCCACTTGGAGTGGCAAAAAAGCTGGAGCCAGCCCTGGATGGTGCGGCTCAGGCTTTGGGCTTCAGCCCTGGCATGGCAGCAGGCTTTGGCAGTGGGGCTTCAGGTGCCAGCTTCAGAGTCCACCCATGCAGCTTCGAGCTCTGTCCCCGGGCCCTGGCCACAAGGCTTCAGGTTCTGGCTCCCTGCTGCCTCCTCCAGCCACCCATTCCCATTGCCCCGGGTGCCCACTGCCTCCTCTGTCCCCTGATCTGGGGCTTAATTTGTCCCCAGGCTTGCCAGAGCTGAGTAAGTCTGCTGTGAAAAGTGATACTTATGTTACCACTTTTCACAACAGACTTACTAGCTAGCAATCAATTACAATGATTTGGACATGCATGTGTACATATTTATTTGTTTTTCCTAATGCTAATTTGAGCTGCCACCAGCAAGAGTTAGTGGCTGCACTCTTGAGGCCACCAAATAATTTGTCCTGAGAACACCTAAAGTTTTCAATATGTAAAAGTGATGAGAAACGTGTCACTGTAAAGAAAAGTGTAGAAGTCAGGAGACGGAGAGATGATTCTGCAAGCAGCCTTAGCTCTGTCCCTTCTTTTGCCCATATAATGGGCTTTATTGGTATGTTGTAAAGACTGCACCAATTACTGGAGCTTTTTGCTGCATCAACAACAAATGACTATGCAATGCATGCTGCTTTCATGCTACTGCATGTTTCAGTGTGGTAGCCTGGCCTCTTGGCTAGTTTGTGTGGCATTAATGAGGTAAAGGGGCAAATCAAGCCTGTTTCTAGAGTGAGATATAGGAATAGAGCCATATATACAGTAGTGAGGTTTTTAATACCTCTATACAGGGTGGAGGAAGCAGATTGGACTCTAGCTCATTGTAAGATGGCAGATAAGGGGAGATGGGATTTGTGGCAGCAGCAGAAATACTAGAGAGGGGCTTGAGTAGCCAGCAAGAGAGGTCTATGACTTCTTAGGAAACATCTTAATGACCATTTTTCACCCCAGTGATCTCTCTTTATGGCTGTACTCTAAAGAGCTAGACATGGCTTTAAAAATAAAAATATAGATTACCATCAACAGCTAAGGGTTAATAGGGTTCACTGTGTCTAGGGGCCTGATCCTAATACTCCTTGCAGTGATGTATCTATAATAACTCCACTGGGTTACATGAGGATACACTGCTATTACAAAGGAGTAAGTGAGAGCAGATTTGGCCCTGAGACTGTAAGCTCTGATGGAAAAGTCAAGAGTTCAAACAGTCAAAAAGTCAAGGGTTCAAACTATAACAAACAGTTGTACAATCATCCTCTCTAAACCAGTACAATACAATAGTTGTTACTGAAGGCAACTTAACAATAACATCCTCCAAACCAATTTCTTAGATCAGACTGTCTACTCTAGACCTAACTGAGAGATGATGTTAGTATGGTGACAGAGCTGTCAAGTGTCAAATCCTTGACATCTGATCTAGTTAACCTCAGATTTTCCATACCAAAAAAGCCCTCTCCGCTGCCTAGAGAATTGCATATGAAATTTTGGGTGGGAATCAGCATTTTGAAAGAAGTTTCAACAGAAGAGGGCAAGGAGATAGGAAATAGTCACCATTGGGCATATAACAGACAGCTAGTTCTGACCTTAAGGACTGTGTAATGTTACTATTGTGGCTCAGCTGTAATCAAACTTACAAAGTGTGTGGGGAAGCCATGTGTGTGAAAGACTACCCAAATTAAAATTGTAATATAATCTAGCATTTACACTGGGTAGCGTAAAACTCCCAACAGTGAATAACTGTGCCTATTGACCCACCTCAGATGAGAATCTGCCTCCATTTTCATTAAAAGTCCTGCCCTTCAACCTCTCAGAACTACGGCCTTACAATTAGGGCACAGGAGTGGGACTTAGGAGATCTTGGTTCTTTTCTACACTCTAACTCAGTCTTCCTAGGTGACCTCACGCATGTCAAGGAAACAGCTCTGTGCCTTTGTTTCCCCATCTGTAGAAATGGGGAGGATAAGACTGAACTAACTCACAGGGATGTTGTGCGGTTTAAATCACTGATAGTTGTGAAGTGCTCTATGATGATCGACATAGGAATAGTTACGAAGGACTAACAAAATAATACTACCAAAAATCAAGTTTCAGGGCTCACCTGTATCTCATGGCTTTAAGACTTTATTAAAATTTAGCACTCATCTGTTTGGCTTGTTTTAGAATGATACTGTACAAATACTGAATCTGATGCTAGCTTTTATCTTGCGGGTATTACTCATGGACTTTAATCTGGTTTTGGTGCCTTCCAACAAAGTACTTTTTGTAAATTAAAAGACATTTTTTAAAAAAGACACCAGGTTTGATTTCCACCCCATGAACACAGGACCAGTTTTTGTAAATGAAAAATTTCATAAGAGTTTGTAACATGTTTACGTCTACTCCATGCAGGTTGTCTCTGCCTGGAACCACTTAAAGTCATCAGGTCTATTAGGTCAATGATCTATAGTGTGAACTGGAAATTCTCAGTGCAGGCCTTGACCTGTTAGACTAGGTTAATACAAACTCTTGGGTAAATACAGATCTAACATAACTCCTCAATAGAATAAATTGAGTATTGCCTCCCCTGTGACTCAAAGCCAAGTAAGAAAAAGACCATGACCACTTCTATCTATACGGGACTGGAATTTATAGGGGAAGCCGGCCTTTCACTCAGACACTGAAACTTGGGTCCACTGCAACTTCCATTGAGGCTGGGGGGAGTCTTTCCATTGACTTCAATGGGAGCTGAGTTAGACCTCTAAAATTCACCCTGGGGAATGAACTAACAAAAAGCCTATGCAGCTCTTAGGTCCTCTGTTGAGGGCATGTGTCAAGAAGTTGTGGTGGTCCCCCTGGAGAACATACAAGCTAACATCACTCATTTCAGTAGGTGCCCTTTTTATGGGGACATTATAAAAACAAAAGTGGCAGAGAAACATTCCTTCTTGGTGTTTTGTTGAAGAAGAAAAACTGTTTATATATCACATTTCCAATTTATGTAACTTCTTGTTTCAACTCTATCACCCTAGTCCTTCCTTTGCCACAAATTATTCTCACTGTTTTCATTGGGTTTCCAGGTGCATTCATGAAACATGGGAGCCCTCCTGTGGTCAAAATAATTATTAAACATTCTTGTAGCTGTTACCCCAAGTCCTGTGTGTAGCCTAAATGCCTACAGAAAACCCAGCCTAAGTTGATTGAAGTCAGTGGGAGATTTATTTGAGCTCACAAGAGCAGCAGAGCAGGACTTTTAATATCATCGTTTTAAATCTACCCATATACTGTTAATTAAGGAGAAGTTCAATCAGCCCAGAAAAAGAGCCACATATTTGGCAGTTTTTATGAAGGGTTGGAGATCGCCCCTTCTGATTGTCTCCTCCTCACTATAGCTTTCCTTTCCCATTTTGTCATTTTTGTCTGGGAGGTGTCTAGCCATCTTTCACCTTTTCTGCACCTTTCCACCTCCCTCAATCCAGTCTTCTTTTCATGGAGCTGGTTGTGCTGCTCCCTCCCCTTTAACTTTTGAAAGCACCTTAGAACTTTGTGATTATGTGCAATCCCCCTGCTTGAATATTTTGTGAGTTATTCAGAGGCTGTATATTATATAATTGTACAGCACGTAGCGCAATGGGTTCGAACTAGGCTGTGATCTTGAGATGCTACCACAATATAAATGTTTGTTTGCTCTGCAGTGGGTAAGTAGGAGAGCTAGGTACCACTTAAACTCTCAAAATAGGCTTGAATGTCAATTAAATGTTGTCTAGGTCTTGCAAAGAGCAGTCCAAGCTAGACAGGGATGGCAGAGCCTTGTTTGTTCCCTAGGTGATGTGGAGGAAGGATTCAGATAGGTCTTGCCAGGCCCTGGGGTGAATTTCACCCTGAAAACATGTGCAAATAGATTCAGATCACATAAAAAAGAAAATTTTGCAAATTTATTCTCAGAAAAGAATTGAAGCTTTTTTTTTCCTCTGTATTTATTTTATGTATTTGGATTTACGAATAAACCTGTTTTATGCTGTAGGCACCTTTCCATAATTCTAGTTATAAAGAAAGGTGTCATATAGTAGCCTGTATTTCCCATTCTATTGAAAACAAAACAGTAAATAAAGCAGGCACAATAAATAAATAAATTAAATTAGCATCCCTGTAGCAGCTACTCCATCCCAAAATACTTCAGGGTATATTCTTTCCTAAGGCTGTGTCTACTTTTCTTACCATTGTGTCACCTCACTGTGCCCAGAGGAGCACTAGACAACATAATGGTGAAAAACCCAGCACCTTGTCTACACTAAAGTCATGAGGGTGCTGAACACACGCAGTTCTCACTGACTTCAATGACATTTGTTTGTTGCTTAGCAGCTCTGAAAATCTAGGCCCCAGTTCAGCAGTCCACTGCCTAGGCAGCAAAGCATTTAAGATAGGGCTGTCCAGCAATTAAAAAATGTAATCGATTAATCACAAGATTAATCACGCTGTTAAACAATAATAGAATACTATTTACATACATTTTTGGATGTTTTCCATATTTTTAAATATATTGATTTCAATTACAACACAGAACAGAAAGTGTACAGTGCTCACTTTATATATTTTTTATTATAAATATTTGCACTGTAAAAATAAAAAAGTATTTTTCAATTCACTGAATACGAGTACTGTCGTGCAATCTCTTTATCATGAAATTTTAACTTACAAATGTAGAATTATGTACAAAAAATAACTGCATTTAAAAACAAAACAATCTAAAACTTTAGAGACTACAAGTCCACTCAGTCCTACTTCTTGTTCAGCTAATTGCTCAGACCAACAAGTTTGTTTACATTTGTGGGACATAATGCTGCCTGCTTCTTGTTTACAAGGTCACCTGAAAGTGAGAACAAGCATTCTCATGGCACTGTTGTAGCTGGTGTTGCAGGATATTTACGTGCCAGCGGCATTAAAGATTCATATGTTCCTTCATGCTTCAACTATCATTCCAGAGGACATGCATAGGTTCTGCTTGATAATGATCGAAAGCAGTGCAGACCAACGTATGTTTATT
Source organism: Gopherus flavomarginatus (assembly GCF_025201925.1). Taxonomy (NCBI): domain Eukaryota; kingdom Metazoa; phylum Chordata; order Testudines; family Testudinidae; genus Gopherus; species Gopherus flavomarginatus. The sequence goes on along the minus strand of NC_066618.1, from coordinate 276,729,722 downwards.
TTCATCATCTGAGTCAGATGCAACCAGAAGGTTGATTTTCTTTTTTGGTGATTTGAGTTCTCTAGTTTCCGCATCAGACTCTTTTAAGACTTCTGAAAGCATGCGCCACACTCTGTCCCAATCAGATTTTGGGAGGCACTTCAGATTCTTAAATCTTGGGTCAAGTGCTGTAGTTATCTTTAGAACTCTCACGCTGGTACCTTCTTTGCATTTTGTCATATCTGCAACGAACAACATGCTGGGTCATCATCTGAGACTGCTATAACGTGGAATATATGGCAGAATGCAGATAAAACGCAGAGCAGGAGACATACAATTCTCCCCCAAGGGGTTCAATCACAAATATAATTAACACTTTTTTTTTTAAAATGAGCCTTATCAGCATGGAGGCATGTCCTCTGAAATGGTGGCCAAAGCATGAAGAGGCATATGGCTGTTTAGCAGATCTGGCATGTTAATACCTTGCACTAACAGCTACAAAAGTGCCATGCGAATGTCTTTTGTCCCTTTCAGATGACATTGTAAATAAGAAGCTGGCAGCATTATCTCCCGTAAATGTAAACAAACTTGTTTCTCTCAGCGACTGGCTAACTAGAAATAGGACTGAGTGGACTTTTAGGCTCTAAAGTTTTATGTTGTTTTGTTTTTGAGTGCAGTTATGTAACAAAAAAATCTACATTTGTAAGCTGCACTTTCACGGTAAAGAGATTGCACCATAGTACTTGTATGAGATGAATTGAAAAATACTATTTCTTATGTTTATAATTTTTGCAGTGCAAATATTTGTAATAAAAATAATATAAAGTGAGCACTGTAAACTTTGTATTCTGTTATAATTGAAATCAATATATTTGAAAATGTAGAAAAACATCCAAAATATTTAATAAATTTCAGTTGGTATTCTATTGTTTAACAGTGCAATTTAGATTGCGATTAATTGCGGTTAATTTTTTAAATTGCGATTAATTTTTGAGTTAATCGTATGAGTTAACTGCAACTTATTGACAGCCCTTATTAAGCATATGCTTAACTTTAGCACCGTGTTTAAGTACTACTGACTTAAATGGGACTTGAGCATGTGTTTACATTTAAGCATGTATTTAAGTGCTTTGCTAAATATGGATTTAGACACCTAACTTCATCTGTTTGAAAATTTGACCATAGAGATGCCACTGTTGCTACCATCAGTAACTAGTGCCACCTTTGGCTACCACCACTGCTATAGCAACAGGGCCAGTGCTTCCATTTAGGCAACCTAGGCAATCGCCTAGGGAGCCAGGATTATTTGGGGGCGGCATTTTGCCGGGGGGCGGGTGGCAGGCAGCTCTGGTTGACCTGCCGTAGGCGTGCCTGCGGAGGGTCTGCTGATCCCGCGGCTCCGGTGGACCTCCCACAGGCAAGCCTGTGGCAGCTCCACCGGAGCCGCAGGACCAGCGGATCCTCCACAGGAACGCCTGCGGCAGGTCCACCGGAGCTGCGGGAGCAGCGCGCAGGGCAGCGAAATGGCCATGTGCCTAGGGCACCAAAAACACTGGCCCCGGTCCTGTATAGTAATAGACCTTTTCAGTGAAAGATGAAAGATACTTTCCTTCAAGGAGACTCAGAGCATTTTGTTGACTCAACAGTGGTCAAGAAAAGAAATAATGCAAAAGAAAAGATATGATATGTTTCATACTTATAGCAGCTATAGACCAGGTTGGTTTTTTTCATAAGTATGCTTATATATTTGGAATATAAGCTATAATTCTGGAAGATGACAACAAAGCACAGGAAAGAGAAGTGGGTTTGGCATCGTACAGTTTCAGCCCATTTCGTAGTACCAGAAATTATTGATGGAAAATACTATTTAGGTCATCTTGTCCCTTCCTCAGCTAACATTCCCTACACTATTTTCTTGCTTAATTTTAAAGGAAACAAGTGATGGTTTTCACCACTCCCATTGGCAATCTCATTTCACATCCTAAAAGATTTCATTGTCAGGAATTTTTTTTCCTGCTGTGCTCCCAAAATTTTCCTTTGCTCATTTTCATCCAGTTACTCCCAATTATAACCCCTGGCTCAAACCTAACAAACCCCTTTTGTCCCAACATCTATTTTTCTGCTTGCTTTTCATCTTTTGAAATATCAATTCTTGTTTTCCTCAATTTTCCTTGAGATGTTCTTGGAGGATCAAAAGAACTTGAGTAAGAGCTTTTACAGCACTTAGGGGAAGGAGTTAGAACAGGGGATCTTTAAGAGAAAAATCTTTTCTTCTAGCTGGGCATTAGGCATTTGAGTTATACCTCCCTTTGTATTATCTTATCTACCTTTGCATACCTAGGCACTAATATGAAAAGCAATATTTCTTTTTTTGAAAGAACTATAATCTTTTCTTTCCCTCCACCCCTTGTTCTACACTGCACCCTTAAACCCTGACCCTCAGCTTGTCTTTTGTTCTTTGGAGAAACATTGCCAGGCCACTCAGAAACCATAAACTTGCGGGAACAAGATTAATCTTACTTTGGGCCCCAAAAGCGGCAAAACTTGGGTTCGTCCTAGTTATCTAATCTGTCCATATCTAGTAAACCAATCAATGTCATATTCAGGTTACACTGCAGATAAATAGACATTGGAGCACATATGTGAACTAGGGTCACCTCTGTGCCAGTGAAATGTTTTAACCACCAGTCTAGAGAGTTGTTATTTTTTGCTTTCTCTTTCAAAGCCTAATGACTATTCAAGCATTTTATACAAAGTGGAACAGTTTCAACAGAAGAGATTGAGACTTCAGGTAGGATATCCCATAGCCCAGTGGTTAGGGTACTCCGATTGATGTAAGACACCTTTGAGTTCAATTCCCTGGCCTCCCCCTCTACCTGATGTACAACAGGGATTTGAACTGCAGTGTGGGAAACCAAAGTTCAGCTCTGTGCTGTACATCAGGAATGGGGATGAGGGTGGCACCACTGTGTCCTCAAGTGTCATTCCCAAACCAACCACTGAAGTGTCCATCTTTCCCCCCCCCACCACCAAAAAAAAGAAAAGAAAAAGTTTTGGTGGAAACTTTTCAGTGACTTTGTGTCAGATTTGACAATAGTTTGGGGCTGACCAAAATTTCATTTTTGGGCTATTCACTAAAAAGTTTCACCCAGTTCAGAGGTTGTTATTGATATTATTAGACAGGTATGCTCAAAATTTGTGTGCATTCTGTTTCATAGGCTGTAGTATAAATATTTTCAGATTAATCTCAGGATTTCAGAGGCAACTCGGTGTCTTGAAATTTCAGATAGACCTGGATAATCTCTATTAAAGAATAACTCCTGTTAACCTGATAATAATAGGCTGCTCTATATTAAAACGTGTTGTTTCTCATAAAATGTATTAAAAGCCCAAAGTCCTGTATGCAGTGATGCCAGCTGTGACTATGATATACTTTTCCTTTGGAAAGAAACCACAGTTTCCAGTTTTCCAAGTCTCTCTGTCTAACCATGTTCTTGGCAAATAATTCAATCATTGCTCACAGTTCCTAACCTGTACTAAAAATAATGTAGATTGATTTTCCAGAAATGGCAATATACCGTTGAAAACAATCTTTGATCTTTATAAATAGGTTTTATTTCTGTCAGCTACAGAATATATATTTTGTCTTTTGTGTTTCTGTACGTAATTTCTGCATGCTGGAAAAGTAATTGTGTCTTACTATGGTTTGGCCTTGCACCACGCTGTATGTTTTGTTTGGTTTTTTGTTCTTGTCTAATTGTCAGGTGGTTTGGAGCTAAAGCCTTGTTTTATTGAATGTACAAAAGAAAAATGTACAGAAGGAAATGGAATAATAATTATGGACTTGTGAGTGGGTCTGAAAAATACCAGTGAATAAACATGGAATGATTAGTCCCAAATTGAACATCAGTATTTCTCAGTCTATCAGCTAAAGGGCTGTTCATAAATATTATCTTCTCATTCTGATAAAATAGAGCATTTTAGCAACTGATAAGGGACGCTTGATATTGTAGACTGTGGAGCAGTGGTTGGTATAAACCGTGTAATTTCAGAATGACCTGAAGTTTGCTTAATTTTATTCTGAAAGTCAAGAAAAATGTTTCTGCGCAGTTTGAAGAAAATTAGTGAAACTGGTTTTGTTGCAGGTCATTTTAAATATTATACTGATTTTAATTTTTGATTTAACATGTCTTTTGGTTCCCCCTAGTTAACAGATTGCTACTATGCCTTCAAACTTAACTCTTCTTGAAAATTTGTATACAGTCTATAGAGCACAACCTAAGAATGGATTATAATTAAGCAAAGGTTATTTATAACTTCTCACACACATAGCAATTATAGTTTGATACATCAGTTATCAGGAACAAGGCTTTTGTGAGAAGGTGTAGAGCTACTTTGCTGACTCACTGAAGTAGTCAGATCAGGTGGGTCTCATTACAACCAACTCAGCAAGTGGATAAAAGAGCCTTTCAAAACATTATAAGATTGTTCCCTTATTTTTTGCATAAAGTTTTGTTAATCTAAACTGAATGGTGTGTGCAATTTTGCACTCTAATTTCCCCCCCACCAGGAAGTCATTGAACAGTATCAGTGCTTGAGATTTGTTGTGGTGACTCAAGCACTGCTGTTTGTTCTTTCCAAAAACCACTAGCTTTGCTTTGTTTACCAATCATTAGTAATCCCTGGGGATTAGATATTTTTTTCAAATCATATGATGAAAGTTTCAGTTTGCTGGTGTAAGAAATACACAATGTCCATAGAAGCACTGCTACTAAAGCCATTTATCCTACATTGCAATGCTGAATTTGGATTTTATAAACATTATAATATAGTAGAATTCACTGTAGTAACAGTTGCCTGAAACCTTTTTTATAATTCTTGTTCTGACTCAGAACTTTTTGGGTAAATTCTCCTTTGGTGCTGAAATTTTCTATTCTTGGTCTCAGCCTAAGATTTAGATGAGATTTAGAAAGTTAGAGTAAAATATCTTTAACCATTTGTATATTATCTCTGTAGGTGAAAGCACTTAAACAGCTAAAACAGCCAAGCATCAAATCTTCAACTTCCTTTATGGCTTCCTTTTTGTTTGGTGACTGAAACAAAAGCAACAACAAACAAACAAAATCATAGTTGGTCAAACAAAAAAAGTTACATTCAGAAATTTTCACCCAGCTTGGTTTGCTAGGCTTGGCTAGCCCTAATCTACATATATGCTGAAATAGTTTGTCCAAAATATATTGAACCTGTTCCAGTAAATAAAACCGTCTGAAAGACTGGGAGCGGAGCGTGTGTGTGTGAGAGAGAGAGAGTGTGAAAGAAAGAGATTATAGCTGAGTATGTAGGCAAGATAAATAAGTTTATAGAAATAAAAATATGAGAACCCTAATTTGGAAGCCTTCAATGGTGGTTAAAGGACATCTTGAATTGGTAGCTGCTCAATAGATGGGTGAGATAAGCCAAGTGCAATCATTAATATTAACAACAAAAAGGGGGTTGGATGGCCTAAGGAACTAGCAAATTTCACATGTAAGCTCTTGTCTGTGCTGTGGAATTTATCTAGTTGCAGCCTTTGTTGCTCAGCCACCAGTGCAAACCCCTAGTGTAGATGGGCAAAGCTTCCATTAACTGTTAATATGGAGATCTATGTAGGTCATAGAGCTGGAAGGGACCCCTGAAGGTCATAGAGTCCAGCCCTCTGCCTTCACTAGCAGGACCAAGTACTGATTTTGCCCCAGATCACCAAATGGTCCCCTCAAGGATTGAGCTCACAACCCTTGATTTAGCAGGCCAATGCTCAAACCACTGAGCTATCTCTCCCCCAAACTGTGATTTCCATTAATGCAGTTTACACAGATTTCAAGCAGAGATGACCTGCGCCTGGGCAAATTTCAGTTTATAGTGGCTTTGTCTATCTACACGAGGTTTGCACTGGTGTAGTGACAGTGGTGAAACTGGTGGCTGGCCACTGATAACTGAAACCCCCAGCGTAAATGAGTCCTAAATCACTGGATTGCATACAACTCTAGCAGGTGTTGACCAAAGGTTGCTGCTGTTTGGAAATTACAGTGTTAGGGTACGTCTACACTACAGGGTAATTTCGAATTAACTTAAACCGGTTTTATAAAACAGATATTATAAAGTCGATTGCACGCGTCCACAATAGGCACATTAATTCGGCGGTGTGCGTCCATGGTCCGAGGCTAGCATCGATTTCCGGAGCGTTGCACTGTGGGTAGCTATTCCGTAGCTATCCCACAGTTCCCGCAGTCTCCCCTGCCCCTTGGAATTCTGGGTTGAGATCCCAGTGCCTGATGGGGCAAAAATCATTGTCGCGGGTGGTTCTGGGTACAGCCTCACCCCTCCCTTCCTGAAAGCAGCAGACAACCATTTCGCGCCTTTTTTCCTGTGAACTGAAAGCAAACGCCATAGCATAGCAAGCATGGACCTTGCTCAGATCAATAGCGCAATCATGGACGTTGTAAACACCTCGCGCATTCTCGTGCAGTCTATGGTGAACCATGAACTGCAAAGGCAGGCGAGGAGGAGGCAGCTACGGCAGCACGGCAACGAGAGTGATGAGGACATGGACACTGATTTCTCCCTAACCGTGGGCCCCCACGCTTTGGAGCTCCTGCTGGTAATGGGGGGGGTTCTACCCATTGAACGCCGATTTTGGGCCCGGGAAACAAGCACAGACTGGTGGGACCGCATAGTTTTGCAGGTGTGGGACGATTCGCAGTGGCTGCGAAACTTTCGCATGCGTAAGAGCACTTTCATGGGACTTTGTGACTTGCTTTCCCCTGCCCTGAAACACCATAATACCAAGATGAGAGCAGCCCTCACAGTGGAGAAGCGAGTGGCAATAGCCCTCTGGAAGCTTGCAACACCAGACAGCTACTGGTCAGTCGGGAATCAATTTGGAGTGGGAAAATCTACCCTAGGGGCTGCTGTGTTGCAAGTAGCCAAAGCAATCGTTAAGCTGCTGCTACGAAAGGTTGTGACTCTGGGAAACGTGCAGGCCATAGTGGATGGCTTTGCTGCAATGGGATTCCCTAACTGGGGGGGGGGGGGCGATAGATGGAACCCATATCCCTATCTTGGCACCGGAGCACCAGGGCACCCAGTACATAAACCGCAAGGGGTACTTTTCAATGGTGCTGCAAGCACTGGTGGATCACAAGGGATGTTTCACTAACATCCACATAGGATGGCCAGGAAGGGTTCATGACACTCGCGTCTTCAGAAGCACCGTTCTGTTTAAACGGCTGCAGCAAGGGACTTACTTCCCGGACCAGAAAATAACAGTTGGGGATGTTGAAATGCCTGTCGTTATCCTGGGTGATCCAGCCTACCTCTTGATGCCATGGCTCATGAAGCCATACACAGGCAGCCTGGACAGTGGTCAGGAGCTGTTCAAGTACAGGCTGAGCAAGTGCAGGATGGTAGTAGAATGAGCATTTGGCCGTTTAAAAGCCCGCTGGAGAACGTTAATCACTCGCTCAGACCTCAGCCAAACTAATGTCTCTTTTGTTATTGCTGCTTGCTGTGTGCTTCACAATCTCTGTGAAAGTAAGGGGGAGACCTTTATGGCGGGGTGGGAGGCTGAGGCAAATCACCTGGCCGCTGATTACACGCAGCCAGACACCAGGGCGATTAGAAGAGCTCACCAGGAAGCGGTGAGCATCAGAGAAGCCTTGAAAACGAGTTTCATCATGGGCCAGGGTACAGTGTGACTGCTGTGTTTGTTTCCCCTTCATGAACCTCTCCCCTTTTATTGACTCCTCCTGTAAGCAACCCACCCTCCGCCTTCGATTACAGCTTGTTTATGGAAATAAAGTTACTATCGTTTAAAAAGCATGTATTCTTTATTAAAAGTCATTCCCTGTAAGCAACCCACCCTCCCCCTTCATTTAAAAAGCATGTAATTATAAAAAGAGGAAAACAAATAACAAGGTATCCCGGGAGTGGTTTGGAAGGAGGATAGGAGGAAGGAAAAGGCCATTAAGCACATTTCAATGTAATGACAGCCTTTTGGTTGGACTGTCCACGGAGGTGGAGTGGGCTGGTGCACAAAGCCTTCCCCCACTCATTCTTACACGTCTGGGTGTGGAAGATATGGAACATGGTGAGTGCAGAGGGTGGTTAAACATGGGCTGCAGCGGCACTCTGTGACCCCGCTGCTCCTCCTGAAGATCCACCAGACGTCGGAGGATGTCAGTTTGATCACGCAGCAGCTCCAGCATTGCATCCCGCCACCGCTGATCTTCCTGCCTACACCTCTCATCTCGAGTGTCTCTCCTATCCTCACATTCGTCCCTCCTATCCTCACGTTTGTCCCTCCTATCCTCACGTTCACTGGCATCTTTCCTGTACTTTGCTACCATGTCCTTCCACTCCCTCAGATGAGCTCTTTCATTGTGGGTTACTTCCATGATTTCTGAGAACATTTCATCTCGTGTCCTCTTCTTCCTCTGCCTTATTTGAGCTAGCCTTCGGGATGGAGTAGGGAGGATTGAAAAATGTGCAGCTGCATGAGTGGGGGTGTCACGGTACAATTCCCCACTCTGAACCTTAGCGTCCAAAAGATGGGGTACCAGCATGAATTCCTCTAAGCTCAATCACCAGCCTAGAACCCGTAGCGCTGCCACCAACCAGGAATTCCAGTGCCTGGTACACTCTGGTTCCCCCAAAACCTGGCCCGGGGACCCCCAAGACCCAGACCCTCTGGATCTTAACACAAGGAAAGTAAAACCCTTTCCCTCACCGTTGCCTCTCCCAGGTTTCCCCTCCCTGGGTTACCCTGGAAGATCACTGTGTGATTTAAACTCCTTGAATCACAAAACAGAGAGGAAAATTCACCTTCTTCCCTCCTTCTCTTTCCCCTTCCCAGACTCTTCCTGAGAGAGAAAAGTAATCCTGACATAGAGAGAAATCAGCCTCTCTCTCCCCCTTCCCTCCTTTCTCCCCACCAATTCCCTGGTGGATCCAGACCCAGTCCCCTGGGGTCTCACCAGAATAAAAGAAAAAATCAGGTTCTTAAACAAGAAAAGCTTTTAATTAAAGAAAGAAAAAACAGTAAAAGTTATCTTTGTAAATTTAAAATGTAATAGGTACAGGGTCTTTCAGCTATAGACACTGGGAATACCCTCCCAGCCTAAGTATACAAGTACAAATTAAAATCTTTTCAGCAAAATACCAATTTGAACTCCTTCCAACCAAATACACATTTGAACTCTTTCCAACCAAATACACATTTGCAAATAAAGAAAACAACCATAAGCCTAACTCGCTTTATCTACCTAGTACTCACTAGTCTGAACTTATAAGAGCCTGTATTGGAGAGATTGGAGAGAAACCTGGTTGCACATCTGATCCCTCTGAGCCCCCAGAGTGAACAACAACCAAAACTAACAGCACAGCACAAAAACTTCCCTTCCTCAAGATTTGAAAGTATCCTGTCCTCTGATTGGTCCTCTGGTCAGGTGACAGCCAGGCTTACTGAACTTGTTAACCCTTTACAGTCAGATATAAAGTACTTCTGTGCTATTAACTTTTCTTATCTGTTTATGACAGGGGGAAAATAGTGATAGAAGGATTATAAAAGATACATTTCACAGAACAATGGTTATACTCTTTCACAGTGAACAACACTATTCACCTTACATAGCACATGTGATTTCAGTACAAGGTTGCATTTGGATTCTTTTAGTATTGAGTGCCTGCGGCTCTGGTGTAACCGATCAACACAGATGCAGGTCCGGGCATCACAATTCAGCTTGCATGCTGTCACGGTAAGGCATATAAAAAGGCATATAGCTTCTCCCTGTGCTGCTTCTTTCCTCTTAACAAGGAGCAGCAGACGCCAACCCCTCCCATCCCCAATCCAATTCTCTAGAATTGCTTTACCCCTCCCCCCACCGCATGGCTGGTATCATGGAAGATCACTGCTAATCACCTCCCTTTCTCCTCCCCTCTCCCCACCGCGTGGCTGGTAGCTGCGAAGATTCCTGCTGGCCAAACGCTAAAAAGCTCAGCGCTATCCTTTCTCCCCTCCCACATCTCTCTGTCCCCTTACTTAAATTCCTTAATTTCAACCAGGTTACCATGAACGATATCACTCTGCTGAGGATAACAGAGCAAGATAAAGAACGGATGTTTCTTGAATGCCTGCAATCACCGGGACCATACGCATCTAGGCTTTGTCATGCAATGATACCCGATTATATGCTACATGCATGGTGTGGTCAAGTGTCCTACCATGGTGGACGGAACAAGGCTGCCTTGCCCAGAAACCTTCTGCAAAGGCTTTTGGAGTACCTCCAGGAGCGCTTCATGGAGATGTCCCTGGAGGATTTCCGCTCCATCCCCAGACATGTTAACAAACTTTTCCAGTAACTTTACTGGCTGCTAATGCATGCCAAGCCCTCATGGCAAATCAATCATTAAAAAACGCTTGCTTTTAAACCATGTTTTATATTTACAAAGGTACACTCACCAGAGGTCGCTTCCATGGCTTCACTGTCTGGGCTAGTGGCTTGGGAGGGCTGGGAGGGTAATTCCATCTGGGTCACAAAAAGCTCCTGGCTGTTGGGGAGAATGGAATGCTGTGTGCTCTCTGCAAGCTCTTCCTCCTCTTTCTCCTCGTCATCTTCCCCCTCCACTGAATCCTTATCCATGGTTGAGATTATAACCCCCACCTCGGAATCCACGGACAAGGAGGGGGTAGTGGTGGCGCAGTCCCCTAAAATTGCATGCAGCTCAGCGTAGAAGCGGCATGTTTTTGGCCCAGACCCGGATCTTCCATTTGCTGCTTTGGTTTTCTGGTAGGCTTGTCTGAGCTCCTTAACTTTCACTCTGCACTGCACTGAGTCCCTGGTGTGGCCTTTTCCCATCATAGCCTCGGAACTTTTTTCAAATATTTTTTCATTTCGTCTTTTGGAACGGAGTTCAGTTGTCACTGAATCCTCTCCCCATATAGCGATAAGATCCAGTACCTCTCGTGTGGTCCATGCTGGAGCTCTTTTTCTATTCTCAGGAGACCGCATTGTTACCTGTGCTGATGAGTTCTGCGTGGTCTCATAGACTCATAGGTCAGAAGGGACCAATCTGATCATCTAGTCTGACCTCCTGCACAAGGCAGGCCACAGAACCCCACCCATCCAATTTTATAACAACCCCTATCCCAGGACTGAGTTATTGAAATCCTCAAAAATGGTTTGAAGACCTCAAGCTGCAGAGACACCACCAGCAAGCGACTCGTGCCCCACGCTGCAGGGGAAGGCGAAAAACCTCCAGGGCACCTGCCAATCCGCCCTGGAGGAAAATTCCTTCCTGACCCCAAATATGGTGATCAGCTAAACCCTGAGCATGTGGGCAAGAGTCACCAGCCAGCACCCAAGAAGGAATTCTCCGCAGCAACTCAGTACCCATCGCATGCAACATCTCCCCGCAGACCATTGAGCAGACCTGTCTGGTGGTAATTCAAGATCAATTGCCCAAATTAACGATCCTATCATAACATCCCCTCCATATACTTATCAAGCTTTGTCTTAAAGCCAGGAAAGTCTTTTGCCCCTACTACTTCCCTCGGAAGGCTATTCCAGAACTTCACTCCCCTAATGGTCAGAAACCTTCGTCTAATTTCAAGTCTAAACTTCCTAATATCCAGTTTATACCCATTCGTCCTCGTGGCTACATTAGTACTAAACTTAAATAATTCCTCTCCCTCCCTAACGTTAACCCCCTTGATATATTTATATAGGGCGAGCATATCCCCCCTCAGCCTTCTTTTGGCCAGGCTAAACAAGCCAAGCTCTTTGAGTCTCCTTTCATAAGGCAGTCACCTGTGCTGATGAGAGCTCCACGCTGGCCAAACAGGAAATGCAATTCAAAAGTTCGCGGGGCTTTTCCTGTATACCTGGCCAGTGCATTAGAGTTCAGATTCCTGTCCAGAGCGGCCAGTGGTGCACTGTGGGATACCGCCTGGAGGCCAATAACTTCGATTTGCGGCCACACTAACCCTAAATCGATATGTTAATATCAATTTTAGCGTTACTCCTCTCGTTGGGGAGGAGTACAGAAATCGATTTAAAGAGCCCTTTAAATCGATATAAAGTGCATTGTAGTGTGGACAGGTACAATGTTAAATCGATTTAACTGCATAGTGTGGACCAGGCCTTAGCTGACAGTTGGCATTTTTCATAAGGGTAGGCATTTGCCCCAATGCTTTTGGCCAAAATTTTTCCTTGCCAACCTGCTATGCCATGTCTTACCTAGTTCCCATCCTTGTCTCCAGAGACAGCTATTTCAGTTGTGCTGTGTGTATACTATTTGTGAAGTTTTTGGGTCCCTTTGGGTGCTGCTGTGTATAAATATAAAACACTAGAAAGGGTCTAAATTTTCCAGCAGAATATTTGCCCCTTGAAAATAGCATTTAATGAAAACATTCCTGTCAATGTCAATTCATTAGAAAAATTGAACCAAACAATTTGACATGGTCAAACATTCTGATTTGGATTTTATACTAGCACTGTGCCAAGTAATCCACCATCAGAGCAGTTCACCTCACACAATCAATGAAGTTGTTGCAAGCAAATTAGCTGTAGAGTAATGATAGTCATTGTTTGAATCACCTCTGATATCACAATGATCTAGGATTCTTGGCATGGCATATATCAGTGGTTCTCAAAATTATTTGGTAACCCCCCACCCGCTTGTCTGTGTCTATAGTAGTTTACAAACCCACCACCACCACCAGGTACCTGGCCAACAGCCACTACTCTCTAGCTGCCCAGCTCTGAAGGCAGCGCTGCCAGCAGCAGCAGTGCAGAAGTCAGGGTGTCAATACCACACCATGCCACCTTTACTTCTCCACTGCTGCTGACAGTGGCCCTCAGAGCTGGGCACCTAGCCACTATCTGGCCACTCAGCTCTGAATGTGCACAGTAAGTTTTCTTTCCCTAAAGCTTCTCCTGCCCCCCAGAATACATTGTGTCCCCCTGGGGGGCATCCCCCCAGTTTGAGAACCTCTGATATGGATCAGGGGTAGTCAATAGGCTGATTGCATGCCAAATCTGGACTGCCAGATGCTTTTGAACAGACTCCAAAATCTTTTTATTTACTTATTATCATTGTTTTTTTTTTATTATTTTCTCTGGAGTCTGGACCTTGACTGATTGGCTGACCTTGACCAAGAAATTCGGATCTTGACAAAAAATAGACTCTCCTTGATATAGATACTGGGCATAATTCATAAAGTCAAAATGGCTGAACTTAAAAATTGGACAGAAACAGACCTTAAAACCCAGTGGTGATTGCATCTGGTGTTATTCTAAACAAAAAGAACTCTCAGCCATGCTTATAGCTGTTTCCATTACGTTATGCCAGTGGTGGGCAACCTACGGTCCGTCAGGGTAATCTGCTGGCGGGCCACCAGACAGTTTGTTTATGTTTGCATGGCCACCTGCAGCTCCCAGTAGCCACAGTTCGCCGTTCCCGGCCAATGGGAGCTGCGGGAAATGGCAGGCAGCATGTCACTTTGGCCCGTGCAGCTTCCTGTAGTCCATTGGCTGGGAACGGAGAACTGTGATCAATGAGAGCTGTGGGCAGCTGTGCCTGCGGATGTTCACTGTAAACAAACTGTCTCGCTGCCCACCAACAGATTACCCTGATGGTCTACGTGCGGCCTGTGGGCCGTAGGTTGCCCACCACTGCTTTATACTGACTCCAGAGACTTTATAGGCTTCAGAATGACAGACAGTGACAATCCTGGAATCTTATATAATGATTATATTATACCTTATAAAATAAAAAAGCCAATATTTGAATTAAACATTTAGATTTTATTGAAATGGAATATTTTAATTCCCAAAATGATTTTTTCCCCTAAAAATGTATGGACATGACAGAGAACATGAAAACAACTGTATCAATTGCCTCCCATCTGCATCTACAGCTCAAGAGAGAAATTTTCTCAAATTAGCAAAGTTAGCATGCTTCAAGTTATACTAGAGAAGAAAATGCACATTTCACAAACAATATGGTTAAAAGTTTAGTTTTAGTTTCTGAACAATACAAGAGATAGGTATATCCACGAGTGCAAATAAACAGAGATGTACATGCATGGCGGATGAACCCCTGCTTTGGGGAGGCTAGCTTGCTGGCCCCATCCCTTCTGGCCAAGACCCCACCCCCCACATGCCAGAGCCCCCAAGCCCCCTACACCCTGACTCTGAGGGGCCCTCATGACTGGAGGAGCCCTGGTCCACCTCCACACACACTAGAGTCGGGCTGAACCACTGCTGCCGGCCCCAGCAAGCAACAGGCTGAGCCGCCAGCCCATTTCTCCCACCAGAGTCAGGCCGAGCAGCTGGCCTCCCTGAGGACTAGGCAAGGCCAAGTTTCTGGCCTCCCCTAGCACTGGGCCAGGCTGAGCCACTGGCCTCCCCTCGTGCCAGGCTTGCCCCAGTCTCCCACTGGCCTCCCCCAGTACAGGGCCAGCCCCAGCACTGGGCCAGACTGAGCTGCTGGCCTCCCCCAGTGCCAGGCCGGTGCCAGGCTGGGCCGAGCAACTGGCCTTCCCCATCACTGGGCTGAGCTGCTGGCCCCCCAAGGCTCCTGAGTGCCTGTTGGGCTGAGCCACTGGTCCCCCTGCCAGAGTCGGGCCAGGCTGAGCTGCCATCCCGCTGGGGCCAGCTCCTCCTGTGTGTGAAGGCTCCCCCCCCACCCAACCCGCTGAGCCACCAGCGCCAGCACTCAGCCAAGTCTGCTCAGTCCACTGGCCGCTGGCTCTCCGTGTCCCTCCTCACTCCCTTATCCCAAGGAAGAGGGACACAGCGAGCAGTGGGGACCGGGGTGTATGTGGAGTGGAGGAGGCGGTGGGGGTCTTGGGGAAGGGCTGGGGTCACTGTGGCCCAGGCGTCCTATTATACCCACTGTCCATGGGGATGTAAATTCAGAGAACAGGAAACAGACTTATAAGATTGCTTAGTCCAAAAGACTACAAGACAGGAAACAAAGAGTATAGTTGTAAATTAAACCTTTTCAAATGGAAAGGAGTTACTGGAAGGGCAATTGGGGAAAATAAATGAGGAGTAACAAGGCAATCAGACATGGCAGGACCAATACGCACCATTTAGTGCTGATCCTAATGGAGGGCAAACATATCATATTAATGGCTGGGGGGATGCAGTCGGGTAAACCCATCTAAAGTTGAATTTCTCTGTATGTGTTCCCCACCACACCACCCAAAGCCACTTTTTATTCCTCAACAAGCCACTGATGAGATCAGATCTGGCCTCCTTGCAATACTTCCTTCATTCGAGATCTGAAATATTACAGGGAAAACCAAATCCCCCATTATTTCAGCCCCATAAGCTCTGGGGAGCACTTAAAAAAACCTGTGAAAAAATACATACAAAAATACTAACTGGATTTAATAATATGAACGCTAGGTTGCATGTGCTACCCTGTTGGAGAGAGGGGGGATGGCTATAGACTCCCTGCTCTCTGGAAAGCTACAGTGGAAGACAAAAAGACAAGTTTCTGTACAGAGGCACCTAAGTAAAAGAAGCCTGATTTTTTCAGAGATGCTGAAGTGCCACAGGACTCTCAGCTTCCACTGAGTACTGGGTGCTCAGTTCCTCTGCCAGTAGGGCCACACTTATCCTTAGAGTGTGTTCAATAATCTCTTAATGCTAGCTGGCAAGGACGTGCAGAGGAGTTACAGAACTCTCTTAGGTCTGATATATACATTCCAGTTCACCAAAGAGTGTCAGGTGAGATCTCAAATGAAAGCCGGGGTCCCACTGGGCATCAGTATCATTGTGAAATGTATGTACAGATATAGTATAAGGAGTTATGTTATATATACTGAAAATATGTTTTGAATATGAATATGTCTGTATTAAAGTCTGGTCACTAACAAGGCAGGTTTTCTATCAGACAAGAGAGATGTTTATCCAGCTGTTTGTTTACTGAGCATTGTCTTGTTCACTATGTGCTGCTTATCACCAGTCTGAGCTGAATCCAAATGAAGGATTGTCAGAACTTCAGAAAGAAACAGGAAGACAAAGACAGTGGGAGAGAGAACTTTTATGTTCAGAGCTGTAACTAGCTATTTTAGTGCCCGGGGCAAACAAGCGACGAATGCGGGGAGGCATGCAGGATTCACGTGCGCCCCTCCTGCGGATTTCTGCCTTCCAATTAGCACAGAGGAAAAATGCATCTCACAGTTTGAAAACCGAGACCTCCTGCCAGGAGCCTGCAGATTGGAAACTGGTGGCAGCCGCTCAGGCCCCTGGCTCTCTGTGCTGTAGGAGCCGGGTTATTGGCTGGCTGCCCGGCAGCCCTCCCAGCCTTGCTTCCAAAGCGGGCCTGCCTCTCCATTACTGGGCACTTAGTACAGGTCCAAACTGCACCCCAGTGTGCTTTTGCCTCTCCCCTGAAGGAACTAGCTGCTGGTCAGCTCTGCCCCCTAGATCCGGCCCCTGCCTACAGAGTCCGGCTGTCACGAGATACTTGCTGGGCAAGCATCAATTTCTTTGTTTAGGACAGATCTTTTTTGTCAACTTTTGCCTGGGGCTGTGGGGTTTGGAACATGTGTTAATAATATCATTCAAGGAAATCTCACAACTTCACATACAATATTGCCATACACATTTTATCAGGACAATAGTGACCAGCAAATTATGAGTTTTCAAACGATACCTTACAAGGCATACCTTGTACATAGATTATTATAATAGTGTGTTGGATGTGAATACAGCATTGTATTCTGTCACAGTTCTAGGTGACCATGCTAAATTTTTCAGAACAAGGTATGATTTAGCCCAATTTCTCACCTTGTAAAAGTGCAGCCCTTCTATGTGTTTCTTCACTAGTTACCTTTCCTTAAATTCATTTCTCCGATGGAGAATGAGTTCCTGTACTAATGGTACGAGAGCAGCATGTAACAGCGTTAGCAGGCAGTATGGGAAAGACAAGTGTTAACATCAGTAGTTCACTGAGGATAGAAAACCTTTGCCTTTCAGAGTGTTTGTGTAAATCAAGGAAGTTTACATAACTCAGGAAGGATTAGTTTGTATAAAAAATAAACCTCTATGACTCCTCCGTCTCATGTCAGTACTCGCTAGCTCTCTTCCCTCTCCCTTCAGAAACGTTGTAGTTTCCCTTCAGAAATGTTGTAATGATCAAAATAGGACAGAAATAGACCATAGTAAGGCAACATTCTGATAAAACCAAACAAAAATGGATTGGATTTAGTGGGCCAAGACCATCCTTCAAGGAACTCAATTTATTGAGTCCATTGGAGCTGCATAAAGGATGAATTTGCTTGGGCTTGGGACTATTGCTATAGTCTGTCTTTAACAAATAATGTTTAAAGGCGCTTTCGTGGGTGGATTCACCCATGAAAGCTCATGCTCCAAAACTTCCGTTAGTCTATAAGGTGCCAGAGGACTCTCTGCTGCTTTTACAGATCCAGACTAACACAGCTACCACTCTGATAAATAATGTTTAATAAGTGATATCCAGTGTCTTTCTTTCTGTAATCTTTTTTCCAGATATTTTTCTCTTTCCTTTTTCGTGCTAGTTCCCTCCTTCTTCTGTGTGGGCATGTGTGAGAGAGTGTGCTTTGCCATGCAGTGACCATACAAGGAGTAGAGCCTGGTATGTAGAGGAAAGGACTTAGAACAAAGACTTGTAAATTCTGTTTCTGCTATGCCACTGATTCACTGCATGACCCTTGGGCAAGTCACTTAATTGTTCTGTGTCTATGTGGGTAAAAGAGTTATTGCTTCCAAAAGGGCAAGGAATGCTCAAAGAAAAGCACTACTAAGCCCAACTCAGGAAGTGTCAAATAATGTGAAAATTAAATGTCATATAAAATATCTTTATTGTTTAACCCTTAAATATGTTCCATATGGGCTCAGCTTGTTATGGACAGAGATGACTGGTTTTTGCATTATCTGAACAGATTCATTCATCCCTTTTAATCACTTGCAGTTCTTTCTATGTGTCTGCTTGCTCCGATCATACGTAACAAATGCATGGACATTTAGGTACTTCATAGTTGTAACTATGCTGCACAGTGTGCTTATTTACAAAGGCAGTGGGCTAGAACTCAGATTATCCAGCTCCAAAGGTTCCACTGGAGCTGAAAGAGAATTTGCTGGAGTAAAGGGTAGATGATACATAGTTGAGGAGTTCTGCTTCCAGGGTACTAGGTGGTTGTATGTGCATGTGCATGCACTGCTTCAGTATATTACAGCAGGTTGAAAAAATTATCTGTTATACAAAGACTAAGATAGGAGGGAGGAATAGCTCAGTGGTTTGAGCATTAACCTGCTAAACCCAGGGTTGTAAGTTCAACCCTTGAGGGGGCCATTTAGGGAAGTGGGGTAAAAATATGTCTGGGGATTGGTCCTTCTTTGAGCAGGGGGTTAGACTAGATGACCTCCTGAGGTCCCTTCCAACCCTATGATTTTAATAGGTGGATAGACTGAAAGCGTAATCTGAGAATTCAAGTGACTCCCAAAAGGTGTAAGAGAAATGAACAAGACACCACTCAGCATAGTGATTTGTGGATAAAGATCTCTGGGCTGCACTACTACCACCTTCTTTGTGTTAGGAGGAGAAATGGACTTGAGCCAAAGCCATGGATCCACAACAGTCCTGCGCTTTGGAGAAGCAGCTCAGAAACATAACTAGTTAAAGTAGCAGGCAAAATGAAGAAGCCCAATGAAAGTATTTTCATTAGAACTAGGAGAATCACTGGTTGTGAAATTTACTGCTAATCCCCCAACCTTTCCTCACTGCCCTACGATATATAATTATGTCTTAATTTTAGTTACTGGTCATGGCACAAAGCTCATATGTAAACAAGTCCCGAGACACGTTGAAGAAAAATACACTGTATGGGAGGCATGAGCAAAACAATCAGGAGCTGGAACCACAATCCCACATGAAAAGCTCCATTGTGGTATGGAGAGCTCTGTACTTGTATACTTAGCTCTTTGTAAGAAACATTTGTTCATTTGCTATTCTTGGTTTTTTTCTGGCACATCCATGGTCTTGAGTCATTTGGTCAATAATACAGACCTACCATACGCTAAAATAAGTGAGAGGGTGTTATTCTCATTGCATGTCGAGGGAGTCTCCTAAATATGTCAGTGCCCTGAGATCACTTAAATAGCCACCATCAGATTTTACACTGGTTATATTTAACCCCTATCATGCCTCACAGGATAGAATGCTGCAATACAGACATCCATTGGCAGGCACGCCATTGCCATTCTGGGCATTACACTACAGTCCAATTTGTTTGGAATCAAGGAAAGCAGTGCTGTGAGATAAGACTCTGCTGTGCACATAAACAAGTTATTTGTAGTGCTAGGTGTCAGTAATGCATTTCTTCTTGGCAAATTTAATCAGGTGGTTGTTGTTGTTTTTTATTTATTTTATTATTTTTTTTTTTTTTGGTCTTTGCTGCCAGGATCCCTCTCCCGGTTCACTGACATAATATTAATATTCATATAGCGTCTTTCATTTGAGATCAACACTTTCAAAGAAGATGCTTGATTAGGCTCCTTTGAAAATCTCAGCCTAAAATGTTAATTAAGCTTCACAAGTCCACCAAGAGGTAGGTAATTATCACTGAAACCATTTCACAGATGGGGAAATTGAGGCAAGGAGAAGTTAAGTAACCATCACACACTGGTTCAGTAGCAGGCCTGGAAATATAACAGGACTACTGACTACCAGTCCCAGGCTTTAACCACTATGCAACACTACTTCTCTCCCAACATTAATCCATGGGTATTGTAATGCTTTCCTCAGAACACCCAAAACTGTAAGCCACTATGCTACCGCTTTGCCTCAGCAAGGGCATGCTTTGCTACGGCTTAAACTGTGTGCCAGCTCCCTGCCACACCAACCTGTCCACCTCACCAGCAAATGCCTAGAGCATCTGCCAATCTAAGCCTTGCCTTCAGGGCAACGATCAGTGAATCCGAGTTCCTCAAAGATGTCTCTTTGCAGTGTCCAGTCCATCTTGCCGTGACACTCACAGAAATTGTATGCTGCCTATAAAGAAACAGTGCACACAACAGCCTGTTAGGTTAGCAGATGACTCCCTCTTTACTTCAATGTGAACCAAGATAGTTTAGTGTAAAACTAAGAACAAATATATTAATAAAAAACAGAGATTTAATTGATTAATTAAGCAAGAGAAAAAGAGACAAGTATGGTTACAAACAAAACAAAAATAATATACTTTCTAGTGTCTAAAACTTAATTCTTGCAAGCTCTGTCTTTGCCTACACAGTTTTCTCACTTACAGCATCTCCAGCCCTTCCTGGTAGGAGAATCCAGCATTCACAGAATGAGAGGGTTCCCTTTGTCCCCAGTGATGGATAACTAGAATGTCTTTTTGCTCTCCTTATATTTCCCAAAGCCCATTGTCTTTGCCTCAGGAATGAGGAAGACTTCCTGGGGAATGTAGACTCTGTCCTCCAGTGAGCTCACTAAGCTGTTTCCTCTATCGCTTGATGGCTTTGTTTGCCTTATATATAAAGGTACTTTCATTGTCCTCTGCTGGTAATCAAGCCAGGCAGACAGGTAAATACACATTCCTTTGTCTGGGGCAGGCTTGCTTTATGATCTGCCTCCCAAATACATGTAAAGAACATATTTCCCGCACTCATATGTAACTCTTTATATGCAGCTCACACATACATCACACCTATTCCTGACCAGCACATCACCAGTTTACATACAATACATTACAAGATACTTTTTGGATACATATTAAGACAAAAGTATGTTGGGGACAGTGAATGTGGTAGACCTGAAATGAATTACAGGTCTGTCTCATCTTATGCGGTGGTTCTATTCCGTGGTTAGCACGTAAAGTGAAAACCGTGTATAGTCAAAATGACATTGAGTTGAATGGCAGGCAGAATCACCTGCTCTACAGAAACAGTATTTAAATTGTTATTTTTCTCTCTTTTTTTTGGTTTTGCCAACCACGTAAAGCTGAAATTGCGCATGTTAAATGCGCATAAGATGCGACAGACTTGTACAGTACAGTGGGCCCTCTGCCAGTGGGTATTGAGGGGCTCTCAGGGTCCCAGGTATGTCTACACTGCAGCTGGAAGGTATGATTCCTTGCATAGGTGGGCAGACTCACACTAGTACTGCTCAAACTAGCATGTTAAAAATAGCGGTGTGGATGTTGTGCACAGGCACAGCGCAAGCTAGACACCCAAGTCCAAATCTGCCCAATCCCCTGGGTGTGAGTGTGGGTAGCCAGCATGAATCATGTCCAATGCGCAACGTTCATACTGCTATTTTGTAGTGCACTTGTTCAAACAGCACGTGTGCGAGTCTGCCTAACTGTGCTAGGAATCACACCTTCCTGCTGCAGTGTAGACATACCCCACATGTTTCCATCAAGGGCTGCTGGTGTCTTAAGAATAAGGATATAATTGGAATGGTGGAAACCAGTCTAAAGCACAATAAAGATTTGCTTTATTTTCAATATGATGCTTTTTACTAAATCTGGATTTTGCTGGGCCTGTTCTGTTTTGTTCTGAGATTTACTGAAAGTTGTTACCACAGCATCATTTTTCTGGACTGCCAATATATTTAACATGTTGCTCTCCTTGAGTTACCACAATTCCCTCTACCTGTAAATTTAAAAAATAATAATATAACAAAATAATAGCAAATAATACTGTGACAGGTTGGATCACAGAAACCCCCTTGGGAGCTGCCAAACAATGTACCAAGACTACTTCTATCTCTGTTTTTCCTGCCAGCTTAGGACTTCAGCACCCTGTCTTGCAGAGCCAGACACTCTTGTCTACTTCAACAAAGACCCAGAGTTTGAATTTCCTGCCCCAAAGCTGCAGGTTTAACTGAAAACAGCTCACAGAAGTGTGCTTGTCTTTAGCACCCAGATGCCTAACTCCCAATGGGGTCTAAACCCAAATAAATCCGTTTTACCCTGCATAAAGCTTATTTGCAGGATAAACTCATAAATTGTTCACCCTCTATAACACTGATAGAGAGGTATGCACAGTTGTTTGCTCCCCCAGGTATTAATACATACTCTGAGTTAACTAATAAGTAAAAAGTGATTTTATTAAATACAGAAAGTAGGATTTAAGTGGTTCCAAGTAGTAACAGACAGAACAAAGTAAGTTACCAAGAAAAATAAAATAAAATGCGCAAATCTATGTCTAATCAAACTGAATACAGATAAGATTCTCACCAGTTCCAGAATGCTCCTTTTTACAGGCTAATCTCCTTTTAGCCTGGGTCCAGCAATCACTCACACCCCCTGTAGTTACTGTTCTTTATTTCAGTTTCCTTTAAGTATCCTGGGGTGGTGGAAAGACTCCTTCTTTAGCCAGCTGAAGACCACAATGGAGGGGTCTCTCACAGGTTTAAACAGACTCTCTCTTGTGGGTGGAGACCCCCTTCCTCACTCCTATGCAAAGTCTAGCTCCAAGATGGAGTTCTGGAGTCACCTGGGCAAGTCACATGTCCATGCATGACTCAGTCTTTACAGGCAGAAGCCAATTTCCACATGGTATCTTGTATGTCTCCAGGAAGACTTCTTATGTGGATTGGAGCCTTCCAAGCTCTTTTGTCTGTTAAGTGCTTCTGGATTGAACACTTTATTTGCACATTCCTCTCCCAAAAAGTGACCAAATGTTTTAACTAAGGCTACTTAGAAATAAAGCAATTATACAGCTAATGTTCATAACTTTGAACACACAAATGGTGCCTGCATACAACTAGGATAAACATAACCAGTAGATCAAAACCTTTACATAGATATGTTACATGGCATATGTAGCAAAACCCTATTCCGGTTATATCTTACATACATTTATGAGCACCTCCCCAATAAAGCCTTCTGGGGTACACTGTCACAAATACTACTCTGGGGTCAAGGGGGTTGTGTTTTCAGTCTATAAAGAGGGTAATCAAAAGGAGAACTTCCAACACAAGATGTGGGAGCTTAGAGGAAAATATTTTCACTATCTGTCTTTATGAAATGGTAACTGGACAGGCCTGCAAGACTAGAGAGTAGGGGAGTGAGGTGGTGCAGCAGAGATGATCTGACTCAGGGCTCTCTCAGAGACCATGATGGAGAGACAATTACTGCAACATAGGAAAGAGGCAGATTAGACTGAACAGGATCAAGAACAAAGAAGTAAGATTAATTCTGTTGTCTTTGGGAAACTGAATTGTTTTCTTGAGTATAGTTCAGGTAAATACCATGTTAGAGAAATTTTCTTAAGGAGGAGGACTTCTTGGGTAAGGCAGGCTAAAGAGTATGAATGTTAAAGTGCCTTTGTTTTGTATAAACTTGGGTTAAAGGTTAAAAACAAAACAAACAACAAAAGCCCTTTAATAAACAAATCAACCAATAGCACAGACCAAAAAAATGTACCCCAAAGTGTGTATTTACCTCAGAATGGGAGAAGAGTCAGAGACTCCATGAAGCCCACTAGGGACTTAACTATTGCTATTGATTTTTACATGGAAGGCCCTCTGAAATGAGAGTGATTGGCAGTAGTATAAAACCCAAAGATAGGGTGCATCATATGAAAAGAGCATTTTTATCCTCTTCTGCAGCTTTTTCTAGGAATAAATTTCCTGGGAACCATAACAGAATGCCCAGGAGTGGTCCAGTCCTTTGGAATCATATTCTTATGTGGAAATCCATATGAGGATGCATTGAATTGTTAGTTGTAGGACAGATGTGACCCAGAGCCCAGGCTCGTGTCATGAGGTTAAAACCATCAAATGAGCAGAAGAGCTCTGCATTCCAGCAACTCTTTGATTAAAGGCCCAGAAGCACTACACATCCCCTGATGTCAGACTCTCCTGATGTTCCAGAAGAGTGATGTGCCCTGGCCATTATGTTATTTCAGACAGCAGATCGGGGCATGCTTCTAGATGTGTAGTAACTCTTCATTTTGTATGCTCTGGCCAGTATCTTTGTGTGCAGAACCATGGCCCGCTTTTAACTGGCCCAAACTAGAGTTTACCTTGGTTAGCTGATGAGAAGGTCTTGGTGAAATCAAAGTATTTCTGTTAAAGTATCTAGGTTTGGTTGGGCATGGGGGTGCACGTCTGTAATCCCAGCTACTTGGGAGGCTGTGGCTGGTGAAGCACTCAGGGGTTCTGGACTGCAGTGCACTATGTCGATTGGGTGTCTGGTGTCACTGACAGCCTGTCCAGCAGGTGGCTGAAGGACTGGGATGTGTTGTGATCAGTGCTCTCTCTGTGCGGGCTGATGGACCGATCGATCAAGGTGATCTAGGATTGCTTTGTATCTTCCAAAATTCCTAAAACTCTGGATAAGAAATTAGACAGTTTCAGTAACCCCTGACTCATGTAAAGTATGCAACACATTCCCCTTTCCTCCATTATCAGTTTTTCCATATATTTGAGTGAAAATGTTTATTAGGTTTGATTTTTATTATTAGTTTATTTATAATTAACTATATTATTTATTCTCTCTGTTGCAGTGATTATAGAAGCACAAGGCTCATTGTACAATGAGGCAATGTACAAACTGTGACAAAGTTCCTCCTCTACCTTGGTGGGTCCTGTGCTTCTTGGCAGATTTACTCACCTCAGTGATCTTCCCCACAGTCTGGGTCAACTTCTCCTGTGTCTGATCAGGAGTTGAGAGGTTTGGGAGGAACCTGGGCCCACCCTCTACTCCAGGTTCCAGCCCAGGGCCCTGTGGATTGCAGCTGTCTATAGTGCTTCTTGTAACAGCTGCATGACAGCTACAATTCCCTGGGCTACTTCCCCATGGCCTCCTCCAAACACCTTTATCCTCACCACAGGACCTTCCTCCTGATGTCTGATAACGCTTGTACTCCTTAGTCCTTCAGTAGCACACCCTCTCACTCTCAGCTCCTTGTGCCTCTTTCTCCCAGCTCCTCACACACACTTCCACTCCTCTCTGCCTGACTAGAGTGACCTCCTTTTTAAACCTAGGTGCCCTGATTAGCCTGCCTTGATTGGCTGCAGGTGTTCTAATTAAAGTAGCTATCTCCACTGCCTTCTAGAAAGATCTTAATTGGCCCCAGGTGCCTTCATTAACCTGGAGCAACTGCCATTTGGTTACCAGGGTCCTAGGGATTTGTTTAGCCTGGGGCTAAAATACCTGTTTCTCAGTACTTTACTGTAGCCATCTGGCCTTGCCCCATCACAAAACATATAAGAAAGCCCTGGTTCTTGCTTTGAAGAGCTTACAATGTCAGTATAAGAGATACAGCTCTAGGAAGCTTGTTCAAACATTTTCAGGTATGTATTATCCAGAAGTTATTAATCTTTCAGGCAGAATTGCAGGTCAGTGCCTGTTTTTTATGTATCATCTGACACTACTTATGCTAGAAACAGCCCAAAGCAAAAAATTTGGAACTGAATCCAGATCCAAACTTCTTCTCAGTTCAGAAATGTTCAGAACTATAATCTAAGGACATAGAGGTCAATGGTAATTGGGACGAACTGCAACACGGATTTACTAAAGGTAGATCGTGCCAAACCAATCTGATCTCCTTCTTTGAGAAGGTGACGGATTACTTAGATAAAGGAAATGCGGTAGATATAATTTACCTAGATTTCAGTAAGGCGTTCGACACGGTTCCGCACGGGGAGCTGTTAGTTAAATTGGAAAAGCTGGGAGTGAATATGAAAGTTGTAAGGTGGATAAGGAACTGGTTAAAGGGAAGACTCCAGAGGGTCGTATTGAAAGGTGAACTGTCGGACTGGAAGGAGGTCACCAGTGGAGTCCCTCAAGGATCGGTCTTGGGACCGATCTTATTTAACCTTTTTATTACTGACCTTGGCACAAAGAGCGGGAATGTGCTAATAAAGTTCGCGGATGACACGAAGCTGGGGGGTATTGCTAACACGGAGAAGGACAGGGATACTATTCAAGAAGATCTGAACCACCTTGTAAACTGGAGTAATAGAAATAGGATGAAATACAATAGTGAAAAGTGCAAGGTCATGCATTTAGGAATTAATAATAAGAATTTTGGATATACGTTGGGGGCGCATCAGTTGGAAGCGACGGAGGAAGAGAAGGACCTTGGGGTACTGGTTGATAGCAGGATGACTATGAGTCGCCAATGTGATACGGCTGTTAAAAAAGCAAATGCGATTTTGGGATGCATCAGGCGGGGTATTTCCTGCAAGGATAAGGAGGTGTTAGTACCGTTGTATACGGCGTTGGTGAGACCCCATCTGGAATACTGTGTGCAGTTCTGGTGTCCCATGTTCAAGAAGGATGAATTCAAACTGGAACAGGTTCAGAGACGGGCTACGAGGATGATCCGAGGAATGGAAAAACTGCCTTATGAAAGGAGACTCAAAGAGCTTGGCTTGTTTAGCCTGGCCAAAAGAAGGCTGAGGGGGGATATGCTCGCCCTATATAAATATATCAAGGGGGTTAACGTTAGGGAGGGAGAGGAATTATTTAAGTTTAGTACTAATGTAGCCACGAGGACGAATGGGTATAAACTGGATATTAGGAAGTTTAGACTTGAAATTAGACGAAGGTTTCTGACCATTAGGGGAGTGAAGTTCTGGAATAGCCTTACGAGGGAAGTAGTGGGGGCAAAAGACTTTCCTGGCTTTAAGACAAAGCTTGATAAGTATATGGAGGGGATGTTATGATAGGATCGTCAATTTGGGCAATTGATCTTGAATTACCACCAGACAGGTCTGCTCAATGGTCTGCGGGGAGATGTTGCATGCGATGGGTACTGAGTTGCTGCGGAGAACTCCTTCTTGGGTGCTGGCTGGTGACTCTTGCCCACATGCTCAGGGTTTAGCTGATCACCATATTTGGGGTCAGGAAGGAATTTTCCTCCAGGGCGGATTGGCAGGTGCCCTGGAGGTTTTTCGCCTTCCCCTGCAGCGTGGGGCACGGGTCGCTTGCTGGTGGTGTCTCTGCAGCTTGAGGTCTTCAAACCATTTTTGAGGATTTCAATAACTCGGTCCTGGGATAGGGGTTGTATAAAATTGGATGGGTGGGGTTCTGTGGCCTGCCTTGTGCAGGAGGTCAGACTAGATGATCAGATTGGTCCCTTCTGACCTATGAGTCTATGAGTCTATGAGTCTAAGTTTTGGGCTTCTCACTAATTTCCATTGTGACAATTACATTTCCCTGTCTGTTAGTTTCTGTACAATTGAGACAAAATAAAGGCCCACTGATATAGCTTAAAATTAGTTAATTTAAAAACCCTGCTTTTATTTAAAGAGATCAAAGAGTTTTGTTCTCCTTGCTGCTGCTATTATGATGCTCATGCCATCATAACGCTAACATAGCCTTATCTATGAAAAAGTTCCATGTCTATACAATTGACTTTTAGGGCTTGTCTATGTCGAGAGAATGTGAGGCAAGACGGGTTGTGAACCTACAATATTTTAGCCTGCTGTGTGCACCAACTGGCTGTGTCACACTTGCCACCGTATTCTTTGTGTACTGCAGTTTTTAAATAGCAGTAGGTCAAAGCGCAGTAGGCGACTTTTAGTGTGCAGTAGCATGGTCCACATGGCCAGTTAGTGGGCGGCACACTAGAGTGCTGCAGATGTTCACCCCAGTTTGCTACACGCTAACTCTCTGTATAGACGAGCCCTTTGACCTGGAACTTTTAAGGCATCACAGAACTTCAAAGAACAATGCAAAACAGTGAGCGGGGTGGGGAAAGAATTTAATATACAGTGACAAGGACTGGGATAGAGACTGGACTTCTATAGGGCAGTACTTATGAATTTGGAATCAACTGCTTGAGGAGCCCATACTGAACAGCAGAGAGAGAGGTTTTATAATATGGCCTTAGGGCACCAACTTGTGCTGCAGATGATCTCCCACGCCTGCTCTGTCTTGTGATTTATGAATTTGGGGGATGAGGGGGAAGGACTCTTTTTTTAGAATAGAATACAGTATTTTAAAGTACACTGGGACATGAAGCCTCCAGTTTGTTTATTTGGACATAAATAAACGTATCCAGATTCTAAAAACATGAAATAAAATGGCTGAAATTAGGCCTTTTCATGGCACACAAGAGAGAAATCCTGAGGCTGGAAAGGCAATTCGCCACCATCTGTTTCTCTGTTGAACCTGGCACTTACAGCAAGTGTCCCATATGAAAGGAGATACAGAACAGAAGATAACGACGAATATTTTATGGTGTTTGAGATCCCTCCCTAACTGATATTGAGCCAAATATGTTCTTTTAAGTAAATATATATCCCTCACTTCTATTTTCCCAGCTTCCTACTCTTGACTTAACCCTTCTTGCTTGTTCTTTTAGTTCTATCTCTATTTCATTTTAAAGGTAAAAATATAAGTGTAAGTGAGCTTTTTATCTGTATTATGGTAGCATTTAGAAGCCTCAAATGCAGGGGTCTCAAACTCCTGGCCCATGGGCCATCTGCACCCAGAGAACCTCCCTAGTGTGGCTGGTTGGGCTCCAGCAGTTTTGGGACCAGGTCTCTCCCTTGGCTGAGCTGTGACCTCAGCTCTACCATGTACTGGTCTTCAGGGATGCTGTACCCAAGACAGGCTCTTTCAAAATTTTCTAAGAAGGCCTCGGTGTCATTACGTGCCTTGTAGGTGGGAAATTTCTTGTGCTGTGGAACAAGTATTGGCGAAGGGTTGTTAGGATTGGCTGTGTTCTGTTGCTTAGCCTGTTCTAATGCCATGGCTTGTTGGTGGGCCTCCCTCTGTTTTTCCAACTCTCGTTGGTGGGCTGCATTGTTGGCTTCTTCTTGTTTTTGTAGCCTTTCCATCTCTTGTTTGTGAGTTGCCTCATCTCTGGCCATTTGTGTTCTTAGTAGTTCCATCTGTTTTTCCATTGTTTCCAGCTGTACTGCTTCTGGTTTTCGTGACATTCTGGTTCCTGTTTTCTTGTGTTGGGGTGCCCTCCGGTGTTTGTTGTCTGAACTGCTGGATCTCTGTTGTCTCCTGGGGTTTTGCCTAGCAACAGTGCCCTTTTTTTTCCTCTAGCTAATTTTTAAAATGTAAAGTAAACCAGAAAAACCACTTTATTTGCATGTGTGTTTTGCTGGGGTACTTGACTCACAGTCAGAGTCCTATAGTTTAACAAAAGACCCTTTGTCAACCTTAATAGTTCCTTGCTTAATATGCAAGCCAAACTGCAACGAGAAAACAGAAAAAAAATTATCTCTGGTTCCTTTTAAAATCACTTTTTCTCTCTGCTTAAAAGCCCTAGCAGAGAAAAAGAAAATATTCCTACTGGCTTCTGGATTCTTATCTTTCCACACTGCTGCCACTCATGTCGTAACTTTCCTACTCAGATCTGAACCTTAGAGCTCAGAATATGAGAAGCTAGCATGAAACCTCCAAACTTAATTACCAGCTTGGATCTGATATCGCTGCCACCAGCCAGAAAATTCCAGTGTCTGGCTCACTCTGGTCTCCCCAAAACCTTCCCTGGGGGACCCCAAGACTCAGAAGCCCTGAGTCTCACCACCAAGGGAAATAACCCACTTCCCTTCCCCCTCTTTACCTCCTCTCAGATTTCCCCGCCCTGGGTACTCTAGGATATTCCCTGCTTCAAGTCCTTGAAACACAATTACTGAGAGATCAAATCTCTCTCTCCCCTCACCCAGAGGGTATGCAAAGTCAGGCTTAGTAAATCTAACACAAAGAGATTTTCCCCCTCCCTTCGTTTCTTAGCCTTAACCAGTGAAAAAACTCAAACAGGTTATAAAAAAAAAAAGAGAAAAAGACATAAAAATGGTCTCTGTATCAAGGTGACAATATACAGGGTCAATTGCTTAAAAGAAAAAAATGAATAAACAGCCTTATCCAAAAAGAATACAATTTTAAACATTCCAGCAACTACACACATGTAAATACAAAAAGACAATATAAACCTATTGTCTTACTATCCTTGTACTTACAGCTTGGAAACAGAAGATTAGAAAGCCTGGAGATAGAGAGATCACTCTCAGAGCCGAGAGGGCCACCGAACTAAGACAAAGAACACCCACCCCAAAACATCCCTCCCTTGACATTTGAAAAATCTTGTTTTCTGATTGGTCCTCTGGTCAGGTGTTTGGTTCCCTTTGTTAACCCTTTACAGGTAAAAGAACATTAACCCTTAGCTATCTGTTTATGACAGCTCCCCCCACACCACAGGTCTCCCGAGCGATTTACAATGGCCTGGGATCCCGCCTACCAGCAGCAGCATCTGCCTGCTCACTCTACGTATCTGCCGGCCCCTCCTTTCAGTCCCGGGGCGGGGCTGTACTGTGCCTCCACATGCTGCCCCCACCCCGAGCACCTCTGCGGCCAATGGGAAGCTGTGGGGCAGTGCCTGGGGACAGCAGTGTGTGGAGACCCCCCGGCCCAGCCCGCCTTGGAGCCCCAGGTAAGCGCTGCCCCTCGACCCCACTCCCAGAGCCTGCACTCCCTCCCCTTCCCACAAACCCTCTCCCACCCCAACCTCCCTCCCAGAGCCTTCTTCACCTCCCCCTTCCCACACACTCCCTCCTGCCTCCGTCCCAGAGCCTGCACCCCTCCCCCTCCTCCCTCCCAGAGCCTGCAACCCCATCCTCTCCTCCTGCACCCCCACCCCTGCCCCAGCCCAGAGCCTGCATCCAGTACCCAAACTCCTGCCCAGAGCCTGCACCCCAGACCCCCTCCCCCACCCAAACTCCCTCCCAGAGCCTACACCCCAATCCCCTACCCCAGACCTCTTCCCCCAACCAAACTCCTTCCCAGAGCTTTAGGTGGGGGGTGGAGTTTGGGGGGGGGCCCAGAGTTTTAGGGCCCAGGTTCTGGGCAGCATGAGTGACATTATTGGCCTGCTGGGAGGATTTGAGGACTGGCACTGGCCCTAAGTAAATTGAGTTTGAGACCCCTGCTCAAATGAGATAAAAGCCCCCTTATGCTAGGTACAATATTTACTCAAGGGAATGGACAGTCCCTTCTTTGAAGAGCTTGCATCCAAAACAGGCAAGACAGACAAAGGATGGTGGAGGTGACTGAGGTGCAGAGACCTGACCAGAGTCACATGGCACAGGCAAGAATAGAACTGAATTGTCCCAAGTCACAGCCCCATGCTCGAGCCATTGGATTACACTGCCTGTCTATAAGACTACACTCTGTTTTTATAACTGATCTTCAGCCTTTAATGGTGCATTTTTTTGGATTCACTAAAACCTTCCGGGGAGCATGGCCCCCGTGCCCAGTGAGAATCTCTTCCCTGGCTAGAGGCGCCTTTTTAATTTTTACTCACCCGGCAGCGCTCCGGGTCTTCGGCGGCACTTTGCCAGCGGGTCCTTCGCTTGCTCTGGGTCTTTGGCGGCACTTTGGTGGCGGGTCCTTCAGTGCCACCAAAGTCCTAGAGTGAGTGAAGGACCCGCTGCTAAAGTGCCGCTGAAGACTCGGAGCACTGCCCACTGAGTACAAGCCGCATGTGGTTTTTTACATTTTTTTGTCCTTTTTTTTTTTTTAGTCATCCCTGCCGGGGCCCTGTCAAAACTGTTGGAATTGGGCCCCGCACTTCCTAAAGCCAGTCCTGCCGGGGAGTAGGTCTGTCTTTTTTGGATTGTTAATTGTTTTAATTTCTTTTAATGTTATTTTTCATAGGGACGAATCCTAGGCCTACTTTGTGCATCCTTAAGGGAAACAGAAGCTGCAAAGCTGCATGAACTGGATGCACATTGGGATGACAGACCCAGGGAACTTGGAAGGAATCTGCATTGGTGAAGTGTTGGGGCCAAGGGGAAGAGAAATGCAAGTGAAGGCTTGTCTACACTTAAAATAAAGCAGCGGCTCAGCTGTAGTGCTTTAGTGAAGCTGATAGAAGGCCTTCTCCCTGAGAAGCGATAGCTAGGTTCCCCTGACAGAATTGTCCTGTCAGCCTAGCACTGTCTACACCAGGGCTTCAGCTAGTTTAACTGTGTCACTCAGGAAGGTGGATTTTTCACACCTTTGAGTGACACAGTTATACTGATCTAATTTCCTAGTGTAGACCAGGCCTGAGTTTCTCAGTTCCATTTAGCAGTGCTGTGCCAGTCCTGCTCCTCCCCAGTGTGATCAAGGAGGTTCTTTTTGTGAGGTGAAGTGAAGGTTATGTATGCCTGGATCAGAAACTGGTTTGGATGTGAGTTCTTCATTCTGGAAATACACAAAGCTATTGCTTCAAAGGGGGCTAGTACTTGCCAAGTGACATTAACACATCTACACTAATGGTAAGTACATAAGAATGGCGATACTGGGTCAGACCGAAGGTACATCTAGCCCAGTATCTTGATTCTGACAGTGCCCAGTGCCAGGTGCCCCAGAGGGAATGAACAGAAAAGGTAATCACTATTGATGGACCTATCCTCCATGAGCTTATCTAGTTCTTCTTTGAACACTGTCATAGACTTGGCCTTCACAACATCCTCTGGCAAGGAGTTCCACAGGTTGACTGTGCATTGTATATTAAAATACTTCCTTTTGTTTGTTTTAAACCTGATGCCTATTAATTTCATTTGGTGATCCTTAGTTCTTGTGTTATGAGAAGGAGTAAATAACACTTTCTTATTTAGTATCTCCACACCAGTCATGATTTTATAGATCTCTATCATATCCCCTTTAGTCATCTCTTTTCCAAGCTGTCCCAGTCTTATTTCTCTCTCCTCCTATGGCAGCCATTCTGTACCCCTAATCATTTTTGTTGCCCTTTTCTGAACCTTTTCCAATTCCAATATATCTTTTTTGAGATGGGGCAACCACATCTACACACAGTATTCAAGATGTGGGTGTACCATGGGTTTATATAGAGGCAATATGATATTTTCTGTCCTATTATCTATCCCTTTCTTAATGATTCCCAACATGTTGTTCACTTTTTTGACTGGTGCTGCACATTCAGTGGATGTTTTCAGAGAACTATCCACAATGACTCCAAGATCTCTTTTTTAAGTGGTAACAGCCAATTTAGACCCCATCATTTTGTATGTATAGTTGAGATTAAGTTTTCCATTGTGCATTACTTTGCATTTATCAACACTGAATTTCGGAGAATTTCTGCCAAGATTTGTTTTCTTTGAAATTGAGTTTACTCTAGGCCGTTAGACACTATCTGAAAATTGCATGATCACAAGGTCATAAATGTGCATTGTTTGATGTTGGCTTGAATAAGTAGGGTGTCACTCAACTGCTATTGTTGTTACCTTTCTAATAGCAACAAATTACAAAGGATATAGTTGCTCTAGTTCCCGGTTGCCATGTGATGTGGTTCTGATTCCTGGTGGCACCTCGGGCTGGCCTTTCCTTGTGCTGCTGTAACAACTCATGGCCACAGAGTATTAAGTGGAAGACACAAACATCGGGCCCCTGCTCTCATGCTGTGTCCCACACACATTGAACACTGCAATATTTGTCATTTGCAGTAATGTAATTCACTAACCTGATTAAATGCATCCTAGAATACTCAAGGAGTTAATACAGGAGGTATCTGAGCCTCTAGCTATTATCTTTGGAAAGTCATGGGAGACGGGAGAGATTCCAGAAGACTGGAAAAGGGCAAATATAGTGCCCATCTATAAAAAGGGAAATAAAAACAACCCAGGAAACTACAGACCAGTTAGTTTAACTTCTGTGCCAGGGAAGATAATGGAGCAAGTAATTAAAGAAATCATCTGCAAACACTTGGAAGGTGGTAAGGTGATAGGGAATAGCCAGCATGGATTTGTAAAGAACAAATCGTGTCAAATCAATCTATCAGAGGGGTAGCTGTGTTAGTCTGGATCTGTAAAAGCAGCAAAGAGTCCTGTGGCACCTTATAGACTAACAGACGTTTTGGAGCATGAGCTTTCGTGGGTGAATACCCACTTCGTCAGATGCATGCATCTGACGAAGTGGGTATTCACCCACGAAAGCTCATGCTCCAAAACGTCTGTTAGTCTATAAGGTGCTACAGGACTCTTTGCTGCTTCAAACCAATCTGATAGCTTTCTTTGATAGGATAACGAGCCTTGTGGATAAGGGAGAAGCGGTGGATGTGGTATACCTAGCCTTTAGTAAGGCATTTGATACAGTCTTGCATGATATTCTTATAGATAAGCTAGGAAAGTACAATTTAGATGGGGCTACTATAAGGTGGGTGCATAACTGGCTGGATAACCGTACTCAGAGAGTAGTTATTAATGGCTCCCAATCCTGCTGGAAAGGTATAACAAGTGGGGTTCCGCAGGGGTCTGTTTTGGGACTGGCTCTGTTCAATATCTTTATCAATGACTTAGATGTTGGCATAGAAAGTACGCTTATTAAGTTTGCAGACGATACCAAACTGGGAGGGATTGCAACTGCTTTGGAGGACAGGGTCAAAATTCAAAATGATCTGGACAAATTGGAGAAATGGTCTGAGGTAAACCGGATGAAGTTCAATAAAGACAAATGCAAAGTGCTCCACTTAGGAAGGAACAATCAGTTTCACACATACAGAATGGGAAGAGACTGTCTAGGAAGGTGTATGGCAGAAAGAGATCTAGGGGTCATAGTGGACCACAAGCTAAATATGAGTCAACAGTGTGATACTGTTGCAAAAAAAGCAAACGTGATTCTGGGATGCATTAACAGGTGTGTTGTAAACAAGACACGAGAAGTCATTCTTCCGCTCTACTCTGTGCTGAATAGGCCTCAACTGGAGTATTGTGTCCAGTTCTGAGCACCGCATTTCAAGAAAGATGTGGAGAAATTTGAGAAGGTCCAGAGAAGAGCAACCAGAATGATTAAAAGTCTTGAGAACATGACCTATGAAGGAAGGCTGAAAGAATTGGGTTTATTTAGTTTGGAAAAGAAGACTGAGAGGGGACATGATAGCAGTTTTCAGGTATCTAAAGGGGTGTCATCAGGAAGAGGGAGAAAACTTGTTCACCTTAGCCTCTAATGATAGAACAAGAAGCAATGGGCTTAAACTGCAGCAAGGGAGATTTAGGTTGGACATTAGGAAAAAGTTCCTAACTGTCAGGGTAGTTAAACACTGGAATAAATTGCCTAGGTAGGTTTTGGAATCTCCATCTCTGGAGATATTTAAGAGTAGGTTAAATAAATGTCTATCAGGGATGGTCTAGACAGTATTTGGTCCTGTCATGAGGGCAGGGGACTGGACTCGATGACCTCTCGAGGTCCCTTCCAGTCCTAGAGTCTATGAATCTATGAATAAACCCCTGAGTGGAGTTTTTCTAGAAAGTCATTCATTTTCAAGAACCCCCACCAAGCAAAAAAATAATGTTATAGAAAAATGTAGATAAAACCAGTGGTTTGCACTTCTCTAGTGCCATTCACTCCGTTCTACCAGCTAGGTGGCTAACAAGCAAGACTGGCATTTAAGAGTTTGCAGCACCACTGCGAGATAAGTAAATGCTGTTTTCTTCTCATTTTTACAAAGGGGAAACTGAAGTGAAGAAAGACAGAGTGATTAGCCCAGTGCTACACAGCAAGTCTGTGGCAGGGTTTGGTGTACAGCCCAGACTTCCTGACTCCCAGTCAGTGTGCTCTGACGTGACACTAAAGGAAGTATCAGATAACCACAGCTTAATTTGGTTTCTATGTGCTCTGTAAGCTGGGGAGGGAGCAGACCTTTGGCCACCGATAGGCATGTTATTGAGGGCTTTGCTGTTAATTCCCCTTTACGAGGCCCATCTTGTTATGGATGGAGTTGCTCTCGGTTTCTGTTTGTTTTGCCTGTCTTTTTGCATGTGGGGCTTGTGTATTTCATTAAGCTCTTGGCTAGTATCTTGTGGCTATTTAAGATTGTTCTTCTTATGAAGGGCTCTTTAGAAGTTATTCATTAGGGCTTTCAAAGGTGGCCTGTTATGTGTTCTTGCCACTGAATGACAGTGTTTGGTGGGTTTGTGTCTTATAGAGGGGAGATATCTGGTTTTTATCTGTCCCTAATTATGGCTTCCCAAAAGCTAGTTCAGTTGACTTGATATTTTGTCCCTTAACTGCTTTGGTGCTTGCTAAAATTTCAGGTACTGTTTGTGGGGCCACAAAAGTTTATTTTTGTTAATGAAGTAATCAAATATGAGTCTAAATACTCGTGAGGTGCAGACTATAAATGGTGTGATCTAGTGCCTACGGCACTGGACTAGGACTTGGGAGATCTCGATTCTGTTCTGGCTCTGGCACTGACCTGCTGTATGACCTTGGGCAAGTTACTCAACACTCTGTGCCTCTGTTTCCCTTCCCAGCCTTTGGCTGTGTCTACACTGCACACCAGTTTCAGCAGCCTCTAGGGCGTGTGTAGCTACATGCCACTGAAAAGCAGGTGGCATCTGCATTGCCACATGTAGCTACATGTATCAATGAAAGTCTCTGGCGGGGGAGGCAGTGCGGAAAGGCTTCGACGGGTCCCCATTGCCAAAGCCTTTCATTGGGTGAGGAAATGCTCAGACTTTCCTGCCTGCCACCCCCTGCCAGAGTCATTCCCTACTGCCCAGGGCTGGATTTTCAATTAGGCACAGTAGGCACATGCCTAGGGGTGCCTAAAAGTTAAAAGTGGCTTAAAAGTTAAAAAGTTAACACATACAGTGGGTTGGTGACTGCCCAGCATGTGGGGCTGGAGAAGGGTGAGCATCTAAGTCAGCCCATCTTGGGGCGCTGTGAGCTGTGGCCAGGCAGAGCGGCTGCTGAAGGTTCTGGGAGCTTCCCAGTCCCTTCCCAATCTCGGCTTCCCCACTGCATCCACCCTATGCCGGGGAGGGAGAAGGAGGGGTGTGGCCAGCACCCCTTTCACTTGCATGGGCAGAGCCAGAGTACAGCTGCTGAGCTGGGCTGCGGGAGGGATGGAAGATACCTGGGGACCACTCGCTGTGGGGAAAGGTATTGCACCTCACCTGGGGCGGGTGGGCTGCACCCCGCCTCAAGCTGGGAGCGCCGTGCATGGCGGAAGATCTCATGTCTTCCTGAGGAGGCTGTGCTTGTATTTCTTTTCATTTAATTTTTTATGGAAAACACAAAGGTCAGCTGTAAGCAGTGGGGGAGAGGCAGCGCTGAAGATGCTGTGCCTAGGGGCATGTAAGGTGTAAATCCGGCCCTGCTGCTGCAGGAGTTTCCCCCTCTGGCAGGGAAAGGCTCTAGCAGTGGGGAGCTAGCAGAGCCTTTCTCTTCTGCTAGAGTCTTACCTGCAGTAGGGAAAGGCTTTAGCAGTGAGGAGCTGGCAGAGCCTTTCCCGGCTTCCTCCTTGCTGCCTGAGCCTTTTCCTTCTGCTGGAGTCTTTTCCTGCAGTGGGGAAGGGCTTCAGCAGCTGGGAGGCAGCGTGGCACCACATGGCTAAAACTAGCACTGTAGACAGGGAGGCAAGTACACACCCTTCATGCATGTCTAGCCAAGCCATGCCTCACCATCTACACTGCTACTTAATCCTGTGCTGAGGGACTACCTGAGAATGTACTCTACACAACGCCAAAAGAAGCGTGCAGTATAGATTAGCCGTTGTCTGCCTTGTCTGTGCAGGCTCCGACTGAGTTATGTAGGCAGTGTATGATTTATGATGTCCTTAGCTATTGTTGATTTCTTTGCTTTCACATTGTTGGGCTTTGTAAATTATGTCAGATAGGTACACTGCAGTCATTCGATAATTGTAACTGGTTTGGGAAGCAGAGAATTTTGGTTCTGGAATAGCACATCATTTTAGAGAGTATAGCTCTGGTTTTGACTTCATGGGTACATTTTGGATTCAGTGTACAGCACAAGCAAATAATATGTAGCAGTGTATTATTCTTTGAGCTAGTTTGCAGGTAAGTATGGAGGTGCATTTACCATTTGATTTATATGTAGGATAGACTATTTTTGTCATTCCACGAGGGGCGGTATAGAAGCTGGTGCATCTGATCTCCTTTTCTTGCCTGATTTCAGAGTTTACTATAAAGCTATACAATGTGCATTTATTAGGACTTTGAAAAATCTTCCTCAAGAAAAGGGCACCAATAAGAATGAAAAGCTGTGAAAGGGTTAATATTTCCTGCTAAGCTTGTGAGGACAGACTTTATCAACCTCCTTTTGTATGTGGCCCAGGTCTGCTTTCCCCAAAAAGCAAAGGAAATTTTAAAATCATTTTCTGATACATTTTCAGTTGGCTCCATCTTGTGGTAAATTGTGAAAACATCTTTACATGCAACTATATTAAGGGTCTGAGGTTAATGGTACTACTTTGTACCTCTATAACATTTTTGGGCTTAGGACTTCAACGTGATTGAGAAATTTATTAGCCTAAAATCCTCCTTTTAAGGCAAGGAAATATGGTAATCTCCATTTTATAGATGGGGAACGGAACTCAGAACAAATTGGTATCAAAGCTGGAACTAGAATCCCTATCCTTAGACTCCGATTTACGTGCTTTGGCCAAAAGCATTATAATATCTTAATCCGAGATGGGCTGCTAGGTTATGCCTACACTTAGGGTGGTATTTAGAGTACATACGCTGCATGCACAGGTGTAAATAGTAGTGTAAAGTCTGCTTAGGTTAGCAAGACACATCAGAACCTTAGGGTATATACCCTACAAGACTCTCTCTACATGCCCAAGCAGTGCCATTTGCAGCTTCCCCACTGCCAAAGCCTTTCACTACCATGTGCAGCTACACACCACAGTGGGGATGCAGCTTGCTCTTAACTGTTGCATGTAGTTACACGTACCCCACATCCCACCACCAGTATAGACAAGGCTTTAGGGTGAGAGGCAGGATGACCCAGTAGCTAGGACCGTAGGTTGGGCTTTGGTAGATCTGTATTCAATTCCCTGCCTTGGCTTCCTGAGTGACCTTGGGCTCTGTTTGGACTCACTGCCTGTGCCTCTGTTGTGTAAAATGGGGAGAGATTTTGGGAGGATAACTAAATTAAGAACTGTGAGGTTCTCGGATACCACAGTATTGGCAGCCATATGAGACATCTTAGACATTTGGAGAATCCCACTTATTGTCCAAGAACAAATAAGTCCTCTCTGCTTAATCTTTTGGTTCCTTTCTGTTTAAGTGTCATGGATGTACTAATTACAATTAAATAATTAAAAATTCTAATTGTAAACCTGTTTAAACTTCCTAAATCAATCAATATTTATTTAAAAGAATCCTAATTTTCTCTCTTTAAAATGTGATTAATATAAACACAGAAGTTAAAAAGGTAGATAATATCATATGCAAAAGGCTTATAAAATGTACTAGAGATAAAGCCAATAGTTGTTCCAAAAACCTATAGAAATAACTGAGTAGGGTGTTGTTTTTTTAAAACCATTCTGCTTTTGTTTAAGTGCAGTATTAATCTTTGGTTGAGCCTTAGGCTATGTCTACGCTACCGCGGTAAGTCGACCTACGCTACGCAACTCCAGCTATGTTAGGTTGAGTCTACACCACGGGGGGTCGACTTGCCTTACTCTTCTTGTTGGGGGTAGAGAGAGTACAGGGATCAACTGGAAAGTGATCTGCAGTCGATTTGGCAGGTCTTTACTAGACCACCAGTGGATCGATCTCAGAGCATTCATCCCTGCCGTAGTGTAGACCTGCCAGTAGAGTTTTATGGCTTTTTGTTCTGAAACAGAAGGTTTAATTCTCAAGACAACCTGCATGCAAATGATTAGTCAAATTATCTGAATACTGTTTAGCACAAGTGGGAAGTGACTAGTCTTCTCCAAAACATCCTGAATGAAATGTACAAAATAAGATTTCTCCTGCACAAACTGAAAACTTACATGCTGTAAGGTAGTTTATTATCAAATGGGACAAGACTCTTGCATTAGTGTATGTAAGGCAACCAGATATTACAGCCATTCCCTGGAGGATGAGGTCATGTAGGAAAGCATGTATTTGGCTCTGTTTATTCTGAGTTGTGTTTCTGAGTGGTGTTGTAGTTGTGTTGGTCCCAGGATATTAGAGAGCAAGATAGATGAGGTAATATCTTCTATTGGACAGTAGTCTGTATTTTTATTTACTGTATTTATTTAAATTCTTGTCATCTATAGGAATAGGGAAGCATCCCTTTAATTAGTTTGTTAGCTCTCTAGTGGTGCTCACTGTGTTCTATGTTTTAGAAGCAGCAGCAGTGTTTTGAGTTGTAGACCTGCTTGAGAACTTCCTGTTGAAATGATTTGTGACAGAAAATGCAGTTTCTGCAAAATTGAAATTTTCTGCTGGAAAATTTTAATTTTGATGAAATTTTCATTCTGGGCTGGAAAACAGTTTGATTTGAGTCAATCTGATATTAAACTGCATCTGCCTAAAGCATCATGGTGCCTCATGGGAGTTGTAGTTTTTATACCGCATGCTCCCATTCTTCTCTATGGGCTGGGCTCCTTGGCCATACTACATCTTCCATGATGCACTGTGATCTTCCTCTGACCAAGATACTATGTGCATCATTGGAGTCCCTTGGGATGTGGCCTGGCCAGGTAGCCTTGTCCATAAGAAGACATTGGGCTCCCAACCTATAATGCCCAGGAGGCATCATGGCACCACAGAGACATTAAAGTGCATGTTGATACTACTCAAAACAAACCATTTTGATTTGGTTCCACAAACTGAACTGAAATGTTTACGTTTTGGAATGTTGAAAGTTAAATGAGTCATTCTGATCAAAATTTTCCAGAATTTTTCATTCCATGAGAGGTTTTGATATTTCAACTTTTCATTTCAATTCAGGACAAAAACAAATGTCACAAATCAAAATTTCCAGGGACATAATTCAGATTTTTGCCTAGCTCTAGTATATAGCTAGGCCTTGCATATATGTATATAGCTAATAAACATAGTTATCTGGGACCCAACTGTGCCCATGTGATTTATTCATATTATTGTTGCTGTGTAAAGAGCAAAAACCACAATAAATCTTAATAAATCCCTCCTTTCATCTTGCTTCCCGCAAGCTCTCTGAGGAAATTCACTTGCAACCACCCAATGTTTTATATACATTGGGACAAATTCTGTAATATTTCTTCTGAGAGATGCAACACAGAAGATACAGCTTAAGGCAGAGGCCAAAGGTGGTTTTAGGCCATCTTTGTGCTGTCAAGATTTCAGACTGTCAAGATTTCCAGACAGCCCCTGATGTAAGTTACAACAGCTCTGAGAACTAATTTATGGCAGCTTTTCTTAGCCTGCCTTTGGGCTTCACTGCAGCTTAGAATCTCTGTACTGGCATATAAGGGTCATAATTGGCCCTGTTGACTGCATTGCTTAGATGCCAGAGTGATTGGTGCTATATAAAATCTTAAAATACTTAACAAAACATTTACAGCATGCTTGTAGGAAAGAAAAAATGTTGAAACTGTGATATTGCTAACCCATGGCTATTGCTTCCAAGAGCAGTTCTCCTTTCCCTCTTGTTCTTTGTTGCCTCCTCCACATCCTCCTCCATCATAGTTTGTTTTCTTTGTGATTAAGACTGTAAACTTCTCTGAGCCAAGGATCTTATGGTCTGATGTCTCTGTAAAGCGCCTGACACTTCTATGGTGCTACCTAAAGAGAGAATATTGTTCCACTCCCCCATGGAGCAGGAATCATTTGAAGAAAAGGATGGAGGATAAGATGGAAGATAAGAAAGGAAGGATGGCCCTAGATTGTGTCTCAAGAGGTCCCAGTACACTTCCTGACTGTTAGCCTCACTGTGTGACAGGGAAAAATCCTTCCCTTCTCCCATTCTTTACCCATCTTATCTTTTTAGATTTTCAGCCTCTCTGGGGGCAGCGGCTATCTCTCACTATTTGTATCTACAACACCTACCACAATGGGGTCCCCGGTCTTCGTTGAAGCCCCCTGGTACTACCATCACGTTAATAATAATTTGAAATACTTAAAGAATGAGACAGCTGTCAGGGCATCTTTTGCCCTAACAGCCTTGGTAATGCCAGTCCAACATATGAAGATGAAATTACTATCAACCAAATTGTCTACAGGCCGAATCCTGCCAGATGTTGAGCACCCTCTACTTCCAGGATCAGACCCACATAAGTAAATTGTAATTTCCACATAAATTCATTTATTACCACTAGATGTCTCTCTTTTCTGTAGTTTGCTATATAATCTGGCCAGTCTGTTTAAATCCATATAATGAAGTGCAATGCTAGTAGAGCAGTGGCTATCAACCTTTTCAGACTATTGTACCCCTTTCAGGAGTTTGATTTGTCTTGCATACCCCAAGTGTCACCTCACTTTAAAACGACTTGCTTACAAAATCAGACATAAAAATACAAAAGTGTCAGACCACACTATCACAGAAAAATTGCTTACTTTCTAATTTTTACCATATAATTATAAAATAAA
The DNA here is from genome assembly GCF_025201925.1 of Gopherus flavomarginatus. Lineage (NCBI taxonomy): Eukaryota > Metazoa > Chordata > Testudines > Testudinidae > Gopherus > Gopherus flavomarginatus. The sequence goes on along the minus strand of NC_066618.1, from coordinate 276,687,419 downwards.
ACAATTGGAATATAAATATTGTACTTACATTTCAGTGTATAGTACATAGAGCAGTATAAACAAGTCATTGTCCATATAAAATTTTAGTTTGTACTGACTTTGCTAGTCCTTTTTATGTAGCCCGTTGTAAAACTAGGCAACTATCTAGATGAGTTGATGCACCCCTTGAAGACCTTTGCATACGCCCAGGGGTACATGTGCCCCCAGCTGAGAACCACTGCCCTAGAATCACTGGGGACATTGGGGTTTGTCCTTTTTGCTTTCCCTTTTCCTCTTTCCCTCTCTCCTTTCTCTTGCTTCTTTTGTTCCTTTTCCCTACTTCTTTCCCTTCACAAAGCAGGTTTGTGTTGGGAGGAGGGGGAGGGGCTGCTCTCATTATGGGAGGCCCTCACAAAAAGGTGGGGCTGGAATAATGCTCTGAGAGTGATCCCCTCTGGTGGTGACCTGGGCCATCCTTTGGGACATCTGGTGAGACCCCCTAAGACTCCCACCTCTAAGATGCTGATTGGCCGAGCAGCAGGCTATTGACAGGGAGGACTCAGGTCCCTTGGTTCTCAAATAAGTCATAGACTATCACATATTTCATTAATCTTGCTGCTTCTCTCCAATAGTTGTCTCTGTGCGGTTCCTTATTTTCTCTAATGTTCTAGTTCTTCTAACATACTAGCTGAATAATGGCTATGAACAAGTTGTTGGTTGGTAGCTCATTTGAGAGCACTTCATTCTGATCAGTGTATCCAAAAGGGCAAGCCAGGCTCAGGACATCAGCCATGCAGGGGAGAAGTGGGCATGGCAGTGACATCACAAAGGCCTGTATTAGAACCTCAGCCTACTGGGCAAAGGTGTGTGTGTGACGGGGGGAAGTGGTGACCTAAAAGACATACCCTGACATCAGTCAGGCAGGACAGAGGTTCAGGGCGGGGAGTAACCTCAGAGACCCCCGTGGCTTTGCTGCAGTAAATCTCCTCCTCAAAGTCTCTCCCTGAGGACTGAGAGAGAATTAATATTCATGTACGTGAGCATGAGGATGAACATCTTTGGAGTTTTCTCCTTTCCTACTACTGATTTTGCTAGAAAATGAGCATCCACATTTCCTACCTAGGACTTTCTCCCATAGAATCACTGAGGACATTGAGGTTTGTCGTTTTAGGTTTCCCTTTTCCTCCCTCCTTTCTCTTCTTCTCTGCTTCTCTTTTCACTCTTTTACTTGCTTCCCTCCCTCCACCTCTCTTACCTATGTTGAGGGGAGAAGGGGAGGGGTTCTCTCATTGTAGGAGGCCCTCACAAAGAGGTGGGTCTGGAATAGTGGTCTGAGAGTGATCCCCTTCGGTGGCGACCTGGGCCATCCTTTGGGACATCTGGTGAGACTCCTCAGACTCCCACCTCTCAGAGTCTCAATGCTGATTGGCCAGGCAGGAGGCTATTGACAGGGAGGAGAAATTTCCCCAGCTTCCCTAACTCTGACCTATGGCTCTCCCTTCCTTGGCAGGCTCTGCACAAGTTCTTGGCAAAACTCCTGGATGCCATGCTGGGAAACCCTCTGGCAGAGTCCGCAGACACAGACAGGCTCCAATACATATTGGAGGTGAGCACAACAAGGAGGGGCAGGGGACAATTTTACCTAAGCGCTGGGGAGGACTAGAAAGGAGAGACTGGAAGATGCATTTTCCAATCTATCCTCTGAGCCCATAGGCACTGACTCAGTGGGTGCTCCAGGGCTGGAACACCCATGAGGAAAAAGTGCTGGGTGCTGGGCAACCCTCCTATCAGCTCTCCCCCTTCCTCCCAGTGCCTCCCACCCACCTTTGAGCCCTTCTGATCAGTGCTTCCTCCTTTCTCCCTGTGCCTCCCACCATCAGCTGTTTGTGGCTCTGCAGTGTGTGTGGGAGGAGCAAGGGTATGGCGTGAGGGGGCTAACAGAGCTGCTGGGCTGGCCACTGTGTACGTATGCCTGACATTCGCCTCCCGAAGCAAGTGCTCTTCTCTCTGTTAAGTCAGGGAAGAAGGGCTCATGAAGGGCAGCAGAAGCGCTTCAAAGACATGCTGAAAGTACACCTTAAAAAGGGAGGCAGCAACCCAACAAACTGGGAGGACTTGGGGCGGAACATAACACAGTGGCGCCACACCATACACCAGGGGTGGGCAAACTTTTTGACCTGATGGCCACATCTGAGTGTAAAAATTGTATGGCAGCCATGAATGCTCATGAAATTGGGGGTTCAGGTGAAGGAAAGGGTGAAGGTTCCAGCTGGGGGTGTGGGCCCTTGGGTGGGGCCAAAAATGAGGAGTTCAGGATGTGGGAGGGGGCTCCGGACTAGGGCAGGGATGTGGGGGGTACGTGTGCGAAGGCTCCAGCTGGGGGTGTGAGCTCTGGGGTGGGGCTGGAGATGAGGGGTTTCGGGTGCAAAAGGGTGCTCCAGGCTGGGACTGAGGAGTTCAGAGGGTGGGAGGGGACTCTGGGCTGAGGAAGGGGGTTGAGGTGCGGGGTGTGTGTGAAGGCTTCGGCTGGGAGTGCAGGCTCTTGGGTGGGGCTGGGGATGAGGGGTTTGGGGTACAGGAGGGTACTCCAGGCTGAGACTGAGGGGTCTGGAGGGTGGGATGGGGATCAGGGCTGGGGCAGGGGATTGGGGCACAGGGAGAAGGCTCAGGGATGCAGGCTTAGGGCAGCATGTCCCCACTCGCTTCTACATGGAGGTGTGGTGCCAGCCATGCATCTCTGCGTACTGCCCCATCCAGAGGCACCGCACCTGCAACTCCCATTGGCCATGGTTCCTGGCCAATGGGAGCTGCGGATGGCAAGGCTTGGGGTGGGGGCAGTGTGCAGAGAGCCCCCGGCTACCCCTATATGTAGGAGCTGGAGGGGGGGCATGCCGCTGCTTCTGGGAGCTGCGTGGCAAGCCTCTGACCCCGCTCCCTGGTGAGAGCTCGAGGCCCGGGTTAAAAGGCCTCTTTTGCCCATCCCTGCCATACACCAAGCCACAGCTCACTTTGAGGAGAACAGACATACTCATGAGACAGAGAAGTGACAAAGGAGGAAAGAAAGGGCACAACACTCCAGCCAACAACTATATCTTCTCCAATATTACACCTGTCCCTTTTGTGGGAAAATCTCCATGGCACAAACTGGGCTTCTCAGCCACTTAAAAACTCACCAATGAACCCTCTTGGCAGACATCATCCTCGCTTTAAGGGATAGCCGAAGAGAACCCCACACTGGGCCAGAAGGAGTTAGAGAGCAGTCCTGGGCCACTGTGATCCCGCCGCACCACACCCGCAAGAACCTGCTCAAGCTGGAGGAGAAGTTTGAAAGGGAGCCTGTCGTGAGGTATATGTAGCCCCACGCTAGCCCAGCAACCAATGGATTAACAGAGCCTCTGCCAGCCACTGCTGACTGGCAGGCTAACAGCAGCTGGAAGGATAAAAGGGCTGGGAGCGGAAGGGCAGGGCAGCGAAAGAGGAGTGAGGAGGCAGGACAAAGGAACTTCTGTCAGCAGACTGCTAGAGAGCCACCTAGAAAGGGGTGAACCATGCCAACAGACCAAAGAGCCTACAGAGGCCTGAGGAAGGAGCTCAGGGCACTGTCAGAGTCAGCAAACCCTGACCCCTTGTCTAGTTTGAGGATCCTGAGCTGTAGCCTGATGGAGGGGGCAGGCCTGGGTTCCCCTTACCAATACCCTGTTGGACCTGAGAACATAGAGGATGTCCAGATTACTGGACACCAGGAGTGGACTGACAGCCCCGCTGAGCTGAGTGAGCTGGAGTCACACCACCCACCGCATTTGGCTAGGGCAGGCACATTTGCACTGACGCCCCACCTCACAGAGCCAGACAGCTCAGAAGAGGGAGAGACAACAGAGAATAACAGACTTACCTCAGGAGATCCTGAATAAGGGTGCAGCAGGCGTCTGGGCTGCAGGAGAGATTCTGCTAGCAGCAGCTACCCCAGGCCTGAGAGAAGGGGCTAGCCTTTACCTAAGACTACAGAACCCTTTGATCTAACTTCTGGAGGATCATGGAAGACGCATTTGACCATATGCCCAGTGGAGAGGGAGGGCCCAGGTTCCAGTAATGACCACCCATTTCGTGGATGGGATATGGGCCCCTTTTCCCTCCCTTGGAGAGCAGGAGAGGTTAGAGACATTATAAACCATGTGCGACTTACAGGCAATCAGAGGTGGGTTGAAAACCCTTTCTTTTGTGAGGATGTTGGATTGTATACATTTTGTTGGACTCTATTAATCCAGAACTTAATTGGTGGATCAGCCAGAGGACCAAGGCCTCAGATCCCCAACACTGAGCCTGGTTGATCCCATGCCTTCTATTATCCCCTTTTGAGTTACTATATGGGAGGCAGCCCTATAGGATCCTAGCTCTCCTCCACCAGGCATGGGAGAAGCCAGAGCCAGGAACAACCAACATGGTACAATATGTGTTCAGTTTGAGGGCAAGGACGCTTCAGGCTTTCTTGAGGGAGAAGCTGCTGAAATCTCAGTAGAACCAGGAATGGGCTTAGAATAATGGGGCCAGGATGTGAAAATTTAAGCCTGGTGCTAGGATTTGTTGTTGCTGCCAATCTTGAAGTCAAAATTGCTGGCCAAGTGGCAAGGATCATTCAAGGTTGTAAAAAGGGCAAAGGCAATTGATTATAAAATCTGCCATTCAGGGAAGAGAAAAGAGACACAGATGTACCATGTGGACCTACTGAAGGCTCGGAAGGACCAAGAGGTCCTTTTCCACCAGAACTTGAGCTCAGCCAAAAAGTGGCCTTAATCCATTATTCTGACATGAACAGAAAGAAAAAATACAATGGCTAATCGAAGACTTCCTGTGGGTGTTCTTAGAACAAACCCACTCAGCCTACCACCAGGTGGATACCAACCTGGGGAAAAAGGTCCTTGAGAATCTATGACTCCTTAGGTGGAAGTTGTGGGAAACAGTGTGCCAGAAACTATTGGCCTTGTTGGACCTCAGGGTTATTGGGGAATCATCCCTTAGTGCAGCCTTCTTAAATTGGGGATCCCAACCCAAAAGGGTGTCACAAGGTAGTGTCCGGGGGGTCGCAAGCAGGGTCACCATACGTCCAGGTCCTCTGATCTCCCTCTGGGTAGATTTTGGAAATATGAAGAAATGTCTATGACTTTCCCTTGCCTTCAAAGCTGGGCAGCAGGAGAGCAGCAGTCACTGGTCATGTGTCCAGCCTGGATGCCAGTGACACCACCAGCATCAGGGCAGAAGGTAGGGTGGCATGGTATGGTATTGCTTTCCTTCTGCGCCACTGCTGGTGGTGGTGTTGACTTCTGAGCAGACATGCCAAAACACAGAAATTGGGCTCGTTTTCAGCTTAATTGTCTTGTGAGTTGCTTGTTGGCTAGTTTTTGGCTCGTAGCTTGTTGCTTCTTTATTTTTTGATCGGCTCCCAGCAAGCAGGGGCAAGTGAGGGAGAGAGTCAGGTGTGCACAGTGGGCCCACCACAGTCCCAGACTGCACGTGGGGGGAAATCTAGTGACAGAGACTTGGGGTTCTTAGGGATTGGCTTGTTTTGGCCTTATTTTGAAATGAGATTAGTTTGATTTTTGGCTTATTGTGAAAGTCAGGGTGCTTCGGAGCTGGGTGGCTGCAGAGCAAGTGGCTGCTAGCTGGGTGCCCAGCATAGATGGCAGTGCCATCTCCAGCAGCAGCGCAGAAGGAAGGGTGGCATGGTATGGTATTACCACCCTTACTTCTGCATCACAGCCAGGGCCAGTGCTACCATTTAGGCTAACTAGGCGGTTGCCTAGGGTGCCAACATTTGGGGGAGCCAAAAAGCAGCACCCCCAATTTTTTTTAAAGCCTTTCAGCGGCCGCTGCCCTAGGAGGGAGAGGGAGTCTGAGCCACCGGCAGGCAGCCCAGAGGTTCCCCTGGGTCAGCGTGCCGCCGCCAGCAGCCAGCCCAGGGGTTCCCCTAGGTCAGCATGCCACCGTCGGCAGGGAATCCAGGGGTTTCCCTGGGTCAATGAGCCACCAGCAGCCCAGGGGTTCGGGCTGCTGGCCATGCGCTGACCCAGGGAACCCCTGGGCTGCCTGCCTTCGGCTCAGACTCCCTCTCCCTCCCAGCGCAGCGGCCGCTTCATCCCATGCGATTCTCTCATTGCTGGCGGTGGCGCCGGCAGCTGGGCAGAGCTCCACAGCTCTGCTTAGCACGCGTGGCACGAGCCTGGCAACGGGCGTGACAGCAGGGCTTCTGGAGCAGAGGTGAGCTAGGGTGGGGAGGTGCTGAACGGCTCCCTGGGGAGAGGGAGCTACCGTGGGGGAGTGCCTCAGGGCAGGGGGGGAGTTGCAATGGAGGGGGGCACCTCAGGGCGGAGCTGCCGCAGGGCTTGGGGGCGGGGCGCAAGGTGGCAGTTTCGCCTCGGGCATGAAACTTCCTTGCACCGGCCCTGATCACAGCTGGTGGTGGCACTGCCTTTCGAACTGGGCAGCAGAGAGCAGTTCTGAAGGCAAGGAAAAATCAGGGACATTTTTTCATATTTCCAAAATAATCGAAGATGGAGATTGGAGGACTGAAGAAGTTGGCCCAGGAAAACCCAGATGAATGGTGACCCTACTTGTGACCTTCCTGCACTAGCCTTGTCATCCCATTTTGGGTTGGGGCCCCCAGTTTGAGAAACATTGCATTAGGGGATTCCCCTACAACACTGAGGTACAATACAACCAGTAATTCTTGGTTGGACTGTTTCCCACATCTTCCATGGAAGTGGTCATAGATTCTCAGGAAATCTTTCCATATTTCAAATATCTGCCCAGATGGAGATCAGAGGACCAAAAAAGAGGTCATGTTCAGAAAAACTCAGACTATGGTACTATCATAACCTTAGTCCCAGATTTGGACCTTAGCGTCCAAAATATGGGGGTTAGCATGAAAACCTCCAAGCTTAGTTACCAGCTTGGACCTGGTACTTGCTGCCACCACCCAAAAAATTAGAGTGTTTTGGGGCACTCTGGTCCCCCTGAAAAACCTTCCCTGGGGACCCCAAGACCCAAATCCCTTGAGTCTCACAACAAAGGGAAATAATCCTTTTTCCCTTCCCCCCTCCAGGTACTCCTGGAGAGATACACAGACACAAGCTCTGTGAAACTACACAGAGTGACTCCTCCTCTCTATTTCCAGTCCTGGAAACAAAAAGTACTTTCCTATTCCCCCAGAGGGAATGCAAAATCAGGCTAGCAATCCAACACACAGATCTCCCCTTGATTTCTTCCTCCCACCAATTCCCTGGTGAGTACAGACTCAATTTCCCTGAAGTAAAGAAAAACTTCAACAGGTCTTAAAAGAAAGCTTTATATAAAAAAGAAAGAAAAATACATACCAATGGTCTCTCTGTATTAAGATGATACAATACAGGGTCGATTGCTTAAAAGAATATTGAATAAACAGCCTTATTCAAAAAGAATACAAATCAAAGCACTCCAGCACTTATATTCATGCAAATACCAAAGAAAAGAAACCATATAACTTACTATCTGATCTCTTTGTCCTTACACTTAGAAACAGAAGACTAGAAAGTAGAAACTACTTCTCCAAAGCTCAGAGAAAGCAGGCAGGCAGACAAAAGACTCAGACACCAACTTCCCTCCACCCAGAGTTGAAAAAATCCGGTTTTCTGATTGGTCCTCTGGTCAGGTGCTTCAGGTGAAGAGACATTAACCCTTAGCTATCTGTTTATGACACGCCCCCCAAATTGCAGACAGTGGGGAAGCTCACTGGCGGCGATTTCCTTCTAGAACTTTAAAATAAACAGATTACTACAACACATGCACCTTTACATATACTACTAAGTATATAACTAACAGACTTTTACATTTTAAGAACACTTTTTAACTACTGAATTCTGGGAAACTCTCACGGGAGAGTGCATCAGCAACTTTATTAGAAGCTCCTGTGATGTGTTGAATTTCAAAATCAAAATCTTGGAGAGCTAAACTCCAACGAAGAAGTTTCTTGTTGTTCCCCTTGGCAGTATGAAGCCACTTTAGTGCAGCATGGTCAGTTTGTAGTTGGAACCGCCGTCCCCAAACATATGGGCGTAGCTTTTCCAGGGAGTACACAATGGCATAGCATTCCTTTTCACTGACTGACCAGTGACTTTCCCTCTCAGACAGTTTCTTGCTGAGAAACACGACAGGATGGAAGTTGTGATCTGTTGCTTTCTGCATGAGCACTGCTCCTATACCACGCTCAGATGCATCCGTGGTTACTAGGAATGGCTTGTCAAAGTCCGGGGCCCTGAGCACAGGGTCAGACATGAGCGTTGCCTTAAGTTGGGTAAAGGCCTTTTGACACTCATCAGTCCACTTAACTGCATTTGGCTGGGTCTTTTTGGTCAGGTCGGTCAGTGGGGCAGCGATTTGGCTGTAGTGTGGTACAAATCGCCTGTAGTATCCGGCCAAGCCTAAGAAGGATTGGACCTGCTTCTTGGACCGTGGGACAGGCCACTTTTGGATAGCATCCACCTTGGCCTGTAGGGGGTTTATGGTTCCTCGACCCACCTGGTGCCCCAGGTAAGTCACTCTGTTTTGGCCTATTTGACACTTTTTGGCCTTAACAGTTAGTCCTGCCTGCCTGATGCGCTCAAAGACCTTTTCCAGGTGTAGTAGGTGTTCGGGCCTGGAGTCTGAAAAAATGGCCACATCATCGAGGTAGGCAACTGCAAATTCTCCCAGTCCAGCTAGTAGACCATCTACCAGCCTCTGGAAGGTGGCGGGTGCATTTCGAAGGCCGAAAGGAAGGACATTGAATTCATACACCCCCGCATGGGTGACGAATGCTGACCTCTCCTTGGCAGGTTCATCTAGCGGTACTTGCCAGTACCCCTTGGTTAAGTCTATTGTAGAGATGAACTGGGCACGTCCCAACTTCTCCAATAGCTCATCGGTGCGTGGCATTGGATAGTTGTCCGGACGAGTTACAGCATTTAGCTTACGGTAGTCCACGCAAAAGCGTATTTCCCCATCTGGTTTGGGTACCAGAACCACTGGAGATGCCCATGCACTGGTAGATGGGCGGATTATACCCATCTGTAGCATGTTCTGGATCTCCCGTTCTATAGCAGCTTGGGCATGAGGAGACACTCGGTAGGGTGGGGTTCTGATTGGGTGAGCATTACCTGTATCAATGGAGTGGTATGCCCGTTCAGTTCGTCCTGGGGTGGCTGAGAACAATGGGAAGAAGCTAGTGCACAGCTCCTTGATTTGTTGCCGCTGCAAACGTTCCAGGGTGGTTGAGAGGTTCACCTCTTCCACGCCACCGTCTTTTTTCCCGTCGTAGTAGACACCGTCAGGCCACTCAGCATCATCTCCCTGGACTGTAAACTGACAAACCTGTAAGTCTCTGGAATAAAAAGGCTTGAGAGAATTAACATGGTACACTTTAGGCTTTAGGGAGGAATTGGGAAATGCTATGAGGTAGTTTACAGCTCCCAGGCGCTCTTGGACCGTGAATGGCCCTTCCCATGATGCTTCCATTTTATGGGCCTGTTGCGCCTTCAAGACCATAACCTGGTCTCCTACCTTGAAGGAACGTTCTCTGGCATGTCTGTCATACCAGGCCTTTTGCTCTTCTTGAGCATCCTTTAGGTTCTCTCTAGCAAGGGCTAAAGAGTGTCGGAGGGTGCTTTGTAGGTTGCTTACAAAGTCCAGAATGTTAGTTCCTGGAGAAGGCGTAAACCCCTCCCATTGCTGCTTCACCAACTGTAATGGTCCCTTAACCTCGTGACCATACACAAGTTCAAATGGTGAAAACCCTAAACTGGGATGTGGTACAGCCCTGTAGGCAAACAGCAACTGCTGCAACACTAGGTCCCAATTATTGGAGAATTCGTTGATGAATTTACGTATCATGGCCCCCAAAGTTCCATTGAACCTTTCCACCAGGCCATTGGTTTGATGGTGGTACGGGGTGGCAACCAAGTGATTCACCCCATGAGTTTCCCACAGTTTTTCCATGGTTCCTGCCAGGAAATTAGACCCTGAATCTGTAAGGATGTCAGAGGGCCAACCTACCCTGGCAAAGATGTCTGTTAGGGCCAGGCACACAGTGTTAGCCCTGGTGTTGCCTAGAGCGACTGCTTCTGGCCATCGGGTAGCAAAGTCCACTAAAGTCAGTACGTACTGCTTTCCTCTGGGCGTCTTTTTTGGGAAAGGGCCCAGAATATCCACAGCTACTCGCTGAAATGGGACCTCAATTATGGGGAGTGGCTGGAGAGGGGCCTTGACCTGGTCTTGAGGCTTTCCCACTCTTTGGCATACCTCACAAGACCGGACATACTTGGCAACGTCCTTGCCCATCCCCTCCCAGTGGAAGGACTTCCCCAACCGGTCCTTGGTTCTGTTCACCCCAGCATGGCCACTGGGATGATCATGGGCTAAGCTTAAGAGCTTCCCCCGGTACTTAGTTGGAACCACCAACTGTTTTTGCGGCTGCCATTCTTCCCGGTGTCCACCAGAAAGAATTTCCTTGTATAAAAGTCCTTGGTCTATAACAAACCGGGATCGATTAGAAGAGCTGAGAGGCGGTGGGGTGTTCCGTGCCGCCGCCCAAGCTTTCTGAAGGCTGTCATCCGCTTCCTGCTCAGTCTGGAACTGTTCCCTTGAGGCTGGGGTCACCAGTTCTTCCTCAGACTGTGGACTTGGGCTTGGTCCCTCTGGAAGCGATGTAGGTGATGGGGTGGTTTCCGTTGCTGGTGAACCGCTCTCCGCTGGTGCACCTGAGGGTATTTCAGGCTCTGGCTGAGCCTTTTGGGTATGGCTGTCTGTTACTTCTGCCAGTTCTGGCTCGCTGGCGCCCTCTGGTGTTGAGTTTGAAGATGTAGTTGCACTTGCTGGTGCTGGTTGCTGTTCCAGTTCCGGGCCTGGGACTGGAGATGCTGTGGCTGTTTCAGTGGTAGGCATGGAATCCGGGTCCACAACCTCTGTCTGGGTCTCTGGTAACACAGACGGGGCCTCTGTGGACGGCTCAGGAACAGGAATGGGTCTGGAAGGTTGCCTGGTTTGGCTACGTGTAACCATTCCCACTCTCTTGGCCCGCCTCACCTGGTTGGCCAAGTCTTCCCCCAGTAGCATGGGGATAGGATAATTGTCATAGACTGCAAAAGTCCACATTCCTGACCAGCCTTTGTACTGGACAGGCAGTTGAGCTGTAGGCAAGTCTACAGCTTGTGACATGAAGGGGTAAATTGTAACTTTGGCCTTTGGGTTGATGAATTTGGGGTCAACGAAGGATTGGTGGATAGCTGACACTTGTGCCCCCGTGTCTCTCCACGCAGTAACCTTCTTACCGCCCACTCTCAAATTTTCCCTTCGCTCCAAGGGTATTTGAGAGGCATCCGGGCCTGGGGATCTTTGGTGTGATGGTGGTGTAATGAATTGCACTCGCATGGTGTTCTTGGGACAGTTGGCCTTGATATGTCCCAGTTCATTACACTTAAAGCATCTTCCATCTGATGGGTCACTGGGCCGAGGTGAGTTACTGGAGACTGGTGAGGTTGAAGGGTAGGGTATCTGTGGCTTTACTTGGGTGGTATGTGGGGTCTTTGGCTGTCCTCGGTTGTAGGGTTTATGGTCTGTGTGCCTCCTGGGGTAATCGTTCCCCTTGACAGTAGCTTTCTTGCTTTCTGCCAGTTCCATCCATTTGGCTCCAATCTCCCCCGCCTCAGCGATATCTTTGGGATTTCCATCTTGTATGTACCGTGTGATGTCTTCAGGAACACCATCCAAGAACTGCTCCATTTGTATGAGGAGGTTCAGTTCTTCCAAGGTTTGAATGTTGTTTCCTGTTATCCAGGCCTCATAGTTTTTTGAAATGTAGTAGGCGTGTTTGGGAAATGACACCTCTGGTTTCCACTTTTGGGTTCTGAAGCGCCGACGGGCATGATCTGGGGTTATCCCCATTCGGTATCTGGCCTTGGTTTGAAAAAGTTTATAGTCATTCATTTGCAGCTTAGGCATTTCAGCTGCCACCTCTGCTAAAGGTCCACTGAGCTGTGACCTCAATTCTACCATGTACTGGTCTTCGGGGATGTTGTACCCAAGACAGGCTCTTTCAAAATTTTCCAAGAAGGCCTCGGTGTCATCACCTGCCTTGTAGGTGGGAAATTTCCTGTGCTGTGGAGCAATATTTGGCGCCGGGTTGTTAGGGTTGGCTGGCACAGGCAGCCCAGCTTTTGCCAACTCCAGTTCATGTTTTCTCTGTTTTTCCTTCTCTTCATTCTCTTTTTGTTGTTTTTCCAGTTCTTGGTGGTGGGCCGCCTCCTCTTCTTCTTGCTTCCTTCTGTGGGCCAACTCTTCTTCTGCTTGTTTCCTTCGGTAGGCTACCTCTTCTTCTTCTAGTTTTCTTTTGTGTGCTGCCTCTTGGGCTGCCTGTTCTCTTTGGAAGGCTGCCAGTTTCATGCTTTCTTCCTTTTCTTTCATCTCCATCTCTCGCCTGTGTTCAGCTTCTTTGATTTGTTCTTCGGCCTCAATTTTTGCCTTAGAAGTCATGGTTCCTGTTTTCTTGTGTTGGGGTGCCCTCCGGTGTTTATCTTCTGAACTGCAGGCTCTGTTGCCTCCTGAAGTCTGCCTAGCAACAGTGCTTTTTTCCTTTTCTCTCTCTAGCTAATGTTCAATGAAAGGAAACCAGAAAAACCACTTTATTTGCATGCATATAAGTGCTGGTACTTGCCTCCTAATGGGAGGGCTATTGCATGACAAAAGACCCTTAACAGTTTGGTAATGGCTTCTCGCTTAACATGCAAGCCACAAACTGCCAGAGAGAGCAGAAAAAAAAATTCTCTCTGGTTCCCTTTTAAAACCAACTGTTTCTCTCTGCTAAAAAGCCCTTAGCAGAGAAAAGAAAAATATAATATTCCTACTGGCTTCTGGATTCTGTCTAGATCCCACCAGCTGCACACCATATCATAACCTTAGTCCCAGATTTGGACCTTAGCGTCCAAAATATGGGGGTTAGCATGAAAACCTCCAAGCTTAGTTACCAGCTTGGACCTGGTACTTGCTGCCACCACCCAAAAAATTAGAGTGTTTTGGGGCACTCTGGTCCCCCTGAAAAACCTTCCCTGGGGACCCCAAGACCCAAATCCCTTGAGTCTCACAACAAAGGGAAATAATCCTTTTTCCCTTCCCCCCTCCAGGTACTCCTGGAGAGATACACAGACACAAGCTCTGTGAAACTACACAGAGTGACTCCTCCTCTCTATTTCCAGTCCTGGAAACAAAAAGTACTTTCCTATTCCCCCAGAGGGAATGCAAAATCAGGCTAGCAATCCAACACACAGATCTCCCCTTGATTTCTTCCTCCCACCAATTCCCTGGTGAGTACAGACTCAATTTCCCTGAAGTAAAGAAAAACTTCAACAGGTCTTAAAAGAAAGCTTTATATAAAAAAGAAAGAAAAATACATACCAATGGTCTCTCTGTATTAAGATGATACAATACAGGGTCGATTGCTTAAAAGAATATTGAATAAACAGCCTTATTCAAAAAGAATACAAATCAAAGCACTCCAGCACTTATATTCATGCAAATACCAAAGAAAAGAAACCATATAACTTACTATCTGATCTCTTTGTCCTTACACTTAGAAACAGAAGACTAGAAAGTAGAAACTACTTCTCCAAAGCTCAGAGAAAGCAGGCAGGCAGACAAAAGACTCAGACACCAACTTCCCTCCACCCAGAGTTGAAAAAATCCGGTTTTCTGATTGGTCCTCTGGTCAGGTGCTTCAGGTGAAAGAGACATTAACCCTTAGCTATCTGTTTATGACAGGTACCCCTATCAAAACATCAGTACTCCTAACTTTACGTTTCCAGAGACTTGTTTGTATATAGTTGTGTATAAAGCCACAGTCCATGGACAATATTGTGCTTATTACCACAAATTGGACATTATGATTCTTGCCACAATCACTGAAAAATGCTTCCAGCTCCCCAAACTGTATCCTGTTGTCTATTTTTTTCCCCAGAAAACATGTTTCTTAAATGTCCACCTATTTATTCCTGAAGGCTGTTGCTTTACACTTTGAGAGGCTTCAGAGACTTTGACTGCACGGATAATGATTACATGCTTCATTTAATGCCCCTATAAGTATGTACAGTAATTTGTGGTCAATTTTTTTTTTGGGGGGGGGCAGTGCATCACAGCCCGAAATATTTTCAAAGGGGATAGGAGCAGCAAAAAAAGTTTGAGAACCCCTGCCTTAGACACTGCTTTAGTTGAATTCAATAAGGAAAATACATTGGCCTTGTCAAGGTTATTGGCCCAATGATTTACTAAGGCAAAGTTCATATGAAGCCAAATTGATATTCAACCTTCTAGTGCCCAACCTTGCTCCTATTGAAGTCAAAGATGAAACTTCCAATAGACCCTCATTTGTGTCTGTGTACGCATGCATGTGTGTGTGCAGATAGATCTAATGCAGAGTCACCAATGAGTGAGGGTGTTTCCAATGAACTCCAGCAGGGATTGGTTCTTGGCACAATGCTATTGAATGTTTTTCAATATGTAATGACCTGGAAGAAAGTATAAAATAATTACCAACAAAGCTTGCAGATGACACAAAGGTTGGTGGGATGGTAAATAACGATGAAAACAGATCACAGATGCGGCGTGATCTGATTCACTTGGCAAATTAGGCACAATCAAAACACATCTTTTAATGCAACCAAATGTATAGACACAGATAACTATGTATATATTCATATACTCATGAGAAATCAGGTTGTTGTCATGCTGTTTTGTATGTAGAGCTTGAAGAACTGTCCTTATGCATTACCAAATTAATAAGCATCACATTTTCCACACAGTTGAGTTTTGTTTCAAGTTTCATGAAATTATTTTTAAAATGCACCTTTCGGTATTGCAGTGGTGGAGTGAGGAGTCCATGCATCCATTGTGAACTGAGAAAGTGTCTGATGTTCCTTTCCTCAGAGGGAGAGATCTAGATACTATCAATTGGCAGGTGAGTGGATTTTTTTTTAAAGATCCCAGGCCCTCCACAGACAGCAGGGAAGGGGACTTAAAGATGGTTGACCCAGTATTCTTGGGGCACCTTTAAAGACAGGGGTTCAAGTGTTGATTGCTTAGCCTTAGGAGCACCTTATCTGAAACCTTGAATATTATGGGCCAATGTTGATCTCACATCTGTGTGGCAGGTGTCTTGACTGATATCAGTTCAGATATTCTACATCCGTAGACCAGCTGTTGAGATTACTGGAGTACAGAATATTGGAGCTAAGAGATTATTAATGTGGCTCTCAGAGAAAAATTTTGCACTAATTTACAGCCCTGTGTTAAATCTCAAAGCAAGTATTGTAACTTAGACGTTGATGACTACACTAGATATTTGAATATAAATGGTAGGAATAACCATAATAGCTATGACTACACTACCCACCGGATCAGCAGGCAACGATCGATCCAGTGGGATCGATTTATCGCATCTAGTCTAGACATGATAAATCAACCCCAATCCCTCTCCCATCGACTCCTGTACTCCAGCTCCGTGAGAGGCGCAGGTGGAGTTGACACGGGAGTGGCAGCAGTCGACTCACCACAGTGAAGACACCACAGTAAGTCGATCTAAGTATGTCAACTTCAGTTACGTTATTCGTGTAGCTGAAGCTGCATAACTTAGATTGATTCCCCCTCCCCCCGCCCCCAGTGTAGACCAGGGAAATGGCTCTGTGAGACTTGAGCTAATGCATGAGGCTTCAATACATACCAACTCTTCATGACTGCTTAGAGAAAAATTAACTAAAAGTAGGACTAACCATATTCTGGATCTTCCTAGCACCTAGCAGAGCAGAGAAGAGGGGTACAAGTCTGTTCTATTAGCTTTAGATTTATGGGATGTACATTGCCATGCACAGCTGCAGCACTATATAAATAATAATAATACCCAGGTAATAAAGCTTGCTTTACTATAAAGCCTGGGCTGGGAAGGAAGAGTGGAAATGGTTCTATTATTCCTGCAGTTATTATCATGTATTGCAACATCTGAAAAAGCACATAGGATGAAATCCTGATCCCTTTGAAGTCAACCCCAAAATTTCACTCAAAATGTTTGCTTTTGGCAGAAGGGGAAAAAATACCGTTGTTTTCCCACCGAGAGGATTCTCACTTTAGTAACTTGTGGAGAGCTTCATAGGCACAGAGGCAATGACTTAGTACTTCAGAGCAGCAGCTTGTACAGAGATTGGTGCACATATCAAAAATGTTTTAGCGAAGTTGCTGCCCTCAACTGGATGTGGTGTTGCAGCACATTTTGCCTCAGTTTCCCTCACCTTCTTTGCCTACTTGGGCTGCAGGAGTGTCCTTGGCCTTCCAGCCAGACTATTTTGCTGCGTCCTGCTTCTTCTGGGGCCACAGAGTCCTTAGCAAAGTCCAACAGAAATATATACAAAACCAAAACTTCAGTCTGTCTGGGCTCAGCTGGCAGCCACCTCATCACAGGCATCCCTCTGTTGCTCTCGACTGTCTTCCTGCCTAACCAGTGTTCCAGGCCTCGATCAGTCCCACAGACCAAGGGCTGGTGCACTCCTCCTCTCATTCAGGCAGGCTAAAGTCCATTGATAAGTTTAGCCTTGAAATTAGATGAATGTTTCTAACCATCAGAGGAGTGAAGTTCTGGAACAACCTTCCAAGGGGAGCCGTGGGGGGAAAAAAACCTAACTGGCTTGAAGACTGAGCTTGATGAGTTTATGGAGGGGATAGTATGATGAGACTGCCTACAATGGCATGTAGCCAGTCTTTGACTGCTAGTAGCAAATATCTCCAGTGGCTGGTGATAGGACACTAGCTGGGGAGGGCTCTGAGTTACTACAGAGAATTCCTTCCCAGGTGTCTCGCTTCTAGGTCTTGCTGATATGTTCAAGGTCTAACTGTTCGCCATATCAGATTGGAAGGGAATTTTCCCCTGGGTCAGACTGGCAGAATACCCTGGGGGCTTTTGGCCTTCCTCTGCAGCACAAAGCATGGGTCACTTGCAGGTTTAAACTAATGTAAATGGTGGATTCTCTGAAACTTGAAGTCTTTAAATAATGATTTGAGGATTTCAGTAACTCAGCCAGATATTATGTGTTTATTACAGGAGTGGGTAGATGAGGTTCTGTGGCCTGCAATGCGCAGGAGGTCAGACTAGTTGATCATGAGGGGTCCTTTTGGCCTTAAAGTCTATGAGGCATCAGGACCTCTTGCTCCAGTTAGGTTTTCAGATCACCCCTGGAGAAGCTTGTGGGCTTGCCTGGCCTTCTTGGCCTTCTTTTAGGCAACTCCCCAAAGAGGGAACACTCCAGCTCCTCTTCTCTCCTCTAGGTCTCCTCAGTTGGGCTCACCCAGCTCTTTATGGGAAAAAAAAACAGCTCCCGCTCCGACTGGACTTTATCGCTAAGTAGGCTTGGCCCACCCTCCGGGTGCACTCAGGCAGGTTAATTGGCTTCTCAGGTCCATACTAACAGTTTCATGGCATTTGTGGGGCAAACACCCCACCGTACATACCGAGATTAGAGATTTGTCTCCAGGAGTTCTCTGTCAGGGTCCAGATGTAGCTATTGTACTTCCTTACAATCACATGGGATAGATGTAAGTGACTGGAAGAAAATGAGGAAGAGAGAGTAAGTAGTATGTGTGTCTTCCACTGAGAATGTACTGGAGAAAAAAAATGTAGCCTATTTGTATGTTTGCTCTTTGGTAGACAAAATTATTGAAAATACGGACAGTTTTATAATAGCAGTGTATGAGGGCATCCCTGTTTTGGTGATTTTAGGACAAAATTTGGATTTTTTTCTCACTTCCTAAATCACCAAAGAAAGAATTGCTTAAACGTGTCCTCTATGGATCAGTGCAATTGTCGCCTTGTTGGTCTCAGGACATTAGAGAGACAAGGTGGTTGAGACCTTTTTCTTCAAGAGCTCTGTGTAGCTCAAAAGCTTCTCTCTTTCACCAACTGAAGTTGGTCCAATAAAAGACCATTATCTCACCCACCTTGTCTCTTTGCGGATCAGGCAGCTGGTGTTAGGCTGTTGCCACTCAAATTTTCTGGGTGCTGGCTTGAAATCTGCACTGTCACCTTGGTTGAGACTGCAGCATTTGGCGGGTCAGGACACAGAAGTATGGTGACAAGCTCCTACTATTGAGGGAACGTGTGTGTGCCCAATGCAAGATTTCCATTACTACCTTAGCATTTGAGCACGCCTGTGGTTGGAGAGGATGAAGTTACTGGTCAGTCAGAGGCAGCCTGCTTTTATTCTATGCAATGTATCTTTAGACAACATATGGCCATGGCATCAGGCCATCTTAGCAGGTCAAGCACAAGATTAGTGGAGAAACAGTGCATGCTCCTGCTGCTCCACTGAAATCTCCTGGATGAGAAAGTCCCAGAGGCCGCTGCAAACACCTTTGTTTAATGTGGTATTTTGTGTGAGAGACCATGTCAGATAGCCTGTTGCTCTATTAACATCACTCATGTGTCCAGCTGCACCATAGCCTTCCTATTACCATTTTTAATGGTAAAAAGCAACCAATTTTAGAAGTTTTCAATTAGGTGAGCAATTGGCTATAAGGGACCCCTTGCTGCCTATGAATGAGTTAAGTACCAAAATTTAAATATGGCAGCTCTGGTGAGTCAGTGGAGGAGGGGCACCCAGAATTCCATTGGCCTGAATCACCATGTTACTCCAATTTCACGCCAGTGGAGTTACAATGGGGTGTAAGAAGTGTAATATACTGAATGAGGCCCAGAGTTGATAACCTGTGAATCTTGAGGTAAAAATGAGTTTCTGACTGCTGGATGTTGTCCCACCTTATATATTTGAATAATTTAATTTTGATTGGGTAGCTCCAAGAAATGAGGTAATGAGGATTTGGCCTTTTAGGACTTGTCTCCACAAACACAAATTGCACTGGTTTAACTAAATCTATTTCTGCAGAGTTAAATTGGTATGCCCAACCTTGTGCAGACAGATTCATAATAAACAATGTCAATTACTGAACTGCCAACTTCCATTCCTGGAGCACCTAAGTGTCCCATGCTTTGCTTGGAAGAACTGGCAGAACAGGCTCAAACCACAGGGAAGTATTTGTTAGAAGGAACAAACTAATGTAGAGTGAAGGGAAAGCAAATCCAGGGAGGAATGATGCCACAAGAGACAAAAGTAAAAAACTACAACACACCCCTCTCTCTCCTTTCCCCTCCCCCCAAAAAATCCCAAAACAAGATGTCAAAATAAAGTAAATTTTATTCAAAAAGGAGAGGAGGGAAGAAACTTTCTGTCAAACTGCAGAAATCAAGTGAAGGAGTTATCATAGAAACCTCCCTGCTCAGAATTTACCACTGGATCAGATTACTTGTACTAGACACAGAAAAGAAGAAGATTCTAATGGTGGATGTCATGGTGCCATATAAAAACAGTCACTGGCCTTCCATGAGGCCCAAACGCAGAAGGAGCTGAAATACACCCTGCTGGCTGACACCCTGAGAGCCCAGGGCTACGAGGTCCAGATCCACACTCTGGTCGTGGGAGCCCTGGGCATGTTGGACCCCCCCGCAAAGCCAGTGCTGAGAGCATGCAGAGCTGATGTTACACCTGGCTCATGAGACAGCTCATGGTGTCAGACACCATCAGGTGGTCCAGAGACTTATACACAGAGCACATCATGGGACACCACCAGTACCACCTTGAGTAATGCCAGCCAGGGAAATAACCCACTTCCTTCCTTCCCTGATGAACCAAGGGATGCACCCCACCTATGTGCTTATTCACTACACCAGTATTGACTTGGACTCTAAATACAGTCTATGGGTGATGTACCCGAGATCACTTATCCACTGATATTTTAAAAACTTCTGCACCCCAATCTGAGTCTATGCTGGTTATGTACTACGTATATATATATATATATATATATATATATATATATCTTATGAACCTTGTAACCAACACTTGTAATCCCTCCTAACCCAAGCCTGACCCCAAGTGTACAGTACCTTCCTTCTTAATATTTAAAATCAATTTTACATGAGTTAACACTTTAGAATTAAAGTTAAAACACACCTGGGCAACTGCACCACTTTGCTACCTAATACTTGGCTTGTCTGCTGCAAATTAACAGATGAAGGTAATAATTTGCAGGAAGTTTAAGAAATTTGTTAACTTACATAGTGCTAAAAGTGTACTAGGGTCTTAATAAACAAGCCTAAACACACACAACTGAGTAGCTGAAGCACAAACTGCTCTGAGCTCTCCCCATCTTGGCACACTTCGGTACTGGGGGCTTAGAGGGAGGAATCATAGCATTTCCTACACAAACTCTAATGTGGGAATCCAGACAGGGTGTGTTACAGAATCTTTATGCCACATGCAGTGTAGAGTGGCTAGAACGTAGACTAGAATTTGGCCCAAGCTTCCAACTTGAGGGAACTACATTCTCAGTCATTAAGACTGAAGCCACAAAATGTAGATTTATTGAGCTGATTCTACACACAGCATTTTATTATATTTACATGAGAGTATTTTCCTGCTTTAGCAATGAAAGAAATTATATCTTATAAAATTTTAAAGAGCTGTAGTGAAAGGTTTCACTAAGCTTCTTTGTGATCATTAATGTTTTCATCAGTAGGTTGGCACTAGTACATTCAGTCATGCAGGCTGTGAGTAAGCAACCCAATTCCCCTGGCTTCAGTTGAATGAAGACTAGGGTCCTGCAACAATGTCCTCAAGGTGACCTGGATGAGAAAGTTTCAAACTTATGATAGATCTTTATAAGAGTAAGGCATCTACATACCTAGTTAGCTTTACTCATGGAAGTAGTCCCATAATGATGGGGCTGTTTAGCCAATCAAGTGTCTGAATATGGTTCAGTGCTTTGATATGGAGTTTATATCCTCCACATTGTAAAGCTTGCATGACCCAAGACCAAATTCAACACAATGTATACAAAATAATGCAAATCCATATTAATGCAATCTCCCTATTGTAAGTTCCTTGGGGGACAGTGTCTGTACAGTACCCCACACTCTGGGGTCCTGGCTGATGTTTTTGTTTCATAGATGTTACCACAGCATGGTTCTTTAATAGGTAATTACCATTGCAGTCTATTTATACAGTGGTTGCTATTACAAGGCAACACTTCCACAGTGGAAGAGTTATTTCTTAATTATAGGAGAAAATTGTAGCATCTTACAACTGTGTGCCACAGTAACTGCTGGAAATTAACTTGTTAGACAATAGTCACAGATTAAGAAAAGCCACTAAAACCCTTACGACAGTATATCTAATCCCATCTCTTCTTTGCTGCACAATCCTTTCCCAATGTCAGTTAGGTGTATACATTCTAAACCTATCCCCTTACAGGTTCCTAGAAGAGATGGAGAATTTGTGTCACCTCACTGTTAGTCAGTAAAGATTTAGGATTTAGAGGTGTACCAAGCACCTCGCAAGAATTGGGTCTGATTTTAACGGCAACTTTTCGCCTTTTCCTTTTTTGGAAGTTTGGTAGTAACAAAAATAACTAAGAAAAAAGTTTCAGCTCAGTTTTATTTACTCAATGCTTAGACATTTACAGAAACATTACAATATATACAGTTTCTATATACACATATATTGTGTTCTGTTTTATAGAAAGAGTAATAATACTTTAAAGTAATTTACAAACCTTTTACTGTTGCAGACTAACATTGTAACACTCGGGAGGCAGGGTTGTCTAATGGCCAGAGAACTGGACAGTGATTCAGACATGGTCGTATTCCTGGCTTGAGCACCAGATGACCTTGGGCAAGTCACTTCACTGCCCGGTGCCTCAGTTTCCCTATCTGTAAACTAGGGATAAGAATACTGACCTTCCTTTGAAGAGTGCTGTAAGAACTAGTTATTATTAGATGATCAACTTCAATAAGATTTGGACTGGGCTCCTTGTGAAGCCATTAAGTATCTGGAGATTAGAGTGAAGTTTCTCTCATCTGCCTTGTGTCTTATGCCTCTTCTCTAGCATTCTTGGGGCCACATGTGGCACTTGATTCTCAGTAAAAAAAAAAAGTCAGATACGCCACTTTTTACCTGCACATGGCCTCAAAAATACAATGTTCTTTTCAATAGGGTTTTATAGTAATCAAATTGTTCTTACTGTAATGAACTGTTCTGTAGAAACAGAGTTAGTACATTATGCAAATTGAGAGGACAAGAACATGGAAGTTTTTACATAAAGTAGCAGGAAGAGGATTTTTTAATAAATGCATGATAAAGGGCACTGATCCTGTTGCCACTGAGGTCAATGGCATAATTTCCCAAGGAGGAGAGAAATTGGTCATTTGCTTACTCATCTTTACATTAAAGATGAAACTATATTCCAGGAAATTGAACTGTCTCCAAGTTAGTGAAATACATTTTTTCCTCCCCTAAAGTATAGGGTGAGTTATTTGACTACAGAAAGAAATGATACGAGTTTAGAAAGAGACCGGATATATTACATTCATCTGATCATGGGTTAAGTTTCATATAAACTGTTCAAACATTTTAAAGTTTTTTAAAAAGTAACCTGGTTTAAGCATTTCATATTTTTACTCCACTGAACACTGGCTCCAACAGTTGGAAGAAAACATTGTCCTGGGGACAGCTGTTATGACAGACACAGGTAGTGATCAGCATCATTGGCTTTTTGAAGGCTTTGCTCTGGGGACACTGGAACTCAACCTTGATTGTCTTGGTGTTGTGTGGCGTGCAGCATCGTCCATCAGTGCAGAGCCCACAATAGCGGGGTTTATAGGTCTGTATACTAGTGCAGTTCTTGTACTCAAAGTGAACAGCTTTCAATGACTTCTTTGTTCGGACACACTTTTTCCCTTTCTAAGAAAAACATGAAGTGGCATTAAATGCGTCATATAGGCAGTTTAGAATACTAACTGACGGAAAAACAGAAGGAAGTTAGAAATGTGCAAGTTTGCTGTGAGGTTTGGAAACCTTGGGCCTGTTTCTCATCTTTTCATTGGCACTACAGCAGTCAGACTCCAGTTACTTCAATGGACATATTACTAGCAGAGGCAGATTAGGGTTTTGTGAGGCCCTGGACCAGAGCAAATGGGGCCGCATCCCCACCCCTTCTGTCTGTAATTCCCCTCACTCGCTCCTGCTGGGGAGCGAGGTCGGGGCATGAGAGTTTTCCCTGCTCTGCTTGCCTGGCACTCCTACCAGGGAGTGGGATCAGGGCATGTCCCGCTTGCCCACAGCAGGAGTGCTGGACAGGCAGAGCAGGCCCCTTAATTCATGTATTGCACAAGTCTCTGGTAAGCCACCTATACTTATTCTGTGGTCAGGCCCACTGTTGAAAATTAAATGTACAAGAAAAATCCCAAACCCTCACCCACATTAAACCTTTGACACCTCTGAAGTCAGTAAAGTTGCACCAGGAAGTTTAGAAACTAAAAAACTGTTACTAATTATAATAAATCCT
The DNA here is from genome assembly GCF_025201925.1 of Gopherus flavomarginatus. Classification (NCBI taxonomy): domain Eukaryota; kingdom Metazoa; phylum Chordata; order Testudines; family Testudinidae; genus Gopherus; species Gopherus flavomarginatus. Next base: position 276,663,950 of record NC_066618.1, on the reverse strand, counting down.
ATGAAACATACAGATGCCGGAACATAGTTAACTGACAGCACTTCCCTACAAATAAAACTTCTGTAATGTTTTGGAAAAAGCAAACTTTGCTTGTTCATGTGTCTGTTTAATGCACTTGAAATGCCAGCATTATATTTTGTATTTGAAGAGGAGGAGGAATTAGGGCAACAAAGAACTCACTCTAGCAAGTGCTTGGTTTCATACCTTATCAATCAGCTGTTCACTCTCACAAGGTCGCACCATGCAGAGTCGTGTCTGCTTCACCATCTCACATTGAGGATTCCTGTTTGTAATGCGGGTAGAAAAGCCCATTCCACAGCTTTTGGAACATGAACTCCATTCTGTTGTCTGCTCAATACAGTTGGAACGCGAGTCAGAGGCATCAGTTCCAAGAGCTGATTCTTTTCTATATGCTATAAATAAAAAACCCCAAATACTCCATTACAATAAAAATATTGGATTCCTGTAAGAGTCCATAGCAAACAGAGACAAAAATAAATTCTCTACATTTATGACTTTGAAATGGGACTTAGCAAATTTAAAGCGGATTACTGGAGTGCTTTTAAGTACTAGAGATTTGTTATTTAGGTGTTTGAAAGGTGCTCACTTGACAGCCCTGGAGACTGAAGTCCTCTGTTTATCAACAAAATGGGTATTGCTTAGTGCAGAAATTTATGTACACTATCCCTTCCCATGCATCCCAACCCTAAACCAGAGGGGAGAATCATTCAGTCTCCATGCCCAGTGTGACAACTTCCCCATCACTGCTAGTTGTGACGAGGATTTTACTGCTGATTTGCAAGTCATGTGTGAATGACTATGTTTTACAAAAGGTTTATCTTTTGTTCTTTGTCAGATTAGTCAAAAATTTAGGTATGAAATAATTTCAAGACAATCCTTACGTTTTATTGAACTGTAGTAAACTGCAGTGGAAGTAAATTAGATGATTTTATGGCTATGGGAATAAAGCAATCTTGTCAATTATTAAAAAAGTGATGTCAGTCGAAGTACTTACAAAGACTTATCATTGTTATGACACTGTACTAAAACGTGTACAGTATGTGTTAAGTTGCAAAACAAATATTACCAGCTCTATGGTTACTTGGTGAAGGCTAACATTCTTTTACCATACAAGAGAACCAGAGTGAGCCCAAGTGACCTTGGAACACCCATTTCCTGAGCCAGTCAAGAGTGCTTGGCTTGATTCCCAGTGAAAACCTACTGGCTACATCATTGTGACAACTCTTGCTAGAAGCTATTCCACTATTCTCTTGCAAAGCAAGGCTCCAAAAAAACTGGAGATTTTCTAAGGGATATCTCCAGTTGCAAAAGGGGGCAGGGAGGGAGGAAGGCCAGGACCAATATTGACAGTGTCCATGCATCTACCTGTCATCAACAAAAAGCAAACCTTATGAGGAATTGTAGGATGAAGGTGCCAATATTTTGTACTTACATCATGCGGTACCTTTCATCAGATATTTCAGAGCATGTTCTAAACTGTAACTAGAGCTCAACATTCTTGCCAGGCAAGAACCAGTAAATATGGTTTCCTTTCTCAAATGGATGAGCTGATGTTGAGCAGTGTTAAGTGAATGGATCAAGGCCCTACTGAAAAGCAGCATGCAGTGGCCCCAACGCCTACCTTTTACCTCTAGATTTGCAGGTTTACCTTACAAAGAACTGGTAAGTTTAACTACAGTTTTAAAAAGGAAGAACATTCATAATTTCAGAAAAGGTGGAGGGGAAGGTACATGGCTGCTGCTTTAAAAAAAAAAAAAAAAAAAAGAAAATCCAACTGGTACTTGATTTTTCTAAAAATGCTCCTCAGGTTCCCTGAGACCTGAGCTGAAGACTTCCCCAGTTTTCCTGCCAGACCAAGTGACAACAAGAGGAATGAGAATGTTTGGAATGAGAGGGTTCTTTCAGACCCATTGACTGACTGTATCTACACTAGTAGTTTCCCCTAATGTTGCCTGCTGCTGCTAACAGCTGTAGCTATGGGAGCTCGAACATATACAGCTGCTGGAAGCTAGTGCCATTTTAACTACCATGTCTATACCACATCTTCCACCATTGTTACCACTTGCAGTGGACAGAAGTTTTAGGAAGAGCATATAGTATAGGTAAGGTGACTTCTGTAGTATCTGATGTTACTTAGTCTCATAGATAAACCAGCAAGATTGTAGATCTAGGAGCAGTAGGACTCAGGTGGTTGGTTCCCCCTCCCTGTCTCTGTCCCCGTCCCCTGCCCCACCCCCATGTGGCCTTGGGAGAAGACTGCAGAGAGAAAGCCATCCAAAGTCTCCTGTAAGTAGGGGTGGATACAGTCCAAGAAGAGACCTTTGGTCCTTGGAGAGCTTTTGAGGGCTTTGACCAGACTTTCTCTGCCCTGTACGGATAGGTTCTTTGCGCCAATTGTTTTCCTCCCAGTCTCTACACCTTAGCTTCACTGCACAGCTACTCCTCATCCCCCTTCCTTTCAGGATATCACTTCCCAGCTAACCCCCCTCCCCAAAAGAATCAGAAGTCACATGATGTTTGCCACCATCCCACTGTTCGCTATGCTTGTGTTCTACTCTTTCCCCCACCCCGTTTCTGCCACGTCTATTTAGATGGCAAGCTTGTCAGGGCAGGGACCATTTGCTACTCTTCTCACAGTGAGGGTCCCTTCTTGGTTGGCCCTTAGGCACTACCATAATAAAATCATTTCTCAGGCCAGCCCCATCTCTGCACACACTACCAGGTGTAGTGCTTATGGGACTAGTGATTGGGCACTGCTGTTCCTGATAGGTAGTGTCTGCAGGATCAGGCCCGGGTTTTAAGAGGCTAATTACAGTTAAAAATGGCTATGCATTGGTGTCCTTTGGGGGTGTTTTAAGTGCCTTTTTCAATTCCACTTTTATTCCTATTTTCTGTATGTTCTATATGCATTTCTTATAGAAGAACTGGAAGCAGAGTTCTAGGTCTGATAACCAAGTAGGCATTTCCAATACACAATCATTACAGGGTTAATTTGACTGCAGTAGCTAGTCTGAATAGCTCACCAGCCATCACAAAACTGCCCAAGGTCACTTCCTCTTTAGGGTCACAAGTCCATTTCTCACAGCACTCTCCTGGGACTTCAGTTTTCCTTGGGAAAGGGCAATCAGGACCAGGGAGCAGCAGGTCAAGGTTACAGCGGGGCACACAGCCAATCTGTCCATCTCTGCAGGCACACTGGTATTTACAGCTGGGCTGGAATGTCTCCCCACTCTGATAAATAACCCCATCAAACACACAGCTGTCTCCTTCAAGCACTGGTATAAAGAGGGAAAAGTGCATGAGTTACATGTAAAACTAAGACTACACACAGGTGACACTGTTTGCTCCACTTCCTTAAAAGAATAACAATGTTCTCTATTATAGCAGAACACAGACACTGCAGTTCTGAGGTGAAAGATTTCTCCTCATTTACACTTTAGAGGAGCTCACTTTGTCTGCCACACCTGCTACTCCAGTGCTTTGGTGGTGAAATCCCTAGGTGAGGCCAGAAAGAGGTGTCCAAGCAGTGATCTAAAGTAGGCAGTGCCATGGTAGCTCATATAGTTAGCAAACAGGAATGTAAATCACAGAAAGATACATGGAGGTGGAGAAGAGGGAGATATTTCCCTAGCTGAGGAGGAAGCCAGCAGATTTCCTTGGTGCCTGAGCATCCCCATGGCTAAATTTTCTCCTTGTGACATACTCCAGGTTAGGGGCAGCCACGCCCATCTCTAGGGGCTCCCCGATCTGTGTGTAGGAAACAGGGAAGCGTGCCTGGCTGCCCCCACGAGGTACCCTGGGCGGAGCCCAGCTAGGAGCGGATGTCCCTCGCCCAGCCCCGAAGCATCCCGACTGAGCATACCCAGCCCAGGCTGGCACCGGGACCAGCAGCTCTGGCTGCGATGCGCTCAGGCGGGCCCCGTTGCAGCTGGCCCAAGACCCAGTCTCAGGCTCCGCAGCCGCACTTACCCACGCAGATGCCCTGCCCGGCCCCGGCGCTGCGGTCGCAGTAGAGGCCGCTGCCCTGGTCGCAGGGCTGCAGCTCGGAGCAGCTCTCCCCGCGCTGCCGGGCGCATACCAGGCAGCAGGCGCAGCCGTCCAGCACGGCGGGCACTCCCGGGGCGCAGCTGGGCGGCTCTGCCGGGCACGGGCGGCCGCCGCACTGCGGAGGGCACGGCGGCGGCTGGCCACTCACCTGCGGGGCAGACACACAGACCAAGTCAGCGGGCACCCTGCAGCCCCCTCCCCGCAGCTCCAGCCCGGCCCTGCCCTTGCCTTCCACAGCAGCAGCAGCAGCCCCAGGCTGGGCAGGCTCTGCCTCCGGTCACAGCCACGTGTCGGCCTCATTCTGCTGTCAGTCCCACCCGGCTCCGTTTGCCTCCCTGCTTGCAGCCCTCTGGAGCCGATTATATAGAGCGCCTCTGAAACCCCCTCCTCCCATTGGGTAGCGCGGGGGCGGGGCGCGGCGAGGGAACCAATCCTCGGCTCAGGGGCCGGTTCTGGACCCCTCTCTCCCCTACCATCGGACTCGGGCCCTCAGCTGTCCCAGCCCGGGCGCGGCGTGGAGCCGGGAGCTGAGCGTGTGCGGGGACAGCGGCAGGAGCTGGTGCCGGGGCGCTGGGAATGCGCGGCCTGAGCTGGACGGGTAGGGATGTGACGGAGGTGCATAAAGAGGGAGGGACGGAGGAAGAACGTGTGTATCTGCGAGAGAGAAGTTGCTAGGAGGGCAGGGAGAGGGACACTGAGTCTGCAGTCTGCCGCCTGTCTAGGGGTTAACGCTCTAGAGCGGCCAAATGCCCAGATACAGTAATCCAGATCTTTAACTGAAAACCTGGAAGTAGGTGCCTGCTAGACGGACCCGGGATTTAATGAGTACCTGCCTCCCCCTTCCGGCCAGGACTCAGCCCTTTCAGAAGTCGGTCTGTTGTTTAAGGGAATAATTTCCCAGCCACTAGTTTCAGGAAACAAAACAAAAAATTCTCCTCACGCTGGCAACTGCAAAGCTGAGGCATGAAGCAGATGGACCGGGGGAAGATGGTGGCACAAAGCACAGAAGTCCCTCCAGGACCATCCTAACTTTTGCACTGTATATGTGTGCACACGTCACATCTATTGGGTGCTGCTAGAGTTCTCAATAAGGAATAAGCAATTTCCTATGATTAGCCCAGAGGTTACTGGGTGGGCTCTCTGAGAGGATCAGCACTATTGTTTCCTCCAGCCTGGACTGTTTGCTGCAGTAGCACAAAGAGCATCAGTGCAGGAGCTAATATTAGGTAGCATATATGACCTACTATACTGCTAACCTCAAATGTTCAAAAAAAATCATGAGTCAGGCTTACCAAAAATAATGATTGGCCTTAAAATCATGAGATTATGTAAAAAAAAATAATAGAGTCCATGTTTCTTTTTATTTGCCTTCTCCTTTTTGAGTCATGAGTGTGCACTGGGGTCACATTTTGACGTTCTTCCCAGCCACCAGAACTAGAAAAGTTACTTTTCATTTATGAATGAAGGCTGCAATCATCACATATCCACTTGACTCCAGGAGCTGGGGCTTTAAGCAAAACACTTATAAGACTCATGACAAAATCATGAGAGTTGGCAACAGCTATGCTCCTTGGATCAGTCCTAGGAAGGCCCCAGGAGATCTGTGAGAAGCCTAATGTTTATCCATTTGTCAAATGAAAGTTACTTCGTTGCTTATCTGGGCTCAGTATTTTCTGTTGGGAAGCTGGACTCCTGTCTGTTTTCTGTTCTGTTCCAGCTAATACACTACTCCCATCACCATGGTATCTAAGCAGGGCCCTCCTTGGGATTTATGGTGCCCTAGGCAGGATTATTAAACTGGTGCCCCTGTGCCTGTCTTGCTCTTAGCAACACAAATTTAAGCTGACACTATTGGAAAACTTGCCACATGCATGTTATTAAAACCAGTTTAACTTAGTTAAGCACACTGTAATGCTGATGCACTAGCACTAAACAAGTAGCCCTATAGAAAAAATTCTGATTTGACAGAATGATGCAAATAATATAATTTTTTTAATTTGTCAGCATAGTATTGGAAATTTCTATGAAGAGGTATTGAAACAAGGATTAGTTTTTAATTTAAAGTAATCTTTCTGGCTTTTTTGGCCAGTAAGAATGTCATCGTATGACAAAGACAAAGTGATGTCTTGTCTGATTGCAAGAATAGCAAGACTAGTCAAGTGTTCCTGACTCCTTGTAGAGCGAAGATAGTTTCTAATGAGCTTTAGTTTTGAGAAACTCCGTTCTCCTGATGCTACTGTTACAGGAATTGTCAGTAGAATACGAGTGGCAACATACACATTAGGATATATGTCAACAAGTTTGCTGGTATGAGTAAACTGTACAATGTCCATCACTGATTTTGCATGTGGCAACATTGATGACCGTGTACTCAATTCTTCGTACAGTTCAAGTCCATTTAAATCAAAATGATCGCCGTGCTTCAGGAGGCTCTCTAGGTCAGGGGTCCCCAATGTGGTGCCTGCGGGTGCCATAGCGCCCACACGGGCCTCTCAGTGCACCTGCGTACTGGCCCACCAGACGAAAAAGGTTGGGGATCACTGCTCTAGGTTCTTGCACTTTGTCATTAGTTGCTCTTGTTTTCCTATTTCGTTGAATGTAGTCCCGCTCAGCCCGCTACCAGCTGAGTGAATGGAACCCCAGGCTGACAGCAGGTTGAGTGGCTCAGCCAGGGTATCAGCTGCCGGCCTGCTCAGCCCACTGCCAGCCTGGCGTTCCTTGGAGGTCCACAGGCCAGGAGTGGGTGCTGAGTGGGGCCAGCAGCCGGGACCCGAGGTGGCAATGGGGCAGCAGCCGGAACCCCAGAGCAGCAGCAAGCTGAGCCGCTCAGCCCGCCGCTGTGTGCCATCAAAAATCAGCTCGTGTGCCACCTTTGGCACATGTGCTGTAGGTTGCCGACCCCTGCTCTATACACTAGTAAGAAGATGAGCATATTACAGTTGTTGGAGGGCTCTATTTAGCAGTAACAGGGCTATAGGAAAGTCAGTCAACATTTTTTGTTTCTCTGATGAAAACTGGTCCACTCCCTTCCCCATACCAAACTTGTGACAAATAATTGTCAACAACTTAATTTTCTGTTTTTGGCTAAGATATTGATTTTTAAAAAAAAAATATTGAAATTGAATTCAGGATTGTTAGCAAGCATTTTTGGTGAACAAATTTGTTAAATGACAATCTAAGGCCTGTGTTATAAACAGATAGCTAAAGGTTAATGTCTCTTTCACCTGAAGCACCTGACCAGAGGACCAATCAGAAAACCAGATTTTTTTCAACTCTGGGTGGAGGGAAGTTTGTGTCTGAGTCTTTGTCTGTCTACCTGCTTTCTCTGAGCTTTGGAGAAGTAGTTTCTACTTTCTAGTCTTCTGTTTCTAAGTGTAAGGACAAAGATCAGATAGTAAGTTATATGGTTTCTTTTCTTTGGTATTTGCATGAATATAAGTGCTGGAGTGCTTTGATTTGTATTCTTTTTGAATAAGGCTGTTTATTCAATATTCTTTTAAGCAATTGACCCTGTATTTCGTCACCTTAATACAGAGAGACCATTTGTAGGTATTTTTCTTTCTTTTAAGACCTGTTGGAGTTTTTCTTTACTTCAGGGAAATTGAGTCTGTACTCACCAGGGAATTGGTGGGAGGAAGAAATCAGGGGAGATCTGTGTGTGTTGGATTTGTTAGCCTGATTTTGCATTCCCTCTGGGTGAAGAGGAAAGTGCTTTTTGTTTCCAGGACTGGGAACGGAGAGGGGGAGTCACTCTGTTTGGATTCACAGAGCTTGTGTCTGTATCTCTCCAGGAGCACCTGGAGGGGGGAAGGGAAAAAGGATTATTTCCCTTGGTTGTGAGACTCAAGGGATTTGGGTCTTGGGGTCCCCAGGAAAGGTTTTTCAGGGGGACCAGAGTGCCCCAAAACACTCTAATTTTTTGGGTGGTGGCAGCAAGTACCAGGTCCAAGCTGGTAACTAAGCTTGGAGGTTTTCATGCTAACCCCCATATTTTGGACGCTGAGGTCTAAATCTGGGATTAAGGTTATGACATGAGTAGCAGCGGTTGGGATATAGACAGAATCCAGAAGCCAGTAGGAATATTATATTTTTCTCTTCTCTGCTAAGGGCTTTTTAGCAGAGAGAAACAGTTGGTTTTAAAAGGGAACCAGAGAAAATTTTTTTTTCTGCTCTCTCTGGCAGTTTGTGGCTTGCATGTTAGCAAGAAGCCATTAAGGAGCTGTTACAGGTCTTTTGTCATGCAATAGCACTCCCATTAGGAGTCATTACCAGCACTATATACATGCAAATAAAGTGGTTTTTCAGGTTTACTTAACATTGAAGATTAGCTAAAGGCACTGTTGCTAGGCAGACTTCAGGAGGCAACAGAGAACCTGCAGTTCAGAAGATAAACACCGGAGGGCACCCCAACACAAGAAAACAGGAACCATGTCTACCAAGACAAAAATGGAGGCCGAAGAACAAATCAAAAAAGCTGAACACAGGCGACAACTGGAAAAAAGACAAAAAGAGGTGGAGCTGAAAGAAAAGAAAGAAAGCATCAAACTGGCAGCCTACCAAAGAGAACAGGCAGCCCAAGAGGCAGCACACAAAAGAAAACTAGAAGAAGAAGAGGTGGCCCACCGAAGGAAACAAGCAGAAGACGAGGCAGCCCACAGAAGACAGATAGAACTCCAGAGGAAAGCCCACCAACAGGCCATGGAATTAGAAAAGGCTAAGCAACAGACTCCAGCCAATCCTAACAACCCATCGCCAATTATTGCTCCACAGCACAGAAAGTTTCCCACCTACAAGGCAGGTGATGACACCGAGGCCTTCTTGGAAAATTTTGAAAGAGCCTGTCTTGGGTACAGCATCCCCGAAGACCAGTACATGGTAGAATTAAGGTCACAGCTCAGTGGACCTTTAGCAAAGGTGGCAGCTAAAATGCCTAAGCAGCAAATGAATAACTATAAACTTTTTCAAACCAAGGCCAGATACAGAATGGGGATAACCCCAAATCATGCCCGTCGGCGCTTCAGAACCCAAAAGTGAAAACCAAAGGTGTCATTTCCCAAACACGCCTACTACATTGCAAAAAACTATGATTTTTAAAAAAAAATATTGAAATTGAATTCAGGATTGTTAGCAAGCATTTTTGGTGAACAAATTTGTTAAATGACAATCTAAGGCCTGGTCTACACTACGCGTTTAAACCGATTTTAGCAGCGTTAAACCTATTTAACAGCGCACCCATCCATGCTACGAGGCCCTTTATATCAATATAAAGGGCTCTTTAAATCGGTTTCTGTACTCCTCCCCAACGAGAGGAGTAGCGCTAAAATCGGTATTACCATATCAGATTAGGGTTAGTGTGGCTGCAAATCGACGGTATTGGCCTCTGGGTGGTATCCCACAGTGCACCATTGTGACCACTCTGGATAGCAATCTGAGCTCGGATGCAGTGGCCAGGTAAACAGGAAAATCCCCACGAACTTTTGAATTACATTTCCTGTTTGCCCAGCATGGAGCTCTGATAAGCACGGGTGGCGATGCAGTCCCAAATCCAAAAAGAGCTCCAGCATGGACCGTACGGGAGATACTGGATCTGATCGCTGTATGGGGAGACAAATCTGTTCTATCAGAGCTCCGTTACAGAAGATGAAATGCCAAAGCGTTTGAAAAAAAATCTCCAGGCTACACAGTGCTGCGTGACAAGCGTAACGGAAAGCCAAAGAATCAAATGGACGCTCATGGAGGAAGGGAGGGGGTACTGAGGACTCCAGCTATCCCACAGTCCACAGCAGTCTCCGAAAACTATTTGCATTCTTGGCTGAGTTCCCAGTGCCTGTAGGTTCAAATACATTGTCCAGCGTGGTTCAGGGTATAGCTCGTCAATTTACTCCCTCCCCCCCACCACGTGAAAGAAAAGGGAAAGAAATAATTTCTTGACTTTTTTCAGTGTCACCCTATGTCTACTGAATGCTGCTGGTAGACGCGATGCTGCAGCAGTGAAGAGCAGTATCCGCTCCTCTCCCCTCCCTGGTGGCAGACGGTACAATATGACTGATAGCCGTCATCACCATCAGCCCGTGAGTGCTCCTGGATTGCCTCAGGTGAGGTCAGCCGGGGGTGCCTGGGTGAAAATAGGAATGATTCCTGGTCATTCCCAGTAGATGGTACAGAACGGCTGGTAACCGTCCTCATCATAGCAACTGGGGGCTGAGCTCCATCAGCCCCCTCCCTTTCCTGTGTAAAGAAAAGATTCTGTACTGCCTGGACTATCATAGCAGTGGGACACTGCCTCCCCCTCATTTTATCTCACTATAACAAGTCACTATTTCTTATTCCTGCATTCTTTATAACTTCATGATGCAAATGGGGGGACACTGCCACGGTAGCCCAGGAAGGTTGGGGGAGGAGGGAAGCAACGAGTGGGATTGTTGCAGGGGAACCCCTTGTGAATGGCATGTAGCTCATCATTTCTGCGGGATCTGACACGGAGCAGCTGTGCTCTGATACACTGGTTCTCTAGGACGCTTGCCCCATATTCTAGGCAGGACTGACTATTTTTAGAAACCATAACGGAGGGATTGACTCAGGGAGTCATTCCCAGTTTTGCCTTTGCGCCCCCGGCCGATCTCAGCCAGGGGCACCCATGATAGCAGCAGACAGTACAGAACGACAGATAACCATCATCTTACTGCCAATTTACAATAGCAGCAGACGGTACAGAATGACTGATAACCGTCTCTGCTATCATGCAAAAGCAAACAAATGCTGCTGTGTAGCACTGCAGTATCGCCTCTGTTAGCGACATCCTGTACACATACGGTAACAGTAAAAAAAAAAGCTGAACGGGCTCCATGGTTGCCGTGCTATGGCGTCTGCCAGGGCAATCCAGGGAAAAAGGACGCGAAATGATTGTCTGCCGTTGTTTTCCCGGAGGAAGGAATGAGTGATGACATTTACCCAGAATGACCCGTGACAATGGTTTTTGCCCCATCAGGCACTGGGATCTCAACCCAGAATTCCAAGGGGCGGGGAAGACTGCGGGAACTATGGGATAGCTACAGAATAGCTACCCACAGTGCAACGCTCTGGAAATCGATGCTAGCCTCGGACCATGGACGCACACCAAATTAATGTGCTTAGTGTGGCCACGTGCACTCAACTTTATACAATCTGTTTTATAAAACCGGTTTATGTAAAATTGGAATAATCCCGTAGTGTAGACGTACCCTAAATGGCAACACAGTACTGCTTTCATGCTTGGCTCACCCCCCAGCCTGTTGGTCCAACAGCTGCAGTAGAGAAGGAGATAGGTGGAAAGCTGCAAGACCCCAAAATCTACCTCTTGGGGTGCAGAGTGGCAACAGCAGCAGCAAACCCTCAGGTCCAATCACACGCCAATGGGCACTGGTGAAGTTAGCACAGCATCTGATCTCAGGAACAGGGCACCCATGGAGCCACAGCAGCTCATCCTGCCCTGTTCAGCTCCATCCAGGGGAGAGACACGCTCCCCAGCTAGGGTGACCAGATCCAGATGTCCTGACTTTATAGGGCCAGTCCCGATATTTGGGGCTGTGTCTTATATAGGCACCAATTACCCCCACCTAGGGTGACCAGACAGCAAGTGTGAAAAATCAGGACTGGGGGTGAGGAGGGAATAGGAGCCTATATAAGAAAAAGACCCAAAAATTGGGACTGTCCCTATAAAAGCGAGACATCTGCTCACCCTACCCCAACCCTCTGTCCTGATTTTTCGCACATGCTATCTGGTTATTCCCAGCCGAGACTTGTGTGACCATTCCAATCCTGGTTGCCTATCAGGAGCGGCTCCAGGCCCCAGCACGCCAAGCGCGTGCTTGGGGCGGCAAGCTGCGGGGGGCGCTCTGCCGGTTGCCACGAGGGTGGCAGGGAGGTTGCCTTCTGCAGCTTGCCTGCAGAGGGTCTGCTGGTCCCACAGCTTTGGTGGACCTCCGGCAGGCATGCCTGCGGAGGGCCCGCTGGTCCCGTGGCATCAGACCTCCCGCAGGCATGCCTGCAGGAGGTCTGTTGAAGCTGCAGGAGCAGGGGACCCTCCGCAGGCATGCCGCCGAAGGCAACCTGCCTGCCGTGCTTGGGGCGGCAAAATCCCTAGAGCCGCCCCTGTTGCCTATGGAGGAAGTGAGTTACTTTCACTTTCATTCCTCAGCAGGCAGCCAGCCTCCCCTCCTCCCCCAGCACCTCACCCAACCCAGCTCTGACAGAGGAGAGGGGGGGGAAGAAAGGGGTGCTCCTTGGGGGAAAGGGATAAGGGAGGGTGCTCCGTGGGGCAGGGGGGAGAAGAATGGATGTTATGGGCGACAACAAAGGATACTGCCAGAGCCACCAAGCCTGCCTCACCTCAGGCTGGGGGAAAAGAGTCACACTCACAGTGAGTTCCTTCTCCCACCCCTTCCCAGAGACCCCAGCAGCCAATCCCCTCCCTCAGATTGTGCTGCATTCGGCTCCCTCTAGGACCCAGCAGCCCTGCTCTTACATTCTCCACTGCTTCCCGTCTGTCTGGCAGAGTGGTGCCCGCAGACCTAGTGGTGCCCTAGGCGGCTGCCTGTTCTGCCTATGGCTAAGGACGGCCCTGTATCTAAGCACTTTCCCATAGTGCATTCAGCAACATGGCTAGCATGGTGACACATGCTGTTCTTTCTTCCTCCCTGCAGGCAAACTGCAGAGGACTTAAAAATAATGAGGGTTAGTGAAGGGAAGAAGTGACCCTGGAAGAAAGTGATGAGCTTTATACTAGCTCTTGGCCAGGAATGGGCCTTTGAGCCTGCACAAGGCCTCAAGGTGCTACTCTAATAGGTGTAATTATAGAGAGGGGAGCAGGGCCGGTGCAAGGAAGTTTCGCGCCCTAGGCAAAAACTTTACCTTGAGGCCCCCCCCCCCGATAACCCTGCCTGCCACCCCCACACACCCCTAGGGATCCCCTCCCACCCCGCCGCAAACCCTCCTCCACGGCAGCTAACCCTGCCCGGGGAGCCCGCCCCAGCTCTCCTCTGCTGAGCACACTGATGCTGCTCTAATTCTCCTCCCTTCCCAGGCTTGTGGCGCTGATTGGAGGAGACTCAGGGCTTGTCTACATCAGAAAGTTGCAGCGCTGGTGAGGGAGTTACAGCGCTGCAACTTAGGAGGTGTACACATCTGCAGGGCACCACCAGCGCTGCAACTCCCTGTTTGCAGCGCTGGCCGTACTCCCGTTTTGTCTCGGGTGTAGAGGATCCAGCGCTGGTAATCAAATATAGACACTTACCAGCGCTTTTCTTGACCTCCGTGGAATAAGCAGGTATCCCAGCATACCTGAGGAAGCCTCTGGTAATCAAGCTGGTCTCCTTCCCCGGTTTGCTCTCGCGTTCCCCGAACCCCGAGCAAGCAGGTCTCCTTCCCTGAGGTTTGCTGGGTGGTTCCGGGAACGCGAGAGCAAACCGGGGAAGGAGACCAGCTTCGCCGCGGTTTGCTCTCGCGTTTCCCGGAACCACCCTGCAAACCGCAGGGAAGGAGACCTGCTTGTTCGGGGAACGCGAGAGCAAACCGCGGCGAAGCTGGTCTCCTTTCCTGGTTTGCTCTCGCGTTCCCGGAACCACCCAGCAAACCTCAGGGAAGGAGACCTGCTTGCTCGGGGTTCGGGGAACGCGAGAGCAAACCGCGGCGAAGATGGTCTCCTTTCCCGGGTTTGCTCTCGCGTTCCCCGAACCTCCCTTGAAGCCGCCCAACAGCGCTGCAGTGTGGCCACATCTAACACCACTTGCAGCGCTGGTTGCTGTAAGTGTGGCCACTCTGCAGCGCTGGCCCTATACAGCTGTACTAATACAGCTGTAACAACCAGCGCTGCAAAATTTTAGATGTAGACATGGCCTTAGAGCGAGGGCTGTGTGCTCACAGGAGGCAGAGTGGAGGTGATCTGGGGCAAGGAGCAGGTCTCCTGTGTGCCCTCTTTCCCCCCCTCCCGTTACTGCAGACGGCCCTCCCAGCATGCCCCCGCCCCAGCTCATCTCCACTCCACTCCACCTCCTCGCCTGCGGAGGCTTTTAGGTGCCCTCAACCACTGGGCACCCTAGGCAGCCACCTAGTTTGGCTAGTGGTTGCACCGGCCCTGGTGTGGAGACTTTTGAAAGTTTGGCAATTTTTTGGTGAAATTCTTTTTTTCATGCAGCTCTAAGTATTTCGTTGCTTCATTGATATAAACACTGAATGTGCACTATAGTGAGAGGGAGTGTCAGTTCCCAGCTAGCTATATAGTTTCCCAGTTTCAGTCAGAGTTCATTCAGCATATGCAAGCAGGTATATTTAAATCAGTAGTTTTAATGGAAATTCTGCTCAAACTCCTTCACCCTCACATTGCTTAATGAAGACCCCCTGTGATGTCTTGAAAAGACCATATCCTCTCTGTGCATGACTGAAATGTGCAGAACCCTGAGCATCAAACCGTGGGAATAATTTATAGACATAGCTCTTGTGCTCTGTAATGGGAAATTATTTTAGAACGTAGGGTGCCAAATTCAGGCCAAGTGTAATCAGAAGTAACTACTCTTAACTTATTTTATTCATCAAGAGCTGTGCTATGAATGTAAGGGTAGTGGTCCCAGGCAGACTCTGTTGTGCAGAAGGCCTGTATGCACAATTGCCTGAAGCAGGTAATAAGTAACAGAGTCTAACTCCGACTGTTAAATAACATCATTTGAAAAGAAACAAAAATGGAAGACACTGGTGAAAACTGGAGGTCTTTAAGCTTAAAGAACCAACAGGGGGTATTTAAGTGATTAAAAGATTGCTCTAGCAAGCAGCCAAAATGGTGCTCAGCATCAGCACAGAAGGATGTTGCTATAATTGAAATCACCAGCTGTGTGTTTTGATTGGGACCATGTTGCCACATCCTTCTGGAAGTTACTTGGTAACAGCTAGGTTGCTGAATGACGCAGCTTGCAGAGGGCACAAACCATACCATCATGGATGTCAGCCTCTCCATCTCCCAGGACTCACAAGTCTACTGTCACAGCTTTGGCCCTTTGTTCTTACTCCTGAACAGTGTTCTGGCCAGACTGGGCAAGGATAGGGAACCAGATGGTACCCCAAGCTACACTAAGTTACAGCTTGAGTATGAACTTGAGGTTTCTGCAATCACCACTTACCTAATTTGTCATTTCCCCTTCCCCATCTTGTTTCTTTTACTATCTCTCTTGCTTTCTGGCTTAGCTAGCCAAGACAAAGCCATCTTTTGCAGCACTGCTGTGTGCCTCTGGACAGAAAGATAAATTTATAAACAATGCTTTTAGTCCAACTGCTAGAAGTTTGCCAAATCTTAAGAGTGGCTAATCAAATGCAATGCTTTCCCTGTAACTTTCTCGGCAGCAAGGTTGTAAGAGGTTCTGTATAAGAGAAACGCAGAAGATGCATTTTCTCTCCCCTCTAAGTCTCAAAACAGATAGACATCAGTAACTACCACCCAATGCTATTAAAAGCCAATTCTACCCTCACCCCTCCTTAGAACATTTCATGTTGCTATTTAATGCCATCCAAAGACGGTTAAGCAAAGGAGTTTCCCCTATAAGAGTCTATAAAACTACAGGGAAGGAGAAGGGAAAGTAAAATAAAATGTTTAACTATTTAAAAAACTTGAGAAGTTAGCAGTTTATGGGTGTTCAATATACCTTTTAACTACTAAAAAAAAAAAAAAAAAAAAAAAGAGTACAACATGACAGACCCTCACAGTTTAGTGTAGAAAGCTGCAAATGAGGTTAAAACTCCTTAGCTGCTATTGGGCCCAGTGCCGCTCCCCAACATATTAAAAAACCTGCCTTTCCCAGGTACAAGCCCTATCCAAAAAACATAAGTATTTCATTCTCAAGGTATAGGAGTAGTTCCAAAATAAAAATATTCTTCCCTCTACCCAAGGATATGAAACAATTTAAAATAAAGTTCCAGCATTGATACACCATCTTACACTATGCTGTGCACCAGAACTCCCCACCAGCCATTCCAGCCCTTTTTCCTCCCTAGTTGATAGGCAACTGGTCCTGATTACCAGGTGGACTTTGGCTGTTTGGACCTCCCACCCTTATAACTCCTACTTGTGTGGCCCTGGATTTCTACAGACTGGCACAGATAAATGAAGAATTTTGTAATTTACCACATTTTGGGTGATCCCCAAGCCTCAGGTCTAGAGTCATCCTTATACCGAGACAATTTACTACAAAGGTTAAATTGTATCCTAGGGGGTTAGTTTTCTTTATCTCCTCTTTTTTTTTTAATAGCATCCTCTATGTAAATCACTACAACAGTGAAGAAAAATTATGCTATGAATGAAAGAAAATTAGAAGTGAAACTCAACATGAAAACTGTTAACACAAGAATACTTCGAAGGTCACCAGGAATCACTTTGAATACCTTTACCATATGTAGATTGAAATGAGTTTCAATTCATGAACTGAAACTTTAATTTGATGGGTGATTATTCTGAATGTGGTTTACATAAACTCTTGATAGCCTGAACTGTGTGTAATTACCTTATTCTGAGACTTAGAGCTGTACATTCCCAGCATCTGAGATTGGAACAGTCCTTTATCCAGGTTGAGGATGTAGCACCTTTTAACATCAAGGTACCAATCCGGGCCAGAGTTAGGGGCACTTCTTATATGGGCATGCTGGGAGTGGATTGGCTGCTTCTCACAGCCCCTCCTCCTATTGGTCACTTCCTCCAGCAGCATACCTAGACCTCTTAACCCTCTACTTGCGAGTGTGGGGTGGATGCCCCATCACACGTGCAGCAGGCTGGTCCGCATCACTTTGTCTTGGCTCTCATCTGAGATGTGTTTTCCTTACCTATCTCAGGATTCAGTATGCCCAGCAGGCCTCTGGTGAATATTTACTGCATTAAAAAAAACAAAAAACACAGTATGTTATAGACTGTGCTGATGAATTTTCTGCAACAGGTGAGTTGGGAACTCAGTTACCTAGAGAGTTTCCTTGCTGGTTGCATCACATAATGGGCAGATTTCCACAGAAACAATGGACATGTCAGGCGGTGGGGGGAGGGGGGGATGTACAGAAGCCCTTCCCCACCACTGTACACAAAGATTAAGGTGCCACTGCAGTCATAAAACTATCAGCACCTGGAGTAGCTTCTCCAGAGAGCTATTTCAATTATGGAGACAACTAATAACAGTGAAAACACACAGGAACAATGTACTACAGATGGGTAAGGGAGCCTGCATGGGACTAGCTTAGCATGTCAGCCCTTTTCTTGTTGTGAAAGTTAAGAATCAGATTAGTTTAATTACAAGCAAAAGCTATGATTAGAAAAGCAGCATGGTCTACTGGGTAAAGCCATGGCCGAGCACTCAGGAGACCTGGGTAATATTCCTAGCTCTGACACGGACTTGCTGTATGACCCTGAATGAGTCACTTCTACCCTCTGTGTGACTGTTTACCTTTCCACTTTGTTTATTTGGATTTTTTTGAGCACCTTGAGGTGGCAACTGTCTGCTACAGTGTGTACATACCAAGGTCCAATTGTGCCAGGCACTGTCTTTGTTGGCATTTATAGATGCTACGGAAATGCAAAACAATAGTAAAAAAAAGTCATACAATAACTTTGATACTCCTTTGAAAGTTTTTATTGGTATTTTTATTTTTTCCTACCAGCAGCCATTCCACATTAGCTAGTCACTTTGTTACACCTTTGGTTTCATTCAAATGCTTTGGCTTCTATTCATGGATTTAAAAGTAATTAAGTGATATTAATAAATTAATCCTCACACTATTAGAAGGGAAACAATTGTCTGACTTTTCCATCGGGGGGGAAACCAAGGAACAGAGTCTGTGAGTTGCTAAAGATCACAGAAGTTAATTTCAGAGGAAGGATTAGAACTCAAGGGCTCCTGGCGCTCAGTCGAGTGCTCAGACCACTAGATCTTAAATTCTGTAAATTGAGGCAGAAAGGAATCCTGATCCTGCACTGAGATTCGCATAGGCAGGTCCTCAAAAAGGTGCTTAATTACCTAACTCCTTTAATTTCAGTGGGAGTTAGGTGCCTCAATACCTTTGAGGATTTAGGCCATAGTGACTAAAGAACACTCCATCAGAACCATTGAACTCCCAGACAAAGGTTTGGAAAGAAGGAATTGTGATGCTTCCTCCCCCAAGTAATGAGTACAGGATGTTACTGAAGACTATGGCCAAAAGCTTGATGCTAGCTTTATTCCAAAACTGCAGCTGTGCAGGCAGTTGCTATTCTTTATTCTCTCTGCCTATTAACATGGTAATGCATAAGGACAGTTCTACTTCAAGCTAAACTTACAAAACAGCATGACAGCAACTATTTATGCTTCAGACATGCATAATTTACACACTATAAAACTTTTATAAGCCAGACTGATTTCTCATGAGTATATACATAGGTATCTGTGTCTATACATTTGGTTCCATTAAAAGATGTGTTTTGATTGTGCCTAGCTTGCCAAGTGAATCAGATCACACCGCAGCTGTGTTGTGTTCTCATTGTTATTTACCACTCCACCAACATTTGTGTCATCTGCAAACTTTGTTGGTAATTTTATATTTTCTTCCAGGTCATTGTATATTGAAAAATATTGACTAGCATTGGGCCAAGAACCAATCCCTGCTGGAGTCTATTGGAAACACCGTCACTTATTGGTGACTCTTCATTAGATCTATCCGCACACACACACACACGCACAAATGAGGGGTGTATTGGAAGTTGCACCTTTGACTTGAATGGGAGCGAAATTGCACGTTCTAAGATTGACTATGCCACAGCTTTTGCTCATCTAGGTAACAGGAAATTCTCTCACTCAAGCAGGATTTTGCTACATAGCTGCAAAAGAAAATGATTAGAATCATAGACTCTGTACAATACCAAAGGAGAAGTACTCCTCTGAATTCAGAGCCCTCTCCCAATTCCCTGTTATTATTGCTGGGAACACCCAGCCTCTGTTACTGAAAGAGCAAAGATGCCACTCTAGATGTTGTTGAAAATTTACCAAGCACCACAGTGTCCAGCAAAGTAATTAATACAACCATTAATTTGGTTTCATATGTACTTGGTCTTAGTAAATCATTGGGCCAATAACCTTGGCCAAGCCTGTGACACTGCACGTCATATTCTTCATAGTTGTATAATTGATATAATTATGACATATTGCATTTTGTACAAGATATGTCTTCTCGGGTGTCTATGGAGAAGTTTGATTTGCTGAATATGATTTCTAGTTGTTTACATGTATCATTTTTGTATATGAAGTTATGAATATTGACTATGTATCTATATTTCAAATGTGCTTACTCTGGAAAAGACCTACAGTTGGCCTTTCTAGCTTCTTCGTTGTACCTGAAAGTGCTGATGGCCCATCAGCCAAGACAATGGGATATGGAAGAGCTTAACCTTCTGGTGAAGCTTTCAGCCAGCCCATGAGCAATGGCTACTGTGACTTAAGGGGCATGTGACCAGCCCCCATGACACTGACCTCCATTTTGGTACCTGTATTTTTCCACAAACTGGTCCACAAACTATGTTTGATTCAAAGGACTCCCGCCATATAGTAAAGCTATATAAGTGGGATGTTACCTCATCTAGAGGCCTCACTCCTCACACAAGGGCACTCCTGGAAACATCTGAAAAACAGACTGAACTGGGGGAAGTGCTGGTCCCAGACTAAAAGGATTTCTAGCCTGTGCATGGAAACCTGGTGGACTGCTTGTAGCATCAACCAGGGTGAGAAATTGCTAATTTATAATCCAATCTTTCTAGTATTTTAGGCTTAGTTTGTGGTATTGTTTATTTACTAGGTAATTTGCTTTGATCTGATTGCTATCACATAACTTAAAATCTATCTTTTTGTAGTTAAACTGGGTTTTTTTGCTTTATCTAAATCAGTGCACCTTTGAGTGATGTGTCTGGAGAAAAAAATCTCAACTTGGTTAACACAGGCTTGTTGCATATCTTTCCCACATAGAGGGAAGAGTGAACTATTTATGAGTTTACATTGTACAAATCCCTGTGCAGTGCAAGATGGTATAATTTTGGGTTTGTACTCCAATGAGGGCATGCATGCCCAAGGAGCTGGGAAATTGACTGGTGTTGCTGTTTGCATTCAGTTAGCTCTGGTGCCACATGTTGTCATGTTGGGTGATAACAGGGCCTGGTGAGGCTGGCTGTGTCTCCAACCAAGCCATATGAAAATAAGGCCACCTCAGCTGCATGTCTTAGAGGGACACAGTGTTTCCCATAGCAAACAGAGTGCACCCTGAGGGTGACATCCCATCACAAAGCCAATGTATTTTCCTTATTGAATTCAGCTAAAGCAGTGTCTAAAGCAAGGGATCTCAAACTTATTTTGCAGGGCCCCTGTCGTGTGGTATGCACACCCCATCCTCATTTGGGGCATAGTGGAGTTGTGATACCACCACAGTTGCAGGCTACCTGACAGTCTTTAGTCTGAAAGCAGCATGACTCAGACACCATATGGCTGCCCTTAGGGTCAGGGAAGTGCAGCCTAATCAATTAGGGAGGCCCTTGTATTCAGGGTAGTGTGGCCTAGTGGCCAGAGTCCATAAAACTGCCCACAGACACAAGGCAGTGTGGCTTAGGGGGCAGAGTAAATTACAACAGCTCCTGTCTTCAGGGTAGCACAGCCTAGCAGCATGAGTCTATATAACAGCTCACAGAAAAGGGACAGTGCAGCCTAGTGGCCAGTACCCAGGGGGCCACCGCCTGGGGGGGGAGGGGAGAACAGCTGGCCAGGTAGGGGCACCCTGGCCCACCCAGGGCCCAAACAGTTGGCAGAGTGGTCCACCAGAGTTAATGGGGAATCCCACTGAAACACACTGACCTCACTTGGGTGGAAGATACCACTCACACACTCTCCCTGAGTTACTTCCTACCATGCTTCCAGAAGCTGCAGTCAGGTATTGGGGTCTCTGGGCTCATCAGCATGGATGATTCCCTGGGGCTCTGTTAGCCATAGACTTCCAATCCAAATCTCAGGATCTCCAGGTCCTGCAGCTAATGGTTGTGACAGCACTTCAGCTGGAGCCTTCATTAGAAATCCCTCCCCTTCCTGCATTCCACCTTGAATGAGCTGGACTGCTCCCTTTTATACTGAGGCAGCAGTTGGAGCATGCCCAGTACAGTCTCAGGGGTGGGATTTCTACCATCCATAGCAGGGGATTAACCCTCTCTTGTCCAGTATGTAGTATGCATTAAAGCCCCTCTTTGAAAATATTTCAGGCTGTGATGGACTTCCCTCCCCCCTCCAAAAAAAGTGATAGTAAATTACTGTACAGGCTCATAGGAGCACTAAATGAAGCATGTAACCATTATCCCTGCAGTCAAAGGCTCTGAAGCCTCTCAAAAAGTGTAAAGCAACAGCCTTCAGGAATAAATATATAGACATTTAAGAAACTTATGCAACCCTTCTGCCAGGTGGAACCAGCAGCAACCAGGGCTGTGTTCAATATCTAGGAGTTCCTTTCCATTGATACACCACAGAACTGGCTTGAGCCTGCACCCAGTAACCTCGGAAAATTGCACACCACCTGTGGGTGCCTCTGAGAGGCAATACTTCCCCACTCGCAAGCACAGAGTCTGAGTGTAGAAAATAAACTTTTAATAAAAGGAGGGAAGTAATTCGGCATTAATTTGGGAAAGCACTGCAAACGGGGTTCATAGACATAAACCACGAGTAAAAGACTCACCCACAAGTAGGTTGGGCAGTGTCCTTTTTCCCCTCAGGTTCTTAAGTCCAGCAACCCCTTTCACGTGCCTGATCTGTGTCTGCACCAGAGGTGAAAGTAAGCTGATCCAGTCCGGTACGGCTTACTGGCAAGAGCCAGTACGCCATGCTGGACTGCATCGACTTCCATGGCGGGGATTGAAAGGACTCTGGGTTGCCCGTGGCTGCAGGCAGCCCAGAACCCTTTAAATCCCGTCCGCGGCTGAGATTTAAAGGGCTCAGAGCTCCCCGCCACTGCAGGCAGCCCAAAGCGCTTTAAATCCTGGCCATGGCGGAGATTTAAAGGGCTCAAAGCTCCCCACGGCTGCGGGCAGCCCAGAGCCCTTTGAATCCCGGCCACGGCTCCGGCGGCTGGGCTGGGGCCGGGATTTAAAGGGCTCAGAGCTCCCTGCGGCTGCAGGCAGCCCAGAGCTCTTTGAATCCTGGCCATGGCTCTGGTGGCCGGGCTGGGGCCAGGATTTAAAGGGCTCCAGGTTTCCCTCAGTGGCAGGCGCTCTGAGCCCATTAAATCCCTGCCCCAGCCTCGCAAAGCTCAGGGTTCCCCCTGGCAGCCGGAGCCCTGGGCCCTTTAATTTGCCCCTCAGCCCTTGGGAGCCCCCAACCACCTCTGCAGCTGGGAGCCCCAGGTTGATTTAAAGGCTCTGGGTCTCCCAGTCACAGCTGGTTCCCCAGGGCCTTTAAATCTTGAGAAGCCACATCTCTTCCACATGAGGCCACGCCTCTTCTGGACGAGGCCACGCCCCCCTCAGGACTCCGGCAGTACTGGTAAATCCTGTAAGTTACTTTCACCCCTGCTCTGCACCCTCATTTGTGGCAGGCTAAGAACAGTCCTGCTTTCCTGTATTCCTAAAATAATTACAATGTTGGTAACCATATTTCACTGCCCCTGCATTCAATACTAAAGTCATTTGTACCCAACACCAGCCAAAGTTGATCCTTTGACACAACTATAAATGATGAATATGTAATCAGAGCAGGAAAAACTTTACATAAACACCCCCATAGTCTCTTCCCCTTCCAGCTAGCTGTCAGGGAAGCATCCATTCAGACTCCACTTACACATTTTCTGAAATAAAAAAATAGACAACAGGATACAGTTTGAGGATCTGGAAGCCTTTCTGATTGTGGCAATAATCATAACATTGTCCAAGGATTGTTGCTTTCTACACAACTATGTACAAACAAATAGCTGAACGCTTATTATGAGGGGTGCTGATGTTTTGATAGGGGTAACATACATCTGGGTTTTCCTGGACATGACCTCTTATTTTGGTCTTCCGATCTCCATCCAGAAAGATATTTGAAATATGAAAAAAACTTTCCTGAGAATCTGACCATTTTCATGGAACTTGTGTGAAATGTAGGGGGGTTCTGAGTAGGGTCATCATACATCTGGGTTTTCCTGTACATGACTTTTTTTTTGGTTCTCTGATCTCCCTCTGGGCAGATTTTGGAAATCTGAAAAAAATGTCCATGATCTTTTATTACATTCAGAGCTGGATAGCTGGGTTCTGAGCTGGATGTCTGTGCTCGCTGGCCATCCAGCTTGTAAGGCAGAGCTTACATCAGCAGTGGTGCAGAAGGAAGAGTGGCAATACCATACCATGACACTCTTCCTTCTGTGCTGCTGCTGGCAGTGGCATGGCTGTCTGAGCTGGGCATCTGGTCAGCAGCAGCTACTCTCTAGCCACCCAGATTGGAGGGCAGAGCCACTGCCAGCAGTGGTGCAGAAGGAAGGATGGCAATACTACACCATGCCACCCTTCCTTCTGTGCTTCTGTTGGCAGCGGTTCTGCCATCTGAGATGGGCACTCAGCCAGCAGCCACTGCTCTGTAGCCACCCAGCTCAGAAGGCAGCATCACTGCCAGCAGTGGAGAAGGAGAAAGGATGGCAATAACATACCATGCCATTCTACCTTCTGCCAGCAGCAGTGCTGCCATGTGAGCTGAGTGCCCGGCCAGTGGCTGCAGCTCTCCGGCCACCCAGCTTGGAAGGCAGTGCTGCCACAAGCAGCAGAGCAGAAAGAAGGGTGGTAATACCATAGTATGCCACCCTTGTTTCTACGCTTCTGCTAGTGGCAGTGCTACCATCCAAACTAGTTGCTTGGCCATAGGCTGTTGCTCTCCTGATGCCCAGCTTTGAAGGCAAGGAAAAAAATCAGACATTTTTTCATATTTCCAAAATCTGCCTGGAGGGAGATCGAAGAACAAAAAAAAAGGTCATATCCGGGAAAACCCAGACATATTGTGACCATACTCCTGACCCTCTCCAACTAGCTTTGCAACCCCCTTTTTGGGTTAGGACCCCCAATTTGAGAAAGGCTGCACTAGGATATTCCCCAATGACCATGAAGTCCAACATGACCAATAGTTTCTAGCAGACCATTTCCCACAACTACTGCCGAAGGGGTTGTAGATTCTCAGGGACCTTTTCCCTCATGTTCATATCCACCTGATGGTAGGCTAGGTGGGTTTGTTCTCCACTGTATTTGCTGTTTCTGTTGAAGCCAGAGTCATGGATTAAGGGTGCTTGTGGGCCGAGCTCAGGTGCTGGTGGAAAAGGCAATATGAGGAGGCCCTCTTGGTCCTTCCAAGCCTTCAGCAGGTTCACAGGTTCAAGTGTGTCTCTTTTCTCTTCTCTAGATGGCAGATTTGATGATCAACTGCCCTTGCCCTTTTTACAACCTTGAATGATCCTTGCTTGCCATTTGGCCAGAAGTTTTGACTTTAAGATTGGCAGCAACAACAAACCCTAGCACCAGGCTTAAATTTTCACATCCTGGCCCCATTATTGTAGGTTCATTCATGGTTCTACTGAGTTTTCAGCAAGTTCTCTCTCAAGAAAGCCTGCAGTGTCTCCAAGTTTTCCCTCAAACAGAACATGTATTGTACCACATTGATTGTTTCTGGGTCTGGCTCCTCCCATGTCTCATGGAGGAGATCGATGATCCTGTGGGGCTGCCTCCCATATAGTAGCTCAAATGAGGATAACAGAAGGCGTGGGATCAACCGGGCTAAGTGATGGGTAACGCCCTACCAAATTTACAGCCATGAGAAATGCATCATGGACTGTGAAATCTGGTCCCTCCCGATTAAATCTAGTCTTCTGTGTGCTTTTACCCTATGCTATGCAGATTTCACAGGGGAGACCAGAGTTTCTCAAATTTGGGGTCCTGACCCAAAAGGGAGTTGCAGGGGGGTTGCAAGGTTATTTTAGAGGGATCACAGTATTCCACTCCTATTTTTGCACTGCCTTCAGAGCAGGGCGACTAAGGAGTGGTGGCTGCTGGCTTGGCACCCAGCTCTGAAGGAAGCACCCTGCCAGCAGCAGTGTAGAAATAAGTGGCAATACCATATCATGCCACCCTTACTTCTGTGCTGTTGCCTTCAGAGCTGGATGGCTGGAGAGTGGCGTCTGCTTACGGAGGGCCCAGCTGTGCAGGCTGCAGCGCAGAAGTAAGTGTGGAATATCATATCATGCCATCTTTATTTCTGCACTGCTGCTGGCAGTGGATCTGCCTTCAGAGCTGGAATCCCAGCCAGCAGCTGCCGCTTTTTAGCTGTCCAGCTCTGAAGGCAGCGCTGCTGCCAGCAGCAGTGCAGATGTAAGGGTAGCAGTACCACAACATCCCCTACCCCCGCAACTCCTTTTTGGGTCAGGACCCGTAGAATTACAACAGTGTGCAATTTCAGATTTAAATAGCTGAAATCATGAAATTTGTGATTTTTAAATTCCTATGTCTGTGAAATTGACCAAAATGAACCGTGAATTTGATAGGGCCCTAGTGATGAGGATCTAAGGCCTTGGCCCTCCAGCCTGTTCACCAGTTGAGTTCCAGGTTAACAGAGTCCAACAAAATGTATGCAGTCCAACATCCCCACAAAAGAAAGTCTTTAACCCACTTCTGGTCTCCTGTGAGTGACACACCTTTGGATCAGGGCTTATAATGTTTCTACCCTCTCCTCCTCTCCAAGAGGGGAAAAAGAGTCTATGTCCCCTCCATGAAATGTGTGGTTAGCATGGAAGCCTGGGCCTTCCCTCTCCACTGGACAGTCAAATGATCTTTCAGAAGTTAGATCAAAGGGTTCTGTAGTCTTAGGGACAGGCTAGCCCTCCTTTCAGGCCTGGGGTAGCTACTGCTAGCAGAATCTCTCCTGCAGCCCAGACTCCTGCTGCACCCTTATTCAGGATCTTCTGAGGTAAGTCTCTTGTTCTCTGCCGTTTCTCCCCCTTCTGAGCTGTCTGGCTTTGTGAGGGGGGGCATCAGTGCAAATGACATCCTCTCTGTTCCCAGATCCATCAGGAGGATTAAAAGGGGAACCAAGGCCTGCCCACACCTCCCACTTGGTTCCAGCTCAGGGCCCTCAAGCTAGAGAAGGAGAGTCAGGGTTTACTGACTCTGATTGTGCCCTGAGCTGCTTCCTACCTTCTTTCAGGCCTCTGTAGGCTCTTCAGTCTGTTGGCCTGTTCACCCCTTGTCCTGCCTCCTCACTCCTCTTTAGTTGCCCTGCCCTTCTGCTCCCAGCCCTTTCATCCTTCCAGCTGCTGTCAGTCAGATCACCATCAGACAGGATCACTCTCAGAGCACTATTCCAGCCCCACCTCTTTGTAAGGGTGTCCTGCAATCAACCCCTCCCCAACACACACACACACACACACACACACACACACACCCCTACCTCTGTGGTAGAGGGAGGGAAGCAGGGAAAGAAGCAAGAGAAGAGAAAGGAAGGAGGGAAAGAGGAAAAAGGAAACCAAAAAGTACAAACCCCACTGTAGGAAATCAAATTCTACCATAACCCAGCATTTTCTGTGCCTAGAATTCAGCCAGCACCAGATGGATCAGAATGAACAGCCTCCAAACCTCTCTGAGGCTCTTACCTTCTAAACAGGGACATTCATTTTCTAGCAAAATCAGTAGCAGGAAAGGAGAAAACTCTGAAGAGGTTCATCCTCATGCTCATGTACATGTACATGCATCCTAATTCTCTCTGTGTCCTTAGGGAGGGACCTTGAGGAGGAGACTTGCTGCAACAAAGCCATGGAAGTCCCTGAGGTTGTCCCTGCCCTGCACCTCTGTCCTGTCTGGTTTATATCAGAGTCTCTCTGTGAGGTCACTGGCTCCCCACCACCTTTGCCGAATAGGCTGAGGTCCTGAAACAAGCCTTTGTGATGTCACTGCCACACCGACCACTCCCCTGCAAGGCTGATGTCCTGCCCCTGGCAAGCCCCTTTGGATACACTGACTGATCAGAATAAAGTGCTTTCAAATGAGATACAGACCAACAGCTGTTCATAGTCATTATTCAGCAAGTATTTTAGAAAAACAAGAACATTAGAGAGAATTATGAACTGCACAGGGACAATTATTGGAGAGAAGCAGCAAGATGAATCAAATACATGATTGGTTATGATTTATTTGCTTGGTCTTAAAAGAGACCAAAAGGACCTGAGTCCTCCTGTCAATAGCCTGCTGCTCGGCCAGTCAGCATTGAGCCTCTTAGAGGTGGGAGGCTGAGGAGTCCCAAAGGATGGCCCAGGTCACCACTGGAGGGGATCACTCTCAGAACACTATTGCAGCTCCACCTCTTTGTGAGGGTCTCCCACAATGAGAGAACTTCTCATCCCCCAACACAAACCTCTTGGTGGAGGGAGGGAAGCAGGGTAAAGGGAAAAAAGAAGCAAGAGAAGAAGAGAAAGGAGGGAGGGAAAGAGGAAAAAGGAGAAACTCCAATGTCCCCAGTGAGTCTAAGGGACATAGTCCTAGGTAGGAAATAAAATTCTGACACCTTAATTTCTCTGACTAGAATTCAGCTGGCACCTGGTGGATCAGACTGAACAGTTTCTGGTCCTCTCTGAGGCTCTTATCTTCTAAACAGGGACTACAAAATCAGTAGTAGGAAAGGAGAAAACCCCAAAGAGGTTCCTCCTCATACTCACGTATGTGAATCCTAATTCTCTCTCAGTCCTCAAGGAGAGACCCTGAGAAGGATACTTGCTGCAGAAAAGCCACAGGGGTCTCTGAGGTTGCCCCTGCCCTGCACATCTGTCCTTCCTAGCTGATGTCAGGGTCTCTCTGTGAGGTCACTGCCTCCCAACCACCTTTGACGAATAGGCTGAGGTCCTGCAATGAGCCTTTGTGATGTCATTGCCACACTCACCCCTTCCCTGCAAGGCTGATGTCCTGTCCCTGCTTCTCTGGAAGTTTGAGTTGCTTCCCCTAGCTCACTCCACTCAGCTGTTGGGTTGAGGATCAAGCCAGCTGCACAGTAAAGCATCAGAGGCTGCTCAGTATGCCACAGTCAGTTTTTGCATCTATATATTTTTCTGCTGCTATAAGATAACTCTGGTCATATTTTCTATCACTCACTTTCAGTTGGAATAATAAAGCAATACTGACAAACACATTCTGCTCCTGGAAGTTTATTTATCCAGTATAGGTTCTGTGGAAGAAAACAGAGTCTTCACTCTCAGGTTGGTTGCAACAAGTCAGAGACAGTTTGTTTTCCTGACATTTTCAAGGGGAGAGTACACCCGGCCAGGGATTCCCCCATCCCAGGCAGGTCTCCGTTAGATAAACAATTAGGGCAAGCATTTATACCTTTTGTTACAGACAATAATGATCAATAACTGTGTAGTAGAGCGGCGCCGGGGCTCAACCCTCCTTGCGGGCGGAGGAGAGCCACACCGGCCCACCGCACTCCGTCGACTCGGGGCTCGTCCCTTGCTGTGGGGCGGAGTGAACCCACAACAGTTAGCAAGTGGCCCAGGCCCTTAAGCAGAGCGGGGCAACACACACAGTCTACGCTCAGGCCTTTCAGCGGGGCTGAGCGACAAGGTAACAGTATATATATAAGCCCAGGCCCTTGGGCAGGGCGGGGCAACACACACAGTCTAGGCTCAGGCCTTGTCAGCGGGGCTGAGCACAGGGGAACAGTATATAAGTATGCCCAGACCCTTGGGCAGGGCGAGGCAACACACACAGTCCAGGCTCAGGCCTTGTCAGCGAGGCTGAGCACAGGAACAGCATATAGCCTCTACAGGTCAGGGGAGGGGGAGTCTGCCACCCTTGAAGGGGTGGCAGGGGGAATGCAGGCCCTCCCACTCCACTGCGTTCCAGCCCGGGGCCTTAGTAGCGGTCAACACCGCTAGCGGTCAGTGGGGGATCCTGACCGAAACACACTGACATCTGCTCAGGTGAGCCTGCAGCCTGACTGGGGTTGGCTGCCCCCGGGCCACTTCCAATCTCCTCCTCACTGGGTACCTGCCCTCTGCCAGCGTAGTCCGGGGGGTCCCAGATCATGGGTTCCTCAGGGTGTCCGGCATCGAGAGGTCCAGTCCACTCGGGGTATCGGGAGGTCCGGTCCACTCCTCGGGGTACCGGGCGTCGGGAGGTCCAGGCAGCTCCTCCACAGGCCGAGCGTCGGACCGCTCAGTCGGCTCCTCTGAGTACTGGCCCCAGGGGAGGTCAGGCCAGTACCCCTCCGGGTACCGGGCACGGGGTAGGCTGGGCCCAGCAGGAGCTTGGGCCCTAGCATCTGCCTTCTCTGGCAGCCTCCTCCTAACTGAGCGCTGGGGCTGGGCTTTTGTACTTCCGGTCCCGCCCCCTGACTTCCTGGGGGGGCGGGGACAGGTGGGACGGGCCTTGGACTTCCTGTCCCGCCCCTTGACTTCTGGAGGGGCAGGGACAGGCGGCGGGGCCTCCGCCCATGGCCGCACCTTCTCTGGCCTATGTCCCTCAGGAGTGCAGGGGAGTGGGGCCCCCTCGCTACAAACTGCAACTTGTTTATGCATATTCCTTCTGATATCTTACTTTTCTCAGCAGTTCCTGCTACAGTCTGTTTTCCATTCTTATCTAACACAAGGTCGAAAAACAGTATCTCTTACAGTTTTTTTTTGTTCCACTCGCTTTCCACTTGCCCAGGCCCTGCCTGAAATGCCGTTTATTAGACCTAATATTAACCTGACTCTTACTTTATTCCTAAAAGTTAAGATATCTGCGTTCATATTCCCTTTATCCTTTTCTCTGCTTCCACAGCTCCCCTAATCCATAAAACCAAATTAGCCTTCTTCCTTTTCTTAGAATATGCTTCATCTTGCCTCCTTTCCCACCTCCTTCCCCACCCTCTCATTTAACGAACTACCAGCAATTTGCCTTAATAAAGTGTAGAAGCAGGTAAAGTTATATAAAGAGAGCGTGAAGAGACAGGGTGAGTTAGCAGCAGATACACACTAATTATAGCATTCTCTGTTTATCTTTATTAATGAACAACTTCAGATTGGGGTGCATGTATTTAGCACTGGAAAAGCAATTACATGTTGTCTGCATCCATAGAGTAGTGTGCTGTTGTAATATTTTACAAGATATGCAGCGTCAAGATTGGTTGGTGCTTGGATAAGTGACCTCCTAAGAAAACAGTGTGCTGGTGGGAGTAAGGGGGATGTTTTAGTAGGAAGCACTTCTGTCTGAGTTAGTTTGGAATCAATGTCCTAGCAGGGTGCTGCTGGACATCCAGCTCTTTTGGAAGAGATGGAAAACGATGCTACTGACCACTCTGGTGCTCAAAAATCCTAGTCCCAATCTCCTGGCCAGATGCCAATGTAAGAAGCTACAACCTGCCTGCCCAAACCCCCATTGAATACAGTATGTTTTCTTAAATACCCAGGGCCATCCTTACCCATACACAAAATATGCAACTGTATAGGGCACCAGGAAATTTGGGGCACCAACTTTCCTGGTGCCCTGTGCAGCTGCGTGCTGCCCCAGCCTCTGCCCCGCCTCTTCTCCAGGCTGCCCACCCCTGCTCTGCCCCAGCCCCGCCTCTTTCTGCCCCTGAGGAGTGCAAAAGGGCCGGGCCTGCACTTACTGGCAGCAGGAAGTGCAGGGACCTGACCCCAGCTGTGCCACCGGTGAGTGCTAGGGGGTGGCTCCCAAGCCAGGCTCCCATGCGGAGGCCAGGGCCACCTCCCCCTATGGAGACCTGGGGCTAGCCTCCCCCACTCCTGTGGAGGCCTGTGGTAAGGCATTTATCAGCCTTATGAAGATCTCTTGATTATTTCTGGAATGGATTTCAGACCATCCAGAGAAGCAAATGATTATGGAATTTAGACATCTCTATGAAGGGGCAAATCTGATGGGAAATTATCTGAAACAGAACAGTGTAGACCTTTTGAACTAAAGGATTAGCGTTAACATTCTAAGGCTATCACCTACTGTAAAACTATTTAACACTGGTCCATCTAATGTTGGTGCACAATTCAATTGCTTGATGTTAGTACATTTCAGTTAGTCTTGAAATTTAAAAGTTTCTATAAACTTAGAGAAAATGAATTTTTTATTTGCTTATATAGGACGTGAATAAATGCAGATTTACAGGTCCTAGCATGCAAATTTATTGACTTATATGACAGAGATATCATGCATGCAAATTATGCCTCAAAGTCGTGAAATGGGTACAAATGCAATAAAAATAAGGTATTCAAAAGTTTAACAAATGGAGGGGGAGGGGAAACCAAAGACACTTGCCTGGGGCACCATTTGGTCTAGGACCAGCCATGCCCAGAATCCTGCCGGGCCAGATTTTCAAAGTTACAAACATGTAACTGTGCATATGCATTAGTGTGTGCACAAATAAGGTGCACACTGGTAGATGCATGCAATTGCACATGCCTAGTTATTCCACCCCCTGGCTCATGGAAACTAATAATTCTAACAGGCTGTTTTATCTTTCCAATGGTGAATGGGGTCTTTGGGTTTTGGGGGTTTTTTTTGGCTTGTTTTATAACTTTTTATTAAAGGTCACAGTATCCACCAGTCATATAAAACTATCTGTTGTTATTCCTTGGAAATACAAAGTGAGCCAGAGATGATCAGGTGCAGGGCTTTATTGCTGATGTGGGCAGCCACGAAGTAATATCGATTAATCTATTATGAAAGATGCAAGGCCAAGTAAAAGTTTGTGTCTCTGTAGCTTTGTTTTTTATACCAATATAGTTATGTAAATTAGTATGTAAGTTGCCAAGGTGGTTATGGGTATTACAAAGGTTGATCCTTCCTGTTCAAAGGTTATATGCTGTCACTCACTTTGCAGGAAGATATATTCCTTGAGCAATGCTCTCAGGCCCTGATTCAGAAAAAGCATTTAAGCACATTCTTAATTTTTAACATATGCTTAATTTCCACTGATGTAAGCACATGCTTCCTTGAATAGGGAGGCTTTCTCAAATAGGGCCTTGGTGCAGTAGAATACTTTGTGTGGAAGTAGTTGTGAAAGAAAGGGTCAGAGTCACAAGCAGGCTCAGTCTTCGGCCTGGAGAGGGAAATACAAACAACAGGAGAGAATCAGGGCCCATCGTCAAAACTATGAGGAAAAATGTCTTTACCCTCTTTCCAAGAAACCTTGAAAGGCAAGACCCAGTAAGGGACACAACAGTTACTGCAACCATCACATCTTACTCTTTGAAAGTAAAATGGTATAGCCATCGATAACGTCTATTCATCACCATGCCCATCTTTGCAATGGCTTAAGGAAATGATGTTGTAGGCCAGTGTTTCCCAAAGTATGTATTGCTTGTGGGTGTGGGAAGTACTAACTGGGGGCACAGACAGGCCTCTAAATTCCAGAGTCTCAGCTTTCTTTATTTTAAATAAGTCTATAACTTTTAATCTAACTGATGCAGCAGTGTCTGTCTGAGTTTTCAGAAAGCCTGACACAATAGCTCTGAGGTGTGAATCGCCTTGCTCATTTCAATAGGTGGCAACTCAGATACCAGTGATACCTTAAATGTCTTATATTGTGAAACATTTTATCGCTCATTAAAGTACATGAGAAAAGAAGAGAAAGTTTCATATTATGAAGAGCTACATGATCTACTCTTGGCTCATTTTGAGTAGGTCTTCAACTACACATGTGGAGCTCAAGAGGAAAACTTGATTGGTTTCATTTTTCCTGACTGGGGTGGGTCACAGCTTTCAACAGTTTGGGAAATACTATAACATTTATGATCTCTGAAGAGGTCACTTATCCTTTTCTCTTTGTCAAAGAATAAAACCTCAGACACCCGAGCGGAGTATGTACTGTAGGAAAATACTGCTCTATAGAGGGATGAATAGGCCAGTAAGGAATCCAGGAGATCTCTAGAATTATTTTTCTAAGGGCTAAGCCATGTGAGAAAGGAATCCTCATTTCAGTAACGTGTATGTATCTGTCTGAGTGGGGCTGAGGGATAGAAATGGCAACACCTACAACCTCTGCCACTCTTGGATTAGAATATATAAGGACTTTGTGTTAAAAATGAAAAGCAAAATACATTTTGAAGGAGTATGATGCTCTTTTTATGCTGGATACCAGAGATAAAAATAATTTTTCCTGGCACTGAGCCTTCCTGAATGATTTTTAGGCAAACATCCCATTTCTTATTAAGTGCTAGTACTCAAGGAGAACTCTGTTCATCTCCATAAACTTTAATTATTCTGCAAATATGGAAACAAATTCATCTTAGTGGGAAACCTTAATTCTTAACTGACTGTGAATCTGAAGGCAATTTAGGTGAAAGTGATCATGAAATGAGATGTTTCATGATTCTAAGGAAAGGAGTGAGTGAGAACAGTAGAATAGATAGTGGACTTCAAAAAAACAGACTGACAAACTCAGAGAATCTAAAGGAAAATGGAGTTTAGGAGAGCTGATAGTTTCTCAGAGACACAATGATAAAGCCACAATGGCATAAGAACATAAGAACAGCCATATCGGGTCAGACCAAAGGTCCATCTAGCCCAGTATCCTGTCTACTGACAGTGGCCAATGCCAGGTGCCCCAGAGAGAGTGAAGCTAACAGGCAATGATCAAGTGAGCTCTCTCCTGCCATCCATCTCCAGCCTCTGATGAACAGAGGCTAGGAACACCATTCTTTACCCTTCCTGGCTAATAGCCATTTATGGACTTAGCCACCATGAATTTATCCAGTTCCCTTTTAAACATTGTTATAGTCTCAGCCTTCACAACCTCCTCAGGTAAGGAGTTCCACAAGCTGACTATGCGCTGTGTGAAGAAGAACTTCCTTTTATTTGTTTTAAACCTGCTACCTATTAATTTCATTTGGTGACCCCTAGTTCTTGTATTATGGGAAAAAGTAAATAACTTTTCCTTATCCACTTTCTCCACATCACTCATGATTTTATATACCTCTATCATATCGCCGCTTAGTCTCCTCTTTTCCAAGCTGAAGAAGCCTAGCCTCTTTAATCTTTCCTCACATGGGACCCTCTCCAAACCCCTAATCATTTTAGTTGCCCTTTTCTGAACCTTTTCTAGTGCTCGAATATCTTTTTTGAGGTGAGGAGACCACATCTGTACACAGTATTCGAGATGTGGGCTTACCATGGATTTATATAAGGGCAATAATATATTCTCAGTCTTATTCTCTATCCCCTTTTTAATGATTCCTAATATCCTGTTTGCTTTTTTGACCGCCTCTGCGCATTGCGTGGACATCTTCAGAGAACTATCCATGATGACGCCAAGATCTTTTTCCTGACTCGTTGTAGCTAAATTAGCCCCCATCAAACTATCCTGATGCAAAGATAGGAAGGAAGAATAGCAAGAGGCCAATATGGCTCCATCAGGAGCTCTTTAATGACTTGAAAATTGAGAGGAATCCTATCAAAAGTGGAAACATGGACAAATTGCAAGTACAAAAGAATAGCACAAGCATGTAGAGACAAAATCAGAAAGGCTAAGGTATAAAATGAGTTACACCTAACGATGGACATAAAAGACAATAACAGGAGGTTGTTTAAATACATTAAGAGCAAAAGAAAGATGAAAAAATGTAGATGCACTACTTAGTGGGGAAGAAGAACTAATAATGGATGACATCAAAAACGCTGAGGTCTTTAACTCCAGTTTTGCTTCAGTCTTCACTAGGAAGGTAAACGCTGACCAAATACTCAACATAATTAAGATTAACAATGAGGGGGAAGGAAAGCAAGCCAAAATAGGGAAAGACAGGTTAAAAATATTTAGATAAGTTAGATGTATTCAAGTTGTCAGGGCCTGATTAAATCCACCCAAGGCTACTCATGGATCAGTAATGGGCTAAAAGATAGGAAACAAAGGGTAGGAATAAATGGTCTTTGTTCACAGTGTAGAGAGGTAAATAGTGGGGTACCCTAAGATTCTATACTGGGATTAGTGTTGTTCCTAAATGATCTGGAAGTGAGATGGCAAAATTTGCAGATGATACAAAATTACTCAAGAAAATTCCAAAGCTGACTCTGACAAGTTACAAAGGAATCTCACAGAACTGGGTGACTGGGCAACAAAATGGCAGATGAAATTCAATGTTGATAAGTGCAAAGTAATGCACATTGGAAAACATAATACCAATTATACATACAAAATGATGGGGTCTAAATCAAGAAAGATCTTGGTGTCACTGTGGATGGTTCTCTGAAAACATCTGCCAATGTGCAGCAGCAGTAAAAAAAAAAAAGCAAAAAGAATGCTAGAAAACCTTAGGAAAGGGATAGATAATAAGACAGAAAATATCATAATGCCACCATATAAACCTATGGTAAACCCACACCTTGAACAGTGCAAGCAGTTCTGGTCACTCCAGCTTAAAAAAAATATTAGAATTGGAAACGGTATAGAGAAGGGCAATGATTAAAGAGGATGGAACAGCTTCCATATGAGAAGAAATTAAAAAGACTGGGACTGTTCAGCTTAGAAAAAAGAGATGACTAAGGGAGGGATACGTCAGAGATCTATCTAATTATGAATCATTTGGAGAAAGTGAATAGGGAAGTGTTAATTACCCCTTCATATAACATACAAACAAGGGGTCAGTCACCCAATGAAATTAATAAACAGCAGTTTAAAACAAGCTGTCATAGGTCTCACTCTCACTCTGAACTTTAGGGTACAGATGTGGGGACCTGCATGGACACTTCTAAGCTTAATTACCAGTTTAGATCTGGTTTCGCTGCCACCATCCAGAATTTCTGAGTTACCTGGATCACTCCCTTTCCCCCCCAAAACCTTCCCCTCCCTGGGTAGCCTTGAGAGACTCCTCCACCAATTCCCCGGTGAAAACTGATCCAAATCCCTTGGATCTTAAAACAAGGAGAATTTAACCATCCTCCCTCCTTTCCCCCCACCAATTCCTGGTGAGTCCAGATCCAATCCCCTTGGATCTTAAAACAAGGAAAAATCAATCAGGTTCTTAAAAAGAAGGGTTTTAATTAAAGAAAAGAAAGGTAAAAGAAAAAAACCTCTGGGAGACAGCAAACAGCTGACCTCACAGACAACAGATAGAAAACACAGGATGTTCCCCTGGGTAAAAATCTTAATACACACAAGAATACCCAATTTGATAATTCCCTTAATGGCACCAAGACAAATTACAAAGAAAATAAACATAAACCTATTTATACCTTTCTAAAACTTACTACTCTGATAAGAGGCTGGTTCCTTGATCTTTCTCACTCGGCTGAAACTGAAACTGACTAAACAAAGGAAACTTCCCTCCTTCCTTTTGAAACATCTTGTTCCCCCATTGGTTCCTCTGGTCAGGTGTCAGCTAGGCTAGGTGAACTTCTTAACCCTTTACAGGTAAAAGAGGCATTAACCCTTAACTATCTGTTTATGACATAAGCATAAGTATGTCTTCACACAATACATAGTCAACCAGTGGAACTCATTGCCAGGGGATGTTGTGAAGGCCAAAAGTATAAGTAGATTCCAAAAAGAATTAGATAAGTTCATGGAGGATAGGTCCATCAAAGGCTAATAGCCCATCTTCTGGGTGTCCCTAAACATCTGACTTTTAGAAGCTGGGACTGTACAATAGGAGGTGGATATCTCAGAATTGCCTGTTCTGTCATTCCCTCTGACTCATCTGGCACTGACCACTGTTGGAAGACCAGATGCTGGGCTAAGTGGACGGTAGGTCTGACCCCACATGGCTGTTCTTATGTTCTTAAGTATCTAGCTGAAGGAATCTCAAAACCATTAGCTATTATCTTTGAGAACTCATAGAGGAAAGACAAGGTCCCACAGGACTGGAGAAAGGCAAATATAGTACCTATTTTTAAAAAGAGGAACTGGGAAATTATAAGCTCCTGTGACAATGGGAGAAACGGAGAGTCTGAACCTCAAAGAATAAGCAACTGAATCAGCTGATTGTATACAATATTATTGTATTTTAAAATGTATTGAATAAGGTCTCCTATGGAAGCTGGTGACATGCTAATCATGAAGATCATTGTATTATGTGTGTATATATGGTGTATAAAGAGTTATGCATGTGTGCTGGAAATGTGTTCTTAAAATATGTTACAGAGAGAGTTGATAAACAAGCTTCTTTAGACAAAAGAGTGTGGATTTACCTGTCTGAGTCAAGGTTTGTAAGCCAGAGGACAATGACAGTACATTTACATATAAGATAAACAAAGCAATCAAGCTCACAAGTGGCAGCTTGGTGAGCACACCCAGGAATACACAGAAGTCTGAAACCCCAAGAAGTCTTCCTGGCTCTTGAGGCAAAGACATTGGACTATGGGAAATATAAGGGGAGCAAAAAGACATTCTAGTTATCCATCACTCAGGGGACCTGGGCGACAGCACCCTCAGAGCATGCGAATGGTGGATCCTCCTGGCTTGGTGGGCAGGACCTGCTAACTTGCTGTAAATGTGAAATTGAGCATTGAATTTGGGGAGGGTTTATATCCAACCCAAAAGCAGGAAATGCCCTCCCTCTTAAAATATCACAAACAGATATTTTCCAACCAGCCAGGTTTAACTGACAGAATTGTATATTTCAGTGGAACATCAGGTCCCTGCCTTGCTCCTAGCAGAGCATACCCCGCTAGAGGGGAAACAGAGAAACAAATTCAAAAAGAAGGGGAAAGCATGTTGCAAATGGGAGTAATTACCAAGTCAAAAAAACCCTGGGCATCTCCTATTTGTGATGGTATCTAAAAAGGACAAAACCGTGAGATTTTGTGTGGATTACAGAAAGCTAAAAGCTGTTACCCAGCCTGACGCATTCCCAACATCCCAAATAGAGGATTTACTGGATCTGTTGGGGGTGCAGAATTCATGAGAACACTGGATTTGACTTGTGGATACTGGCAAATTCCCTTAGATGCTGATTCTGAGGAAAAATCTGCTTTTACAGTGGAATATGGACAACATAAGTTTAAGGTTATGACTTTTGGATTAATCAATTCAGGGGCTACCTTTCAGTAACTTGCCAGCAACGTGCAGCAAGGGTTGCGAGCTTTTGCCAGAGCCTGTATAGAAGACTTGGCTATTTTCAGCAGCTCCTGATGAGTCCATTCAAACCATATGGGAATTGTGTTACAGAGGCTCAAAGAAGCCAACCTCACTGTCAAGGTCTCCAAATACACGATGGGGGCTGCAGAGGTATCCTACCTAGGACACAGGAGGGACAGTGGGCTGGTTTGTCCTGACCTTTCAAAGGTAGAAGCCATTTGGATTTGGCCTGCCCCACAAACCAAGAAGCAGGTCCAATCCAACTATTACCGGAGGCTTGTAAGGAGGTTTAGTGACATGGTGGCACCCATAACAGACCTTACAAAAAAAGGGGAAGCCAGACCAAGTGATCTGAACTGAAGCCTGTGAGAAAGGCTTCCAAAACATCAAAAAGGCTTTGTTTGAAGAGATTGTCATAATCAGCCCTGATTTCAGCAAACCATTTGTGCTGTGTACTGACACTGGGTTAGGTGCAGTGCTGATGCAGGAAGGAGTGGCTGACAAGAAGCATCAAATGCCTACTTAAGCAAAAAACAGACTCACCCCTCACTGAGCAAAACTACGTTGTTATTGAAAAAAAATGTTATTCCATTGTCTGGGCTGTCAAACAATATTTGTGTAATAAATAATGTAAGGATTGACTGATCATGCACTATTAATATGGGTGCATTGAGCTAAGGGGATGAATTCTATATTATTGCATTGGAGTTTAGCCCTACAGTAATTTTACATGGAAATAATTAATATAAAGGGGAAAGAAAATGTGTAGTGTCTGATGCCTTATAAAGAATGGAGGGATCCTAAGGTATATTCAGTAGCATTGGTGAACCCCTTCCTACACCAGTTTTGCATTGAGGGTGTGACACTGATCAAATCAGTTGGCTTAGCTGTAAACTGACAAACTCACAGCTGGAAGTCAGGCCAATTCATTAGCAAAAGATCAAAAGAGGCTGATAAATGTGTGTTTTGGTGTTAAAATTTCATAACATTAATGAGATTTTGCATACTGTTTGCATATTGTTTTCACTTATCTGTATCTTGTTAGTATTTTGCAATGTATATGGCCCCCAATATCTAAATAACCCTCCAGCCACAAAATAAACCTTGTATAATGCAAATGAAGGACTCTTATCAGAAAGGAAATGTATCTCAGAAACTTCAAAGTGAGTGGTTAAAACCTCTGTGTTTAAATCATTTAGAGTATGTCTACACTACGGGATTATTCCGATTTTACATAAACCGGTTTTTTAAAACAGTTTGTATAAAGTCGAGTGCACGTGGCCACACTAAGCACATTATTTCGGCGGTGTGTCCATGTACCGAGGCTAGCGTAGATTTCCGGAGCGTTGCACAGTGGGTAGCTATCCTGTAGCTATCCCATAGTTCCCGCAGTCTCCCCTGCCCATTGGAATTCTGGGTTGAGATCCCAATGCAAAAACAGTGTCGCGGGTGATTCTGGGTAAATGTCATCACTCAATCCTTTCTCCGTGACAGCAATGGCAGACAATCATTTTGCGCCCTTTTGCCCTGGATTGCCCTGGCAGATGCCATAGCATGGCAACCATGCAGCCCATTTAGCTTTTTGTCACAGTCACCATATGTGTACTGGATGCTGCTGACAGACGTGGTACTGCAGTGCTACACAGCAGCATTCATTTGCCTTTGCAAGGTAGAAGAGATGGTTACCAGCTGTAGCACCATGTGCAATTGGAAATTGGCAATGATGTTTATCAGTCATTTTGCACTGTTTGCATTTGGAAATTGGCAATGATGGTTATCAATCCTTTTGTACCATCTGCTGCTGTCATGGGTGCTCCTGGCTGGCCTCGTTGAGGTTGGTCAGGGGCGCATGGACAAAAATGGGAATGACTCCCGAGGTCATTCCCTTCTTTCTGTTTTGTCTAAAAATAGAGTCAGTCCTGCCTAAAATATGGGGCAAGTGTACTAGAGAACCAGAAAGCACAGCTGCTCCAGGTCACAGCCCCAGAGATCCCACAGAAATGATGATGCTATTCTGGAGGGATGCCCCTGCAACAACCCCACCCGTTGCTTCCCTCCTTCCCCAACTCTCCTGGGCTACTGTGGCAGTGTCCCCCCCACTTGTGTGATGAAGTAATAAAGAGTGCAGGAATAAGAAATGCTGACTTTTTAGTGAGATAAAATGAGGGGGAGGCAGCCTCCCGCTGCTATGATAGTCCAAGCAGTACAGATTCTTCATTAGACATGAAATGAGGGGGCTGATGTAGTTCAGCCCCCAGTTGCTATGATGAGGATGGTTTTCAATCCTTTTGCACCGTCTGCCAGGAATGACCAGGAGTCATTCCCATTGTTGCCCAGGTGTCCCTTGCCGACCTCACCGAGGCCAGCCAGGAGCACTCACAGGATGATGAGGATGGTTTTCCACCATTTTGTACCATCTACCATCGAGGAGGGGAGAGGATGCTGCTGTTCAACGCCACAGCACTGCATCTACCAGTAGCATGCAGTAGACTTATGGTGACATTGAAAAAAGGCGAGAAATGATTTTTTCCCCTTTTCTTTCATGGGGAGGGGAGAGGGGTAAATTGACGAGATATACCCTGAACCACCCGGGACAATGTTTTTGACCCTTCAGGCATTGGGAGCTCAACTAAGAATGAAAATGTTTTCAGAGACTGCAGGGACTGTGGGATAGCCGGAGCCCTCAGTCCCCCCTCCGTCCCTCCCTCCATGAGCATCCATTTGATTCTTTGGCTTTCCGTTACACTTGTCACGCAGCTCTGTGTTGAGTTCCTGCTGTGGCCTCTGTCTGGAGATTTTTTCAAATGCTTTGGCATTTCGTCTTCTGTAACGGAGCTCTGATAGAGCAGATTTGTCTCCCCATAAAGCAATCAGATCCAGTATCTCCCGTACAGTCCGTGCTGATCAGCGCTCCACGCTGGGCAAACAGGAAATGAAATTCAAAAGTTTGCAGGGCTTTTCCTGTCTACTTGGCCAATGCATCCGAGTTCAGATGGCTTTCCAGAGCGGTCACAACAGTGCACTGTGGGATACTGCCCGGAGGCCAATACCGTCGAATTGCGGCCACACTAACCCTAATCCGACAATCGGCAATACCGATTTCAGTGCTACTCCCCTCATCGGGGAGGAGTACAGAAATCAGTTTTAAGAGCCCTTTATATTGATATAAAGGGCTTCGTTGTGTGGACGGGTGCAGGGTTAAATCGGTTTAAAGCTGCTAAATTCGGTACAAACGCATAGTGTAGACCAGGCCTTAGATTGGTTAGGGTTTTATCATCAGTATTCTGCAGGCCGTGGGCTACCCTATAGTGGATTAATCTTTTGTTTCCAACTAATCAAAAAGTTTGCTTTTAGTGATAGATTTAGGGTTAGTTTTAATTCCTTTCAACTGATTTTTTTTGAACTTGTTTCCCAGGTCTGATTGCGAATTACTGCCTCAAAGTCACTTAGTCAATAACAGAGGAAAAGCAAAGGCCTTACATAATTATTTTTTCTCAAAAGAGAATTTTATTCTATTGTGTGTCTTTGTCTCTTTCCCTGGCAGCTGTCTATTACATACAGAACAATGTGAGAAATCAGTCATGGCCTTTGCAGTCAGGGAGCAACCGTAAAGACTAAAGACAGTAACTAGGGAAAATTCCAATCCAATTGGCCAGTTTATAAACTCAGTTTGAGAGGTGATTTGAAGAATAACTAGAGAACAATGCTTCAAACTTCAAGTCACAACACTACAAAGAGCTCAATATACAAAGTGCTAAATACTACTGCAATTACTGTGTGTATGTGCGCATGCGTACACACACACACATGTATATACACGCTTGATTGTTGTGTTTGAAGCAGGATGACCTCAGAACTATGTGACATGTTTTTATGTTTAGCAAAGGTGACTAGTGCCAGACTTATCACTGTCTCATCACAGGTGTACCTCTGCCTGCCACAGGTTTGCCCAACCTTTCTAGAACCCAGGTCATATTAGAAATCTAATGTTAACCTATTGGTATTAGACAGTGGTCATCCTGGTAACTATGAGTTAAAGTAAACGGTTGCTAAGCAAAGGATGCTTCTCTACCTCGCAATGCCCTACTTGGGCAGATTTGACTGTGACAAAGTTGTTCCCATCTGATTCGTTTGGTGCCCCATGCCTATACAGCTAGAGAAACAGAACAAAAAACATTCATGAATATTGTGGCAAATGAAACACACTGATTTGCTTTGCTGGTATTTACAACTCCTTTTATTTGCTTATTCCTGAGCATTTGGCCTAATTATTCACATATTTACTGAAGGCACAAACATAATGAATTAGTACTAGCATGTGTATGTATATTCCTGAGCATTTGCACCAGAATTGCTCTCACCGCCATTTTGAAAAGCCCTTTATCACTCCAGTAATAGATCTGAACAGTTGCAAACATTCTTGGGTAATTGGCAAACAGCTAAGAACAGAAACAGTACCAAGGGTCTCAGGTGACCAGTCCAGTGGTGCCTAGTCTGGGATCAGATTATGAGTAAACCTAAAAGGTGTTTGCATAAAATGACAACCTATTTGTGGATAATTTGCAAACAAAATAAAGTATGAATTAATTGTATAAATTTATTTGCCAAATAATGTGGCTGTCTTGTATCAGCTGTGACAAAGTTCCTTTTCTGCCTTGGTGGGTCCTGT
Source organism: Gopherus flavomarginatus (assembly GCF_025201925.1). Classification (NCBI taxonomy): domain Eukaryota; kingdom Metazoa; phylum Chordata; order Testudines; family Testudinidae; genus Gopherus; species Gopherus flavomarginatus. The sequence goes on along the minus strand of NC_066618.1, from coordinate 276,621,164 downwards.
GCTTTTTGGCAGATTTGCTCGTCTCAGAGGTTCACAGCAGCCCTCAGTTTGGCCACTTCTGATAGAGGCTCACTCAGCTACCCTCATCACTGGCCAGCATGGGGGAAAGGGAAAACAATCCCCGCAGTCTCTATTGTCCCACCTAGTGGGTTAGGGACAGGCCAGATCCCTTTCCAAATTAGACCTTTCCTTCTGGTGTTGCTCACAGACCAGGTCAACTCCTCCTGTGTTTGATCAGGAGTTAAGAGGATTGGGGGGAACCCAGGCCTACCTGCTACACTGGGTTCCAGCCCAGTGCCCTATGAATAGCAGCTGTCTACAATGTATCCTGTATCAACTGTGTGACAGCTACAACTCCTTGGGCTACTTCCCCATGGCCTTCCCCCAGCATGTTCTTTATCCTCACTGCAGGATCTTTCCCCTGAAGCCTGATCACGCTTGTACACCAGCAGCACACCTTCTCACTGCCTACTCCTTGCATATCCTCCACTAACTGATGGGAGGTCCTTTTTAAACCAAGTATCCTGATTAGTCTGCCTGCCATAAATGATTCTAGTATGTTCTTAATTGGCTCCAAGTGTCTTAATTAGCTTGCCTGTCTTAATTGGTTCTAGCATGTTCTCGATTGCTCTAGCACAGCCCCTGCTCTGGTCACTCAGGGAACAGAAAACTGCTTATCCCTGGCCAGTATATCTGCCTTCGACTACTCTGCTGTACCCATCTGGCCTGGGTTTATCACACAGCCTTTATGAGATTAGGTTAGTAATCTCAACCCTCTCAACTCAGCTCCTAGAAAGCACTAGTGTATTCACATCACAGACTGCTATCTTCTGGCAGTCTCAGCAGAGGTCCAGGACTGAATTTCTAGGGAGACTGAAGCATGACTCATCCCCAGAGATGTGTCCTCTTCAGGTGAGTGCTTCCCCACAGCATCCCTCCTGAAATATAAGGCGTGTCTCTTGTGCTGTACTGTTCTGGGGATACATGACTTCATTCTCTAGGGCCTTTCATGACTATAAAAATACACTTTATAGCACAGAATGTATTAATATTAATTGAAAACTTCACAGCACATGCTGCGGGGCCTGATTCTCCACTGCCTTGTATTTTGTGTAGCCATTTACATCTGTTCAAAGCAGGTACCACTCTAATCTGATTGTGTTTTACGGATATAATCAGGGTTTGAATGAATGCTTCCCTGACACCTGAGACTCTAGGTGTGTTTATGAAAATACAGTTTGCTGCTGCTCAGATTACATAATCAGCAGATTTAGCAGTGTCAACGTGATCAACTTTGGCTGGTATTGGGTACAAATCAGCTTAGTACTGAATGCAGGGCTAGTGAAATACGGTTACCAATGTTGTAATTATTGTAGGAATACAGGAAAGCAGGACTGTGCTTAACCTGTCCCAAATGAGGGGGCCACCCTCAGTTGAAAGAACCTCATTAAACTAGGGGTTCAAATGTCAGAGCTCTGTGAAAGTAAGAGGGGTGGGGACAGATATACCCAGCCAGGAGACTGCACACTTTCAAGGATCTACCTTAGATTAGTTTAACCTGTTCCTCCTCACTGTTCAAAAAATAAAGCTAAATAGGCTTAATTAGGAGCCTCTTGTAGGTGGCAACAGAAAGCACCTGATAGTCAACTGGTGAACAAGTGGCTGGTGTAGCAGAGAGGCACGATGAGCAGCCAGCAGGGCAGCTGGAGAAGTATGATAAGTAGGCAGCCAGCAGGGCAGCAGTGGAGAGGCACAGTGAGCAGGCAGCCAGTAGGGTGGCAGTGGAGAGGCATGACAAGCAGCCAGCAGGGTGGCAGTCAAGAGATGTGACAAGCAGCCAGCAGGGCAGCTGGCAGTTTATGTTTATGAACTCTTTTTGCAGTGTTTTCCCAAATTAATGCTGAGTTACTTCCCTCCTTTAATAACAAATTTCTTTGGTACACTCAGACTCTGTGCTTGCGCATGGGGAAGTATTGCCTCTCAGAGGCACCCAGTGGTGGTGTGTAAATTTCCCAGGTTACTGGGTGGGGGCTTGAGCCAGTTCTGTGTTGTATCAGTGGAAAGGAACCCCTAGATATTAAACATGGCCCTAGTTGTTGATGGCTCCACCTGGCAAAAGGATTACACACCCACTTTGTGCACACCTTTGTACATGTGTCAATTACTACGTAAGATCCAGGAATGGAGAACTGGGTCCTTCATGAATAACTGGTGTTTGCTTGCTATTTCTGTCTATTGCATGCCCAGTTTGGCTGAAATAGGATCAGACGTCTGCTGCAGGCAGCAGAGCATGCATATAAAAATGATTTTGCTGACTATTATGGGAGTCTGGAAGTTAAGATCCAACGATGGAGGATGCTGATAGTCCTACACTCCTACAGATTTCAGTGAATTAAAGGCACTCAGCATATTGGAAATGGGTCCAGTAGCATGAAAAGGACAACCTTCATGCAAAACAAAAAGCATTTTGGCAGTTCATAAGATATGGAGAAGTGGGTAACCAAAATGAAAGAGATTCAGTTAATCTGAGGTAGAGAACATGCTACACCAGTCTCTGATACTTAAGCCAGGTCTACACTAAAAAGTTAGGTCAACCCAGCTACGTCACTCAGGGGTGTGAAAAATCCATTTAACTGAGCAATGTAGTTAAGCTGACCTAACCACACCTGTGTAGATAGCCCTAGGTTGATGGAAGAATTCTAGTGACTACCTCTTGGGAGGTAGATTAACTACAGTGATGGGAATAGGGTGACCAGATGTCCCGATTTTATTGGGACAGTCCCAATATTCGGGGCTGTGTCTTATATAGGTGCATATTACCCCCCACACTGTCCCGATTTTTCACATGTGCTATCTGGTTGCTCTAGATGGAGAACCCCTCCCGTCGCTGTAGTGAGTGTCTACTTGGAAGCACTACAGAGGTACAGGTACAGTGCAGCCTTAGGCTTCAGCATGTGGAGAAGCGTCCTGTTGATGGGCTTGTATTTTAGCTGTATGACAACTGACTGTATAGTGGCTTCAATGTTCGCTAAACGCAGCGTACTTGGATTTTAGAAACTCACTTCCTTTATATGGTAAAGCAGACTGAAAACCTGGGTAAATAAGCATAGACGCTGGAACTAGGGCTGCTGGGGGTACTGCCACAACCCCTGGCTTGAAATGGTTTCCATTCTGTGCAGGATTTACACCAGTTTGGTTCCATGGCTCTCAGCACCCCCACTATACCAATTATTCAACTTTAATTTAATAAATCAACTTATTTATGAAATTAAAATAATCCTTCTTCATTCAAATTATTTACCACCAATACAAAACTGGATTTTGGATCAAAGATAAACTAAGAAGGGAAAACATTGAAAAGTAATAGACAGAGCAAGAGAGAGCAAGCAGAATTATTAAAAGAGCAGCATCTATCTGTCATCTATTCCCTTCATTCTATTCTTCTCCTCTTGAATATATGCAGCAGCTCACGGAGGCGTAAAAAAGACTGGCAAATGCAGTTAGCATGTCATTCTTCAGTACAAATGCCAGGCAATTATAAATGACTGTAAAGTTCTATTAGTTCCTAACAATTTCCAGAAATATTAGCTTTGGTGTGGCCTTTCAGCTGAAGTACAGTACAGACACCAGGCTGGGTATGTGAAATCCATGGCTACAGAAGTATGTTGTAAATTCTCTAAGTCACAAGCCTTTTTGCTTTGCCAAGGAAAGAGGAAAAATTGTATAATATGGAACCAAAGAATGGAGAGCAGGAAATGAATGAGAAGGGAAAAGAGGCATGGAGAGAAACAGAGACAAACTGTTCTATGAAAAATATATAGCAAGTTCTCTCTCAATTATTTACACGATTCAAGGTACACTGTTAACTTTGCTTACCATCTTCCTCTACCAAAACAAGCAACGTTCATGGTCAAATCTGAGACTCCATCACTTTTAAACTCAAAGCTAATTTGTAACCAAGAAAGCCTTTCAGAGAAGTCATTTTCTTCCTTACTGGATATAAAATTATTATTTATGTGTGTTACTTTAGTATCTAGGGCCCTAGTCATGGACGAGAACCCCTTTGTGGTAGGCACCCACTGTGCAAACCTTGAACAAAAGACAGTCCCTGCCTGTAAGAGGGTGCCTTGCCTTGTAAGGGCTGGAGCCTGGGGTGAACCAACTAAAGAGGCACATCTGTGAGCAGCAGGAGGCTGCAGAGAAGGGGGAAGCTGAGGAAACTGCAGGGAGTGTGACAGGAAGGACCTTGAGCATAGCAGAGTTTGGAGGCCAGGCCCAAACCCAGTTAGGGTTTCCTAAATGAGCCGCCTGCCCACTGGGCTCTGTCCTCCAAATGCCACTTGCAGTCAAGATCTTTCCTGCAGGACAGGGGAAAACTTTGTTTCTGTGCATCGTCCCCCCAAAGGCATGTGCTCCCTGCTCCTGAGGCTCCTGCCCCCACAGGAGCCAGCAGGATTGGCTGCCCTGGCCGAGGGAGGTGGGGCTGGAAGCAGGGCCAGTGCAAGGATGTTTCGCGCCCTAGGCAAAACTTCCACCTTGCGCCCTTCTCCCCACCGCGTCCCCACCCTGAGGCACCCCCTGTGGCAGCTCCCCCTCCTCTGCCCTGAGGTGCCCTCCTTGAGGCATCTCACCACCCCCCACTCTCGCCCTGAGGCACCCCCCCCTTCCCCAGCTCACCCCTGCTCCGCCTCCTCCCTGAGCACGCCAAGGCTGCTTCACTTCTCCCGCCTCCCAGGCTTGCGGCGCCGATCAGCTTAGGCACCGCAAGTCTGGGCGGTGGGAGAAGTGAAGAAGCCACGGCGTGCTTGGGGAGGAGGCAGGGCAGGGGTGAGCTAGGGCAAGGAGTTCCTCTGTGTGCTGCCTCCCCCTTACTTGCTGCAGGCGGCCCTCCCTGCGCTTCCCTGCCCCAGCTCCCTCAGCCTAAATGTCGGCAGTGACTGGGGTTGCCGAAGATCCAGCCGCCACGGTCGCTGCTGAAGAAAATGGCGTCCCTGCAAATCCTAGTGCCCTAGGTCGCCTAAATTGTTGCACTGGCCCTGCCTGGAAGGCTCCTGCACCCAAAGGCGATGTGTGGGGGTGGGGCAGTCACATGACCTTCCCAACCTATAAATTATTGGGCCCCGTCCACATCAGCAGGTACAGATCATCTCTGTCACCAAAACTGCAAGCCTCAGTTAGCCTGATTGGAGCTGCCCCTGCAAATATAGAAGTCCAACTAAGCTTATGGTTTCTGTTTCATTTGTTACATCTTTCATTCACTCTGCTTAGTCCGTCAGCCAACTTGTAGCCTACTGAGCACCTGGTCAGCAGCCTCAGCCCTCAACCTAAGCCCAAGCTCAGCAGCCTCAATTTACTCCTTGTCTTCACTGCAGCCTGCTGCTGCTCTTTATAGTGAAATCACCTGATCTCTCCCAGGTTTGCCTCTTTAGTAATCATGGTTGGCTGGCTTCAGAGGCAAGCCATCCTGTTACACAGCCCCAAACTGCTTACGATCTAAGTAAGAGTAACATCTTAATTTATCACAATGGATTAGGGTTATTAATTGATAAAGTTATGGTGAAAGTAGGTACAGTAGAACCTAAGGTTGTACTGAACATTTTCCACAGAGGTGTCTAAACAGTGTTATTTCTCTCCTGTAACAGAGCCAAAAATGTATGTACAGAAGATATGAGACTTAGAAAAATTCATCTTTTAAATGTCAATCTGTATGCCTTTTGAACTGTACCACTCCAACTTTAAACAATTATCAGTTCTGATGATTGTGGGAATTAACTTCTAACCTCTGAGGTCTACCCACCACAATTCAACAGGTTCTCATTTCTAGTTTGGGTTGGGTCAAATAATGGTAAGATTTAACAAACACACATTGCTTTCAGGTAGATTAAGCAGTATTATACCTATTATACAGATGGAGAAAGTGAGTCAGAGGGTTCTTCTCCTACATAATTCCTGTCATCTGGAATATTCTTTCTGTAATTTCTATCTCATTGATTCCTCCATCGTGTTTCATAAATCAGCTGAGAAAATATATTCTCTCTTGCTTATGTCTTATCATTTTTCTTTTCCTTAATTTGGGTCATCTTTTAACACAATATTGTCATATTTCAGTGGTTGATAAAATGGTAATCTTTGCCTCATTTGGTAGATTAGTTAGTCCTTCTCATCTTAATCTGCTACAGAAGATGTAGTATACAATCATAGATACCATAACCCCAGCATTTGTCAATGCAAAGCCTAGAAGAATCTTTCCTTTTCGATCGGAAGAAAATTTAAAACAATGGACTTCAATTCACTTGTGCAAGCTACAGACCATCAAAATGGTGAAGTCCAACTAGGCAGTAACTAAATTGTGGGAACAATACCATCCTGGTACTGATGAATGAATGGAGAGATACCGCAAGGATGTATGAGAATCAGTAGCCTAAATTGCCTGAATTTCACATTTTATATTTGATTCAAAATTATTGTGAAACATATTTGTTATATTAGTATAAGATTTCCTTTTAAGGAGTCTCAATGGAGCCGTCTCATAGAAGAAATATCTAGGAATAAATATTAATTTATTTGTATGTTGTTAATGTTTAATAAAAAGCTATGGTCCTAGATGGGTTTAATCATGATTACCATCTGACAGGAAGAGGAGCACACAGGGCCGGCTCTAGCCATTTTGCCACTCCAAGCATGGTGGCACGCCGCAGGGGGGCGCTCTTCCGCTCGCCGGTCCCACGGCTCCGATGGATCTCCTGCAGACGTGGCTGCAGATGCTCCACTGAAGCCGCCCTCCCGGCAACCGGCAGAGTGCCCCCCATGGCATGCCACCCCAAGCACGCGCTTGGCATGCTGGGGCCTGGAGCCGGCCCTGGGAGCACAGCATGTCTTGGCTTACACTGACTGGCCAGTCATGATCAGCATCATATCAGCTAACTTCATCGTCATGATTATGTGTGGATATAACATTCTGTCATGTGGATAAGCCATTAATTCAGCACCAGTGGAAGAGATGTGCACAACACAAAAACCATTATCACAATGGCATCCGTGGGGATCATCTCAGGATAGAGGCTAGGGACTAAGCAGGTGGGGGAGGGGGAATAAAGAACATATTTATTACTATTTTTTTGTATTATCATATTGCTTTGGAGACCTAATCATGGACAGGACCTTATCTTGTTAGGTGCTGTACAAACACAGTGGGGCCTGCTAAACCAGAGAAAAGGCATGCTGGCTGAGTGGGAAGGAGACTCTTGTACAGATCTCTGTGCTATATGTATTTGGCCCGTACTAGGGTGTTTATCCAGAAAGCTTCACAAAGCTTACATCCATTTTAGAAAAGAAAAAGACAAACTTCTTTGATGGGTTTCCCCAGGTCTTATTTCTCTCACAGTAAAAGCATTGTTCTCTTTCTTGAAGGCATTAAATAAAAAAGGAGAAACAAAGGAAAACACAGCACCAATCAGTAATGAGTTCAGCTAGCAGACAGAGTTTAAAAAAGCCCCATAGAAATATTGAACCTGTCCGTCTCGATCTTTTTCACACCTTAGCTCAACTTTCAACCACATCAGAGAGAAAGGATCCTGAGTGCTTCATTTGTGCATTGCCACAGTGAATCAGCACATAGCTATTTCACCCAGCTGTTTCTGTCATTGTGATATAGGTGGAAAACCCACAATATTCATTAGGCCTCCGATGTCCAAGTGTACAGCGTGTGGCTTAAAAGGAGTTGTCCACTAGCTGAAGTATCAGACTTATATAACACCGCTGGTTTCTTAAGAGAATTTTTTCTCACTGTCTGCTTCTCTGTCTAGATAGTCCTTAGTTGCTGCTGTAAGATTTAGCACACATAAGGCAGGTTTTGTGTATTCTAAGGGAATAATTAGAGAAGCATATAAGATGCAAGGAATAAAACAGCACAAAAAGAAAGAAAGCTGCCAGCCTAGTTTGAAACAGGATGCGGTGCAGGGAAGCTGTCTTTTTACACAATAACCTGCTTCACTGCCAGTAGAACATGGGTTTACACCACATGACCAGGATAAAATGTTAGAAAAGGTGGAATTCTAGTTCTGATTTATTTATTTCAAGCCTACTGTATTTCAAGGTGCACTCTTACGTATGTTGTATTTTAGATTCTTCTCCTACCACTTTTAGTGATGTTAAAATAGATTAGCATCTTTTTCCTTCAAAGTAAAATTCACCCCTGTACAGATCTTTAGCACAAGATCTTTGCAACAATCAAATCCATCTTATGTCCTCATAATAGTAATGAGGTGGTGCATGGGTCCATTCAGGTCTGCTGCAGAAAGGCTGTGAGGTTGCATTACCAAAGCAACCAGATGTGTTTAGCATCAATGTAAGGATGCAACTGTTTTCAGATTTAGATTACCTGATAAATCCATGATATGACAAAGGACAAGACCATGGCCAACAACTCTGGGCTGGATGTTGCAGCAGGCTCTCTGGTAGCCTTCCCCAGTCTCTGCAGATATACACTTAATCTGGCAGGATCCAGCCCTGCTCGCACTGACGTCAACGCAATTTCTGTCACTGATTTCCATGGGAGCAGTATTGGCTCCAGTAGGCACAGCCAGAAACAGCTCTACCTGTGGCTTACTACTGTTTGCTCATCCGTGGTCATGATAAGAGGGCTGTAAAACTGTTGTAAAAAGGGGAGTGGAAGTGAAGACGAGAGTGTAGGAGACATAGCCCCAGAGGATACAGAGTGCAAAGGAAAATGAAATTGGGAAGTAAAGGAGGAGAAAGAAAAAGATGAGAGGAGAAAAAATGAACAGAGGGAAGAAGAGGGGATTAACCTTGTTCACAAAGGGTTCAATTTATGTGGAAAGATCCTGGCATACTTGAAATATCCTCAGCTGGTGTTATTTGGAAGCATGTCTCTCAACTGGCTGACTTGCTAATGTGCAAGCCACTAGAATGTGGAGAAAATAGATGGAAATGCACAATACAAAAATGCCACCAGCCTCACTTATTTAAAAGCTGGAAACACCAGTACTGCTCATAACTGTGAGTCAGTTGCTCGACTGGTGTAAGTCAGCATAGCTCCTGCCACACCAGGTTAGTCTCTGAGAGCATAGCCCCGTCTGCCTAAACTTCTCTGAATAACGATGTTAGTTTCACTTATCCGTCCCTGTTTCCCTCCTCAGGATTCCATCACCTTACTATTTGATTTATTTCATATTTATAACCTCATCTCTTTTTATCACCTCTTTGCTCACATTTTAATCATAGGTAATTTAGAAGTATCGCCTTTCTGTTTAAAAATTATTTCTCTTTACAGTGATCCTGCCCCCTTGTTCACAGAAGTACTGTGGATCTGATCCAAAGCCCATTGAAGTCAACGGAAAGACACCCATCAGCTTCACCATGATTGGGATTAGGCTTTCTCCCTTAAACCATGATAAGGGAGCAAGATCCAGTGTATAGTAGTCAGGAGCCCAAAGATGCATCCCTGTCTTTCGCACTGACTTGCTTTGTGACCTTGGGCAAGTCACCTAAGCTCTTGGCACCTAGGTTGCTCCATCTGTAAAAATGAGGACACCCACTCATCATTGTAAAGCCCTTTGAGAGCACAGATGTTGAGGTATATAATTGCTAGGTAATACTAGGGGAAAGAAATATGAAATCAATGGGAAGAAAAACTTGGGAAGCACAGTAATGATGAAAGATGCTTGGAGATGACATTGGACTGAAAATTAGATGCTGGTTTGCAATAAACTATGAAAGCAAAAACGTTGGTTGAGCTTAGGAGCTGAATATGCAGAAGCAGCATATCAGAAATTACAGAGACACAGTTCTCCCTTTGAACAGTGCTGGCAAATCCATGAGCACTCGCAAGACTAATCTACCAAAGTAAGAAGTATTTTTACATTGTGATGGGGCATATTATTAATTGGGTCTCAGTAGGACTCTGGGGCCTCCCAAGATATGTACTTCAAAACTCTTTCCTCTCTCTCTGTCATATGTTTAATCCTATCTTACTTTAAGACAAATCCATTTTCTTCCATTCTGGTGCAATTTGTATTTTTGTTGTTTGTCTATTTTTAATGGAAAATCATTGTGGTAGGATCATCTTGTCCACTGTTTTGTAATGAACAGAGCTCACTGTGAATGCTCAATTATAGTGATGATTATTGTGACCTTGAAACAAACCATTCATGTGTATGGTTACAAATCAAGGTTAAATCCTAAACTTTACAGAACCAGCTAATGAAATCAGTCCACTGCTACAGCTCTTCCTGGGCTTTTGTGTCTGTCATAAACAGATAAGTAAGAGTTAATAGAACAAAAGTGCTTCATATCTCTTTTGCCTGGAAAGGGTTAACAAGAACAGTGAGCCTGGCTGTCACCTGACCAGAGGACAGGATACTTTCAAATCTTGAGGGAGGGAAGTTTTTGTGTTGTGCTGTTAGTTTTTGGTTGTTGTTCACTCTGGGGACTCAGAGGGATCAGACGTGCAACCAGGTTTCTCTCCAATCTCTCTCATACAGGCTCTTATAAGTTCAGAATAGTAAGTACTAGGTAGATAAAGCGAGTTAGGCTTATGATTGTTTTCTTTATTTGCAAATGTGTATTTGGTTGGAAGAAGTTCAAATGTGTATTTGGCTGAAAGGATTTTAATTTGTACTTGAATACTTGGGCTGGGAGGGTATTCCCAGTGTCTATAGCTGAAAGACCCTGTACCTATTCCATTTTAAATTTACAAAGATAATTTTTTACTGTTTTTCTTTCTTTAATTAAAAACTTTTCTTGTTTAAGAACCTGATTTTTTTTATTCTGGTGAGACTCCAGGGGACTGGGTCTGGATCCACCAGGGAATTGGTGGGGAGAAAGGAGGGAAGGGGGAGAGAGAGGCTGATTTCTCTCTGTGTCAGGATTACTTTCTCTCTCAGGGAGAGTCTGGGAGGGGGAAGAGAGAAGGAGGGGGGAAGGTGCATTTTCCTTTCTGTTTTAAGATTCAAGGAGTTTGAATCACAGTGATCTTCCAGGGTAACCCAGGGAGGGGAAGCCTGGGAGAGGCAACGGTGAGGGAAAGGGTTTACTTTCCTTGTGTTAAGATCCAGAGGGTCTGGGTCTTGGGGTTCCCCGGGCAAGGTTTTGGGGGGACCAGAGTGTACCAGGCACTGGAATTCCTGGTTGGTGGCAGCGCTACAGGTTCTAAGCTAGTAATTGAGCTTAGAGGAATTCATGCTGGTACCCCATCTTTTGGACGCTAAGGTTCAGAGTGGGGAACTATACCATGACAGTGTCTCTACTTGTTATTCTTATAATGATATTGTCAGAAAGTGGCAGAGGAAAAGCCAGTAGGACTTTGAGATGCATATGCCAAAGATTCAATTACTGCTCAAAGGGTGTCATCAGAGCCAGGCAGCCATCATGAGGCTTTTGCAGTACTGTCTGTGGCAGGGAAAAAGGAAAAGGTAAAGTGACTCTCAGCAAGACAGTGAAATTATTTTGGGCCTTTTTTCAGGATAGTTTCTTTCTGTAAAAATGCTCAATGATGCCAAGTCTCCAAAGTATCTTTTCAACAGATTTTCAATCTGTAATTTGATGGCCCAGATTGCCAAAAAGGATTTAAAAGACCTCCACATGTCAAACATTTCAGATATAAAACCCTTTCTCGGGGCTGGAGCATTAGATTATAATCTTTCTATGGAGCCTTTTAAAATAGGATTATACAAAGAGGGGGTGGAGGATGAAATCTTGTCTCTTTCTCTTTCTGCTGTGTAACCCCTGGAAGAGTGCCCATGCCAAGCTGTGTTTAAAACTGTTTTGGCACCTTACAGTAGACGGTGAAAGTTTATACCTAGTTGCCACATTGACATAAGCAACTGAAGAAAAGAGATTTTCTGATGGTTAAAACTGCATGAATTGCATGAAATTCCACCATTAGTGGCAAATCCCGCCCCAGTGAAGATCTGCATCATTCACTTGACTTTTTGGTGGATCTTTGTGTGGAATCAGGGCTGAGGATCTCACACCAAACTCCAAAGAGCAGAGATGTAAGGAGGGAAAGAATTATTGGTCCTCTTCATTCAGCTCACCCCTCACCTCTGTAACCTGTTAGCCACTTCACTGCACTCTCCCTACTTACGGTGCTGCTTCCCTTCCCCTTTCAACCTTTACAATTCCTGTCTTCGTCATCCTATTCCCTGCTTACTGCATTAATTCCTTCTTTCCCCCAACTTCCACTTTGAGCCCCCTTTCCAAGATCTCCTCCTAAAACTACATATTTGTAATACAAATAAAACAAGGATAGAAAGCAATAAAAAGGCCATGTGACTAGCATGGCTTGCCCCACGTGTATCCTAATCATGTTGCTTGTAAACTGTATCTCTCTCCCACCCCATTCATTCAGTTTTTGTTTTCTTTAGATTGTCTAAGCTCTTTGAGGCTCCCTAGCAGACTGAGGCCATGTCCTGATTGCAGCCATTGGGTGCTACCACAATACAAATTAATAGTAATGCAGGGGAAGAGGAGGAGATTGAATTTAATGAAGTAAGATGCAAGAAGCCACTGAAAATGAGGGTGACTATAACTGGATAAGGTTGGAGAGGAAAAGGACCTCAGCAGAGTATAAATATATCACACACACACACACACTCTCTCTCTGCTGAGGTCCTCTTCTTCTCCAACCTTATCCAATCCTTATCCTGATTTATAAGACTTTTATCTAATTATAGAGCTTTGAGATTATATAATCTATAATCTATAATTAGATAAAGGTCTTATAAATCAGGTCTTATAAAAATACTGGCCCCTTTTTCTTAAAAAAAAGCACCCTTGAAAATATGTCTGTATAAATATTACAGCTAAATCAAAATATCACCATTTATCTTTATCCATTTTGTCTGACATTTTTATATACACAATATACATGGAAAAGATAGTTGACTAAAGAAGTGCCATTTTCTTAGAATTTTGTTTCTTGTTCACATTTAACTTTGACAGAGATACATAGGAAAGTAAAATGTTAGCATTTCTAAATGAAAAGCTCACAGTTGTTTTAAAAGAATCCAAAGGATCTGACTGCCAGTTTTATGAGAGTGTGATAATGAAGCAGAACTTTCTTGGATGAAATGAACACTAACTTTGCATATGATTAGAACAATACAAGTTTTCCTCTGAGATAGCACAACGTTTGAGCATTGGAACTGGCTGCCACCTACTCTAGCTGTAGCCATTGTGTCTGGGTACAGATCTCTGTTGCCGTGACCATTGTGATTGGCCACCTCATTGACTACATTTGGGATTAACTCATCGGTGACCAGCAACCAGTGTAGTTGCACTCATGCAAACCGCAAGTGTAGATAGTGTAGTAAAACTCCAGCAGCAAACTGTTCCAGTGGTTACTATGCCCTCACTTTTAAAAATTAGCCCCTTGTTTTCAGCCAGAATTTGTCCTGTCTCAACTTCCAGGTCAAATACCTGTCAGCAGAAGATGCATACTTTGAGAGGATGTCCCCCTCATTACAATGAAGCTTTAAATGACTCATATAAATAAAATGATGCAGGGCTATGAAAATATAAAATGAGGGATTAATAAAAATAAAGACTAGATTATTATTTATCTAGCATCTTAAATCACAAGGTAGCTTACAAATGAAGGATATTATGTAACATCACCACACTGAGGAGTGCAGAAAAAGAAAAGAGCTAAAGAATGTGCTTATCATTCTCGGTTTATGTCATTTATTTATTTATTTAAGAAGCCCTTCACTGCTGAGAGCCCACAGATATCTGCATTGTTTCGGCATGTGTTTTGTCCCTGTCTGTGCTTGATCCACAAAGCATGTGAGTTTGTTACAGCAGTTAGCTAGAAAGCCTGACTGTCTGACTCCTGGGATGGTTTACTAATTTTTGTTGTCAGAAGGGGATCATGGTGCAATGAAGTTTGAGAACTGCTGCACTAGCTCAACCTAGCGTGACATATGCATTTTAGCTTTTGCAGTTCCTAGTTCAATATCTAGTGCCAGCTAAGATTGTGGCCATCACAAAACTTAATCCTGCATCTGATGGGCCAGATCCAATGTTGGCTGAACTCAAGGCAAGTCTTTTCACTGAAAAATATCACCAAACTATAGACCAAGAAGCTGAAAGGTTCTGAGTACCCTAAACTCAATGTGACTTTTTGGCTGCCACCTCTCAGGATCAGTTTCTTAGGTCCCTAATTGCTGGAGAGGGATCATCTTAGAATCATAGAAGATTAGGGTTGGAAGAGACCTCAGGAGGTCATCTAGTCCAACCCACTGCTCAAAACAGGACCAACTCCAACTAAATCATCCCAGCCAGAGCTTTGTCAAGCCAGGCCTTTAAAATCTCTAAGGATGGAGATTCCACCACTTCCCTAGGTAACCCATTCCAGTGCTTCACCACCCTCCTATTGAAATAGTTTTTCCTGATATCCAACCTAGACCTCCCCCACTGCAATTTGAGACCATTGCTCCTTGTTCTGTCACTGCCACCACTGAGAACGGCCTAGCTCTATCCTCTTTGGAACCCCCCTTCAGGTAGTTGAAGGCTGCTATCAAATCCCCCCTCACTCTTCTCTTCTGCAGACTAAATAAGCTCAGTTCCCTCAGCCTCTCCTCATAAGTCATGTGCCCCAGCCCCCTAATCATTTTCGTTGTCCTCTGCTGAATTCTTTCCAATTTGTCCACATCCTTTCTGTAGTGGGTCCCCCAAAACTGGATGCAATACTCCAGATGTGGCATCACCAGTGCCAAAAAGAGGGGAATGATCACTTCCCTCAATCTGCTGGCAATGCTCCTACTAATGGAGCCCAATATGCCATTAGCCTTCTTGGCAACAAGGGCACACTGCTGACTCATATCCAGCTTCTCATCCACTGTAACCCGCAGGTCCTTTTCTCCAGACAGCCTGTAGCGGTGCATGTGATTCTTCCGTCCTAAGTGCAGGACTCTGCACTTCGATATTTCTCCAGCTCTGAGCATACTACAGCACTTCTTCTCCTCCCTCCACTAATTAACTAACTAATAATATTGTTTGTTTAAACAAATGTTGCCTCGGCATCCTAAGCTTGATTTCTCAGCTGGAATTTGCTGTCTAGCTTTATTTGAAGGCCTAAAGACTGATATGGTTTTGTTTTCTGATTTAGAAACAAGATCATTCTATAGCCTTGCCCAGTTGACACTGTCCTTGCAACAAGTATGCTTTAAAGCATGGCCATTGTGAATACGGCTCTAGCAGATTTCCCTGACTAATGTGGGCAGGAGATATTTTTTCCTGAGAAATATTTTTTGAAACTGTGTTGTTTGGAGAGGCATCCTGTTAAAGGTTGCAAAACTGGCTACCCAATAAACAATTTTTTGCCACATTGATTATAGAACCCCAAGATCAGCATAGCAGCTGCAGTGAGGACAGGTTACATATGATTAAAGCTTCTGCACAGAGTTATATCCATACACACCTTGCACTGGTGTTTAACAGAGGCCAGAAATTTGACCTAGGCATACATTTAATTCATTCTAATATATTGTTTAGTGAAACTATAGTAAATAAAAGGGAAAGTCAATGTTTAACAGGTTTGCATCAGATGTTTGCACAATTGATCCCTGCTTTGTGTATTTGTAAATCAGTTTTTGAATATATAGCCTCTAGAAATGCAGTAATTCATAATCCTCAAATCGGTGGAGAACAAGACATGTACAGCATAATGTCACACTGGGCATCTCGTCCAATGTGCCGAAGGTCCTCAGCTCTCACTGAAGTTCAAAGGGATGTGGGAGTGCTCAGCACCTTGCAGAATCATGCTCATCATATGCTTAAAGGCAAGTTACATTTTTTCCTTACAGTTTTTTTTGACAGTCTGTGCAAGACCTAAACAAAAAGTAAATGCAACACATTTTGCTAGGAGTGTGATTAATCTATGTTAGTTTAAGTTTCGGCCCCCTGTTACTATTTCAAAGATTGATTAAAGGATTGAAAAAAAACCCAAAAGAATAAATCTTGAGCTAACGTGAAACAAAAAGATTATTTATACATTTCTGCAAGACTTTTTTTCTGGCTCTGGATATAACATTTTTTCTCAAGATTCTGACTTGCAGAATACCTCTGCTAGTTTAGAAAGACAAACTCATTCCATTATGGCACATCAACTATAACAGCCTCTTTTTATTGTTGCTTAATGGCTTGTTCAAGAAAATCAAAACAGCTTGCAAATATTTCTCTTTTTGCTGTTTCAGTAACATGGAAACAGAGGACTGAATTGTGAGAAAATATTATTCAGAGGAGCGTAATACTTTGGGTGCATTTTTTGGCATCAGGCTGTCCCATTTGGTAATCAGAACTTTGTGCATTCATCTTTTTAAAATTAGCTAAGGAATTTCTTTCATGTGCTTTCTGACAAAGTGAGGAATGCTGAATACTGTGCATGTAAAATTGTAATTGGATGTGGAGACTGAATCGCTCAGTGGAGAATGGTAAACTCATTGCTTCTCAGTTACAAGTTTAAATCCATCCCAGGCCAGTCATGACCATGGTTCTGACTCTGAAATGATTATGTGTAACAACTGTTCACACTAATGACATAGAAAGGTGGTTGTCCAGTTCTCGTACTCTTGTCCATTACAAAAATCACTGTAATAAATGGCACACTTATTGATAGTTTCAACAGCAGGGACAAGGAATCAACTGGACATAAAGAATGGACTTTATCCCTAGGGCTAGGTTTTTAAAGGGTCAAGTCTATAACTATTTACCTACTCTTTTAAGTTTCTATTTCAGGGGAAAAGGTGATAAATGGATACTGACAATATATTTCAATACCTAAGTAATAGGCTTAGTCTATGAGTTACAGTCCGATCCTGGCATCAGACAAGTTTCTTTCCCATTGCTTCTGTTGAGCCTCCCATGGTGCATATCAGACTCCAGATGGGTACAGAGGATAGTAAAGTTGCCTTGAACAGTTATGAATTCTTGGTCTATGCTGATGATGTCCTTTTACCTCTCATCCCCAATTAGATAACCAGACTGGATAATTCTGACTGGAAATTTTTCACAGCTACAGGGTAACTTAAAGCCATGTGGATGCCTTTCTGTAATGGTACCACAAACTGCCACACCTGGTTCTCCATTCATTCAGCCAAACTATTGGCCAATATGAGTGTTTGTCTGACCCCATACCCTTAGTTCAGGTATAGCGCAGTTACCTTAGGATGCCTAGCAGAGATATTAAGGAATGAGAGCCATTACCCATGTATGGGGGGAAATTCTGTGAAAACACACTCAGACGCTTTTGTTCTTCTATAATTACTTTATTACTTCCTTGTTATCGCCACACAAATGTCTAAAGCAACCATCACCATGGTACCTGGGCACTTGGTTGGCACACTCCCTTTGAAAGTAAAAACTCGGACATTCCACAATGCCCATAGTCTTGCCCAAATTTATTTGACTTGATGATGTGCCTAGAATAACTCCCCCAAAAAAAGCCACTGAAAAGAACCTGGCAGAAAAACAGTCTTTGCCTGCCAGATCTTTGCCTACATATTTCACTGAGCACACCAACTTGACAGGAACAGATGGCTCTCTATATTCTATGTTCAAACTCCTTACAGCTTGCTTTGTCTGACTGTAGAAGGCATCCTTTCTTGTCTTTCTATGACCTCTTTTGGTTCCCAGTTGGTCCATAATCCATCTTGAACAGTACCCTGTTCCTCATGAACTTTAATGAAAACCACCGCCACTTTGTCAGGATCGAATCTATCTTCAGCCTCCAACCTTCTGCTCTGGAAAGGCTAACATTAGAAAAGGGAAATGGAGCATTAACAAAGCTTGATTGGCTGGGCAGGGAGGGGAAGCTTACTTTGAGAGGGAAAACAAGAGGACTTATTCTTAGGCTTGGAAAGTTAGATTTTTTTCTGAAAATATTGATAAATGTCAATCTCACCATGTACACAAACCGCCAGAAGAATATTTCCGTCAATAATCACCAAAATTTACAGATAGGCAAAGTAAGAAAACTGCTGCATAAGGACTTCTTAGAGTTAGGCCTCAACTGGAGTATTGTGTCCAGTTCTGGGCACCGCATTTCAAGAAAGATGTGGAGAAATTGGAGCGGGTCCAGAGAAGAGCAACAAGAATGATTAAAGGTCTTGAGAACATGACCTATGAAGGAAGGCTGAAGGAATTGGGTTTGTTTAGTTTGGAAAAGAGAAGACTGAGAGGGGACATGATAGCAGTTTTCAGGTATCTAAAAGGGTGTCATCAGGAGGAGGGAGAAAACTTGTTCACCTTAGCCTCCAATGATAGAACAAGAAGCAATGGGCTTAAACTGCAGCAAGGGAGATTTAGGTTGGACATTAGGAAAAAGTTCCTAACTGTCAGGGTAGTTAAACACTGGAATAGATTGCCTAGGGAAGTTGTGGAATCTCCATCTCTGGAGATATTTAAGAGTAGGTTAGATAAATGTCTATTAGGGATGGTCTAGACAGTATTTGGTCCTGCCATGAGGGCAGGGGACTGGACTCGATGACCTCTCGAGGTCCCTTCCAGTCCTACAGTCTATGAGTCTATGAGTTTGATTTGAGGATATATACATATTGCATATTTTGATATATGATGTTGACAATTTGTTTTTTAATGGGTACAAAGCTTTAATTTTTGATTCTCAGTGTCTATTGTCATTAAATAATTATCTGACTCCCCATAATTTTGCATAGCTGCAGAATTTTAAATTCATTAAAATAAAGATAAACACTGATATTATCTATTGAAATAAAAACCAAATTCTGCCAAGCCTACTCATTTTGCAGATAAAAATCAGAATTCAATGTGCAAGGCTGGTCCAATGTGATATCTTTCACTAGCACTAAATTTACAGAAGGAGAGAAAACAAAGAAAATTGGCTTGAGCAGGAAATGTTTCATCAGAACTATGAGGATGGAAGAATAGAAAGCCATGAAAGTAACTAACAATTAAAACTGGAAAAAAATTGTTTAGACAAATAGTTCATTTGTTAAAAATGCAGTGTCAGTTACTCTGAAGCTATTTTTGACATGTATCATTAGACCATTCACCAAATGGTCAGTGGAGTGGAGGTTGGAGTGCTGCTGCGACTGTCCCCCCATCTTGTGCCCCAAAAGTGTTTTCCTCAGGAATTGAAATGAGGGGGGGTTCGAATTTACGGGGGGTCAGGGCCAATGAGGGGTGAGACTGTGAGGTTGAAGGTGGGCTGTATGGCACCATAGTAAAAACTGAAAACTGTTTCATGACCATTTTATTAGATTTAACTCAAATTTTGAAATCATCACACAAATTAAAGTTGGCTACTCAAGCATTCTATGAAGCTCAACATCTACATCCTTCTTGGTTTCTTGTTATAATTTTGCACAACATTATGATCATCTGATCCGGCCTCCTGCATGGCACAGGCCATCGGATTTCAACCATTAGGGAAGAGGACTGTAGTGTGTGGAAATAGAATGATTCCATAGGTTTGGACAGGTCAGAGATCTCTAAACTTTTGGATGTTTATCCAGACTGAACTCTGAACACTCTGAGGTTCCCTTATTGTTAATAAAATGTGGATTTTTTTCTGTTTGAGGCTGGCAGTTGAAGCTGAATGATGGAGTGTTATTTATGCAGCTTTGCAATTTGGTTACTGCACACATAGTTCACTGCAGGTGTAGCATTGAAGTGATGGAGGCAAGCGTACTGTGCTTTTTCGCGTAGTCATGCTGCAGAGAATGACTGTCCTCCACTGATATTTTATAGGCAGTTTTACAGGAAGTTTTCTTTTGTAACAGAGATGTAACATACAGGAGTCCTGAGAGGAGACTCAGTATGGCCATCCACTGGTGTTCAAAAGTCATGACTCAAGCCCCTCCTCCCCATATCATGACATTTTAAAAAACAACACATTCTGATTTATTTTTATTTGCCCTTTGGTGCATGACTTCTTAGGGCTCAAGCTTTCAAGACTTTCACTGCAACTCTGAGGGCTAGAAAGTTACTTTTTAAAACAATGAAAGCTGTGATTCTCTTGTAATCACGACTCCAGAATCCGGGGCCTTAAGAAAAACAAGTATCGCAAGACTAGTGATGACTTTCATGAGTTGGCTGGAGATTGATATTATTTTGTGGCCCCAAGGGCATTAACCTTTGTAACCAGGAGTCAGCTCACATGTACATCACCAAGAAAGAAAGGTCAAATGACAGCGATCTGAATCTACTGACTCCAGTTGGTACTTTAACAAGGTTGCTTTCTAGGTCTGCTTCAGATGTGGCTGCAACTGCAAGACACCAGTTTGTGAGATTTTTGGCATTGCTGAACCAGATCCTGAGCTATGATTTGGCCTTGTGGCTGGGATTTCACCTTAACCTAATCTAGATCCAGATCTGCATATTGATCCTCCTCCATCCACAACACATCATTGGGCATGTCTTCACTACCGGCCGTATTGGAGGGTACCAATAGATTTCTTGGGGATCGATATATCGCGTCTTATCTAACGTGATATATCGATCCCTGAACACACTTCTGTCGACTCGGGAGCTCCACCAACGCGAACGGTGGTAGCGGAGTCGACAGGGGGAGCTGTGGACATCGATCCCGCACCGTGAGAACGATAGGTAACTCGATCTAAGATACTTCGACTTCAGCTACGTTATTTATGTAGCTGAAGTTGCGTATCTTAGATCAATCCCCTCCCCTAGTGTAGACCAGCCCTGAGCTTAGTGATGAAAGTTCTCAACCCAGAAGAGCGAAGGGAGTAGAAAACAGAAATGTCAGTCCTAGTTAGGAAATAAATGCCTAATATTTTGTAATTTGTTAGCCCCAAAACAGGTTAGGATTTTAATTTCAACACTCCTCAGTGTTTTTTCCATTTTTCTTGAGTGCCGTGAGGCGAATACAAGTATTTCCCAATTCTCAATAACAGATGAAAGTATGGAAGGCTTAGGTATACTTTATGGTTCTGGATTCCAGCATAATAGCTGAATGAAATTGCCTCAAATAATAATGTTGTCCTGATTATAATTCTGTTGTGATGCACCCCATTTTTGAGCTATTCGTTCTATCTGTTGCCAAAGGGGAATCCATACCAACTAACTGCAATCTTATAGGAAACACCAGAGGGTGAGGTTCCTGTCCAGCATCCACCATGCCTGAATACTGTATATTTATACAAAATATTATGTGGTACAGAGTGGCACCCACACTGAACCTGTTTTCCCATGGCTGCTGTATCAGCTTGGAAAACTTCTCCTTTTCTTTGGATATTATTATCTGTTTTAGACTGATTGGAATGTGGAGTGGCTCATTGTGAAAAAGGAAACATCTTTCTCATTCACAAAGAATGCAGCTGAGTCCACACAGTTTACAACACAGTAGAATTTGAAGCCGAGCACCAGAATCTTGTGGCAGTAAAAGTCACTGTGATTTATAGGCAAATGTCACTCTGGCCATCTCCTCTATAAAAGCTTTTTACTACTCTTGTTGAATATAAATCAGAATTATGTAGCCAACAAAATGATGGTTTTGGCAAAAAATTTTAAAGACGAAGAAATGGGCTGGAATTGTCTTGGCTTTATTCTGAGGGCAGATATTACTGGAATTTATTGCCTTGCCAAGATCAATATCCCTGTCCATAAAAATAGGTATGTGTAAATTTATGTCTAGCTGCATGTCCAGATTAATTAAAAATGTTCATTATGGAATTTACCTACCAACCGCAGTAATGCTAGATCTTAATGGCTTGAATTGTAACTAACAGAGTTATTTTTGTCTTATACAAGTCACATTCTTGACACCATAACTCTAGTTCTTGTCCCTATTTTTTCCTAAAAAGGGGAAAAGGAGATGGAGGTCATCAGATCTCATTCAAAGTGTGTGTGTCTGTGTGTGTGGTAGACTCATTTCTCAAAATATCAGGTAAAATGTATGAAAGGAAATAAATGATAAACAAATTGAGCTGCATGTCACAGATAATTTTTCCTTTTCTTGAAACAGCTGAGATGACAGGGAAAGATGTGAGGGCTAGGGCAGCACTACAGAGAACAGGAAAGCAGCAGGAGGAGTCAGAAGTCATCACAGAGAACTGAAGGAATAACACCAGGGACATGAGTGAGGACCCAGAGAGGTGGGGAATGTTTAAAGAGATCAGGAATTACCCAGAGAACTAAAGAGCAGGCAGTAGTGTATTATGATGTAATTCACTGCTTTGCAAAGGGTCAGTACAAAGTTTACATACCGCTTAACCACTATTGTGATAAATGAAAGATGGGGAGAGGGTAGCTCCCTTTTATGGACACCCACCCAGCCAGTTATCTATAAAGTTCCTCTTGGTGGCTGTTCTCTGCTTGCTTTATCTGTAAAGGGTTAAAAAAGTCCCCAGGTAAGGGAAAGGGAGTGGGCACCTGACCAAAAGGGCCAATGGGAAGGCTAGAACCTTTTTAAAATGGGGAAAAACTTCCCCTTTGTGTCTGTTGTGGTTCTCTGGGAAAGCGGGGAACAGGGAGCAGTTATGCTATGAGAAGCTTTAAGCCAGATATGATCATAAATCAGCAGATCGTACCTAGAACTACTTATTTGAAACCCCCAAATGTGTAAGTAGATCAGGAATGTTTAGAAAAATGTGATTAGGTTTATTTCTGTTTATTTCTTATGGCAAGTGGACTCCTCTGTGCTAACCCTACATGTTTTTGTTGGCTTGTAACCTTTATGCTGAACCTCCAAGAAAGCTATTTTGGGTGCTTAATTTTTAGAATTAATATTTTAAAATCTAGCAAGAACCTACATTCCAGTTGTATCTCATTCCCACTCCATAGTTTGTACTATCATTTTCATGGATGTAGTTTATGTAACAACTGCTTCATGTCAGTTTAGCAGTGAAAAACTCATTTTTTAATATAGACAGAAGACTGTGTACACTGCTGTGCACACAGATTTATCACCAACTCACCCAGGACCTTGTCCTTCAACCCTTTCTCACAGTGAGTAGCAGTTACTCACTTGAGTAGTCCCACTGAAGTCAAGAATAAGTAAGCACTACTCAATAGGAGGAAAGCTTGCAGAAGTGTAACTATTGATCTAGATACCCAAGTTTCTAAAAGGCATACTCTAATTCAACCAGCAGTTATGGGCTTGATGCAGGAACCTCTCGGAGGAATTCCTATGGCCTCTGCTATGTAGGAAGTCAGACTGTATGATCATAATGGTCCCTTCTGGCCTTTTAAATCTATGAATCCATCTAGGTACTTAAATGGCTCTTCTCTGAGTACTTTTCCCCACTCCACCCAGGCCCTGCCCCACTCCATCCTTTCGCCCAAGGCCCCAGCCTTGCCCTGCCTCTTCCAGCCCCCACTTCCCCCCCATTCCACCTCTTCCCATCCAGCTCCACCCCAACCCCCAAGTACCCCACCCTCGCTTCTCCCCCCTAGCAACTCCTGAATGCCTCTGAACAGCTCATCAATGGCAGGCAGGAGGCGCTGGCAGGGAGGAGGAGGAGCTGACTGGGGAGGGGAGCTGCGGTGGGTAATGAGCACCCACTTTTTTTTTCCCGTGGCACCTATGTCTTCCTGCCACCTGTTTACACCTGAGTGTCATACAATTCACACTGGAATAATAGGTGACATGCTTCTGTCAGTAAATTATTCAAAGCTGTTTAAGAATTCAGAATACCCAATTCATAATAGAGGGGTTAACAGTACAAAGGCAGGGATGTGAAAAGCAGAGAACAACTCAGTCACTCAAGGGTACGCTTCTGTGACTTGAGTCGCTAAGTCTGATTTTCAAAAGTGATGTAGGCACTTAGCTCTGGATGCACAAAAGGAGTTAGGCCTGTGAGGCTGAGCTAACTTTTAGCCAAATGATTAGATACTCCCCTAGGATGTGGTGGACTCCCAGTTCAACACCCCCCTGACAGGGAGAAGAGATTTGAACAGGGATCTGAGGTGAGTGCTCTAACCATTGGGCTGTGCAATAGACTGATGTGTGTACTCCCTCAGTCTCTCTTGTTGAAGCTATTGCATTCTGGATAAATACTTGAAGAGTCACCTGGGTGAGAGAGAGAGAGGGCACAGTAATGAGAATGATTCTGCAGCTTGTACTCACTGATCCCGGATGTGGGAGACTCAGGGTCCAATGCCCTCACTCCAATGGCTCTTTCATTATTTATCCACCTTGTAAAGGAGAGATTGAGTGAGACCCACATCAGACATTCCATAGCTGGAAGTTGAAGCTAGACAAAGTCAGACTGGAAATAAGGTGTACGTTTTTGACAGTGAGAGTAAGTAGCCATTGGAGCATTTCACCAAGGATCATGGTGGATTCTCGATCATTGACTATTGCTAAATCAAGAAGAGATGTTTTTCTGACAGATCTGCTCTAGATATTATTTTGGTGGCAGTTCTATGGCCTGTGTTATATAGGAGATTACAGTAGATGATCACAGTGGTCCCTTCAGGCTTTAGGATTTATGAACATGCCTTGCATGTTATTGTGTTTGCCAGTTAATGCCACGTCCTTCTTGGTGACAATAATGAGAGAATGTTTGGATTCTACGTAAAAGTGAATAGATCTCCTAATCTTTCAGCAGCCCTTTCTACAAGCCCACATTCCCCTGGGGCAGTTGAAGGTAGATTAAGTTCATGAGAATTCTGTTAAAATATTAACAGCATGCCACTGTCATGTCACTTTTCAAGTCACTTCCCCTCCCAATAAAAATGCACCGGCTGATTTATTTATTAATGAATTGGTGGATCCCATATCAATTCCATTCTCCCCTCTCTTCCACCAGAAAAATTATAACCAGGGAACCTGAATGATGCACTAATTAAGAACATCCCTATGGCAGTATTTTCCCAGTGGTTCTCTTTTGCAGACCTGACCATTAATCAAAACCGTTCTCTGTCAGAACTCAGGAATGGTTGGTGGTATGAAGAGCATTTGTCCTGCCTCAGGGCTGTATCATCATGGAGTGGGCAAATGCAGCTTCGTATAATTCTTCTTTCTCTGCGCCCGTTTGGGTGAATCAAGCCCACAGCTTGTAGTTTGGAATTTGTGTACTGCCTGCAGACCAGGATAAAGTGCTGTGTATCTGATTTACATGGTGAGTGAAGAGATGAATATACAGTAGGTGAGGAAAGATGATTAATGAACCATCCTTTGCATAGTTTGAATAAAATGATAAGACTGAGCAGAGGAATTTATTTGAGCCAGTACCAAAATAACAGCAACCATTTCAACAAATTACTGATAAAGGGCTTGCTATGAGGGATGGCAGGAGTTTTTAGAAAATAGTCATGGAAAAGTTCAGTTCTTCATTTATTAGGGGCAATCCTGCAAGGGCTTTGTGCAGAGAACTCCCACATTTTCACCCGTTTTCACATTTTAGTAAGATGTATTGTATTTGCTGTCAACAATGGCTGTGTTCTGTGTAGGGTAGACAGTGTTTAATTTGAAAAGAAAACAACGTTCCCGAGAAAAATTAGTATGTGGTTTTCTTTCTTCATTTTTCTTGAGTCAGACTCTCTTGAACAAGATACAGCCTATTTTTTTCCTATTTCCTATTTTGCAATGGTTGATGCTACCATTTTCGAAGTTTCTGAAAGGGCAAGACTCATTTGCCAAACTTTCACTGTTTTAGATACATTGTTCGAGCAATAGTCATTTTTCTAGAGCTGGGGCTAAAGTTAAACCTCCGGATAATCAAGGCCCCCATCTCACACTGTGTTATGTGCAGGCAGACTTTGGGACTAGTTTGGAGTCCCATTGAAATCAATGTAGCCATGCATGGCAGCAGGGATCTGTCCAGTCAGACCCAGTCTCAAGCTTACACCAAAGTGTCTTTTATTAATAAGTGTGATAAACTCAGGACAGACAGCTGCAAGAGAGGGGTAGGAATCAGTCTCAGAGGGTTAAAAGGCCCTCCTCGCCATCAACTGGGAGGCAATTACGGGTCAATCAGGTTCAGCTGAGAAAGGGGTACCAAGGTAGCAATTAGAATCAACTGAGGGGGAGCTACCTGAGGCTAACTAGGATCAGCTGATTCCAACTTAGGGCTGCCTGAGACCTTTTTAAACCCTTCCTTGGAAGGAAGGAGGGAGGAGAGGAGAGAGAGAAGGAGCCCTGCTGCCAGGAGGGTAGGAGCAGCAAGACAGTGAGCCTCACCAGGAGGAGAGGCAGTAGTCTCTCCCACAAGGGAGAAAAATACTCTAAACAGGACTGGTGGAGATATGGGGAGCAGATTTCCCCTATGTCCCAAGGGGGACCACATTACCCAAGCCTGTCTCTCCAGAGTTAAAAGCAGCAGAGGTTGGGGAGACTGAGAAGGTGCCTTGCCACATAAGCTATATGGCTCAATCTTCAAGGCCTTTGTGTGTGGAACTCACACTGATCTAGCCTCTATAGAAACTTCAGAAACTCTGGTGCCCTTCTTCTTTCAAAATGGAAAAAATAATAGGATGTGTTAGCTATTTTAAAGAAAAATCAATTTTTAAAAACAATCACATACTCAATTATTCTGTGGAATTTCTGTTCTTCCCAAATAAATAAGGTAAGTCTTAATTCAGATAAAATATATCCTACCGGAATGTGGAAACACAGAGGAAAATACAACGGAAACTTGAACTCCCTGCAAAATGGAAGCAATTGAAAAGCAGAACATTCATCAGTCATAATTAATTGACCTTGAACTTTTTATTTATGAACATTAAAAAAGGTGGAAGAGGCGCTACACATACCCTGGTCACAGTACATAAATTTCTACTATTGATGCTAAAATTTAAGCTGTTTTTAAGAGGATGGTGCCGTTAACTCACCTTCTGCTTTTAATAAAAAATGCATTTTTCTTAGAAAAAGTAATAGTGAACTCCCTTCATTCCTTCCGATTTTGGCCTTTGATGCAGAATGCAGTATTGGAGCAGGTACAAGGTATGGCTTCTTAATCATGACTTTTATTCTTAGCCAGGTCAGTACTAA
Source organism: Gopherus flavomarginatus (assembly GCF_025201925.1). Taxonomy (NCBI): domain Eukaryota; kingdom Metazoa; phylum Chordata; order Testudines; family Testudinidae; genus Gopherus; species Gopherus flavomarginatus. Next base: position 276,594,208 of record NC_066618.1, on the reverse strand, counting down.
CACTAGCGTGGTCCTTTGTGTGTGTGTAACACTTGAAGAACACTCTCCACAAGGTAAGGTTTAGGAGAACTTTCCGTGTGTGACAAATATCCACTGTATGCACTATGTACTTGATCCAAAGCCCTCTAGAGTCAATGGAAAGACTGCTGTTGTCTTCAGGAGATATTTGTTCAGGCCCTTTGTGAAGATAGTGGCACAAAAATCTCTTTTGCCATAGCCCTACTGAAGTTAGTGGAGTTATGCCCACAGAGAATTTGGCCCAATATTTTTATGTATTAATTTGATCCATGTTTAGGGCACTCAACACAAGGCATTTTAACACTTTATAGTAACTAGCAAATATTAAATGTTTGAAATGAATGAAAAGCCAACTAGTCAAACCCAATTCACAGCCAAGTAGTATAAACACCAGCCACCTTGCTTCCTACCTCCTCCGCCAAAAAGGAAAAATTAAAAAGTTCGTGGATGGGAAAACAAATGGAGGGTCTCTGTCCCCTGCTCCCCCGCAAACAAGCAATCTACCAAAGATGAGAAACCTGCTATTCTTTTCTAGTTTCAGCCAATAGTGTTTTAGGCAAGATTAAATAGAAAAAGTGTGTTCTTCCAGCTCTGAGCAGCCCACATTGGTATATAAAGCTCCCATGTTGCATAGTTACTTGAGATGATGGGGCAATGAATGTGGCTAATACTGGCTGACAATGAGTCTCATTTGGGTTTACTACTTTTCCAATTATTATCTGTCAAGCTTGTTCAGTGGTGGATCCATTACGTTATTGAATGGGAGTTTAATAATTTTGAGTTGACTTTAGTTTAGCATCAAGGCCGAGGTTTTCAAAAGTGTCAAGATTTGGATGACCTGCTCCTGGGATTTTCAGATGTCTAATTCCCATTGAGGTGTCCAAAGTTGGGAAGCTGCTAAGCATAGAGATATTATACTGAAAGGTGCTAATGGCTGTCAGCTGGTGGGACTTAGATCCAAAGACAATCACAGATCTTATTAAAACCAATGGGTCTGCCATGCACTCTCTTTCAGGCTCAACAGAAGGAGCAACCAATCCCCTTTATGTAATAAAAACAGCTGAAGATGATGATGGAGACTTCCCTAGGCAATAAGCCACATGACAGGGCTAAGCTAGCCTGGGTAGATTAATGGGGTCTCTTGGTGACATAATGCAGGGGTTAGGTTTGTGTGTGTTGGTGGCCGAAAGCCAGGAGATGGAATTGTGAGTGAGACCATGAAAGGAAGCAGAGGGACTGAGATTTTGGGTCATAGAGCTAACTGGAGGGGCCCACTTGGAAAATTGCCTGCTGTTTATTTCTATTGTGTTCAGTGAAACTGGAGTTTGTGTACATTTTCTGTAAATACACAAGATTACACCAAGAATGTACCTAATTAGGATTTCTCATCCTAAATGAAACAATCCCATAAGTCCTCAAATATTAGCTAACAACATAGCACAAAGAGGCAACAGAGGGACAATAGGTGGGACTGAGGGAGAAACCATCCACCTTGGAGTTACTTTCCCAGACTCTCTTCTTCACTCTAAAATACAACAAGGGCATTCTCTAAGGGCTGGTCCATATGAACTTTTAGTTCATGGCAAGAGGGGTGTAATACTGTCCACATGGACCCTGCTGCTGTGCACTAGAATTTCCATAGCGCACTTCTATCTATTCCCTAGGGAACTTTCAGTGCGCAACAGCAGGGTCCACACAGACACTTAGTGTGATGCAGGTAAGTGAAGGGTAGATTTATAACCCAGCTTGTTGGAAACTAAGTGTAGACAAGCCCTTAGTGGAATACAAACTCCAGAGATATCAGCTGCAGTATAACTGCAATATTGGCTATTGTGTGGAGACACTTGGCTTTCAAGCCTTGTACCCCATTATTTATCAGAGGCAAGAAGTTCTCATAACTGCACTCCTTGTCATATGTTGTTTCTTACATAGGGCCCAGTTCTGACCCTTGTTTAGGCAGGAAGCAGGAATGTGTTAGCCCTTTACATTAATGAATACCATCTCCACGCTGGCCCAAATGAAGAGGGACTCTATGTCTGCTTCACTTACATGACTAATAAAGTCGCCAGTGGGCTAATGCAGATGAGACTTTCTACACTCATGCGTCCATCTTCAGCTCCCAGTCATTTCCTTCCCTTTCCTTTCCCCATGCAGAGGCCATAGAGGCAAATAACTATGCAAGACAACCTTGTGGATGGGAGCTTATATGGCTTATGTTGTCACATGGAGAGGAACTTCACCCTAATGAGTATGGTCTATCTTCTCAGCTGGCAGCACCATTAGTGTTTCATAAGAAGTACAATGTCTCTTTAAGGTCCTCACTGCCTATCACACAGAAACCTGCCCCTGACCCCTTCCTATATTCAGGTTCAGAGCCTGAGCATCATGTTCAAGGACCTGCAGGGTGGAGCCATAGACTTTGTCATCCTTGGACAGAGGGAAGAAGTTGGTAGCTGCATAGCTACTATACAGCTGATCCTGAGCGGGGTGTGGAACTAGGCTTGGTTGTGGAGTTCTGGCCAGCTCGGTGCTGAAGGACATCATTGGGCCAAGATTTGGCCAGAAAATGGTGTTACTATTTCAAATGACAAAGTATGTAAATGAAATTCTGTGTGCACCACTTTGAGATAAGAGCATCATGGTCATTCAGAGCTTTGTGCCTACACTGCATGGTTTCTCTGTATACAGAAGGCAGTAAAGGCCTTGGGGGCAGAGACAGTATCTTCCTCTGTGTTCTGTGCACTCTGACAATTCAACATACATCATAACAGAGAAATAGACTAAAAGCAACAGCTGGGTGTCAGAGGTGTCTGGCAATTTTTTTGAAACATTGAGATTTGGGTTAATGTTCTCTAGAGAACTGATTCAGTTCTAGTAACCCTATTTTGATGTGCTAGTTTACAGCCACTATAAATCTCAGGGTTTGTCAGCTGCAATGCCTATGCCTAATAGTAAGGTGCCGTGACAGTCAAGGTGATTTCATCACAATCCTTATAGGAACAGGATAACACTGGAATCAGCACTCTGTTTTGTTTTGACTTGGATGCAGACCTGTCAGTTCAAAGCCCAATGACTGTACTCTGTGGGGAGCTTGTAGAAAAATGACTTGACAGGAGTGTGCAATTATAACTGTACACACTTTGGTGGCTGAAATTTCACATCCCGATAGCAGAGCTGATTCTTACTCAGCTCTTTAACCACAGTCCTGTGGCTTTCTGCACAGTTCAAACTACACATAATGGTGTGGTACTGGGCACCAGGATTCCCCAGCTCCTAGTAAATTCTATTGTTTGTATCGGGACACTTGTACTTGGGCATCAAGGATTCAAACATCCTCTGGTCATTCCAGATGCACAGGATGTTAAATGTAATTTAAATAGATGAGCTCAAATCAATGCATTTGATGCCAGACAAATGGAATTTTGTAATGAAGGAAGTGTTGTCTCATGGTTAGCACAGGTAATGGGGAATCTGGATTCCTGGGTTATTTTATTCTTGCAACTGACTCCGTAAGTCACTTAAACTTTGTGTTTCAATTTATCCATCCATAAAATGGGGATGAAGCAGCCATTTGAAAGCTGGAATCCCAAGCTTCCAGCTAGTATACACCACAGCTGCTATCCCCATGAAACAAAGGCCACTACAAGCAGCTCACCATTACAGCATGTTGTGAGGATGTAACACGGTCATGAGAATGATGTGCTTTTGAAGGTCTGATCTCATTTAAGTTCACTGAATACAAATAAATTGCTCAGCACCACTGGAAAGCTGGGGCTCTGTTCTAGCTTTAATCTTTATCCCTGGAGGATTACAATGGTTACTGGTCACTCTGACCAGACAATAACTGGAGACCATTTACCAGACAGATGACACTAGGTTTCTGGCATTCTGGTTCATTAGTGCTGCCAGGGAATGGTGGCTCAGAGCCATCACAAAGTGTGTGGGCTCTCTCTAGGTGCCTGGCCTCCCTCTGATCTGCACTGATCCCCAGGGAACCTGATAGATATGTTGGACAGCCCAATGACATATTCTGCAGGGAGGCCCGCCCGCCCCTCCATCCACCCACCCAACCCCACTCCAATGGGGGGTAGGGGGAGAAGGCAAAAATCAGGGACAAACTCTGAATGAATAGCCTCACATTAACCCCCTTCTCTGCCACACCATGGGGGTAAACAGGGCTTTAACTGTCTGGTTAAACTGACCTTATAACTGCTTTGTGTTATCAGAGTGGTGAAAAGCAGCCAGCATGTAGTGATAATCTGGTTCCGCAGCTCTGATTTCTCCCCAGTAAAAATATTGGAAAAACATTAAGAAAATAAGGATATATATATATATCTAGGAAATGATGTTCCTAAAACATTATAGTTAAAGGCAGATGTAATATACCTTAAGTCAGGTTCCACCAGATAAATGGTGGGAGACACTTATCTCATTAGCTGACCACTGTATATCGTGTGTCTTACAGAGGTGGCTATTAACATACTGAGTCGAATATTACTGAAGATCTCGCGGGGACTTTAGAAGGAAAATGAACAGGAAGACGTAAACAGCAGAAGGTGGTGGTGGGGACCCCCTTTTCATGTAAAGATCAAAGATCTGAGCTGACATATCTAGGAGTGTGGAAAGACAAGCAGACATCCTTCATTATGGGGAGTCAAGGTGCCAGTGGGCTTGACCTCATGAAAGAGGGGTCTCAGCCAGCCTGGTTGACAAATGCTAAAAGGACCTTGGGGTAAGCAGTACCCTATTAGACAAGAGGGCATCTTGTGAGTTGAGTTTAGGCTCTAGGATGTGTGTTATGGTTTTATTTGATGTGTAACCCTTTGTTTCCAATGGTCCTGTTTGCTATCATATAAATCTCTGTTCTTTGTTGAATGAACATATTTGCTTTCTCTATAAACAAATCTAAGTGCTGTGTGCTAAGCTAGCTGCGTTCCAAGGTGTAACAGGTAAGCTGCGGTGTACTGTTCCTTTGGGAAGAGTGGGTCTGATATTCAGTGAGTGTCCAGTAGATAAGAGGTGGACCCCGACGGGGATGCTCAGAGGACTTGAGGGTTGGAGTGCACTTATAGCTAACCTGCATGAGGGACAGCACAGCCCACATGAACTGAGAGGGGAGCACTTGTACTGCCTGTGGCTGGGAGCATCAAGGAACTGACCCCCAGCAGGTATAGATGAGGCTTCCTCATGCCAAGGGCAAGTGGTAGTCATAGAATCATAGAATATCAGGGTTAGAAGGGACCTCAGGAGGTCATCTAGTCCAACCCCCTGCTCAAAGCAGGACCAATTCCCAACTAAATCATCCCAGCCAGGGCTTTGTCAAGCCTGACCTTAAAAACCTCTAAGGAAGGAGATTCTACCACCTCCCTAGGTAACCCATTCCAATGCTTCACCACCCTCCTAGCAAAAAAGATTTTCTTAATATCCAAATTAAACCTCCCCCACTGCAATTTGAGACCATTACTCCTTGTTCTGTCATCTGGTACCACTGAGAGCAGTCTAAATCCATCCTCTTTGGAACCCCCTTTCAGGTAGTTGAAAGAGCTATCAACTTTCCCCCCTCATTCTTCTCTTCTGCAGACTAAACAATCCCAGTTCCCTCAGCCTATAAGTCCCTCATAAGTCATGTGCTCCAGCCCCCTAATCATTTTTGTTGCCCTCCGCGGGACTCTTTCCAATTTTTCCACATCCTTCTTGTAGTGTGAGGCCCAAAACTGGACACAGTACTCCAGATGAGGCCTCACCAATGTCAAATAGAGGGGAATGATCACACCCCTCGATCTGCTGGCAATGCCCCTACTTACACAGCCCAAAATGCTGTTAGCCTTCTTGGCAACAACAGGTGCCTCACAAGCAACACAAGGCAGTAGAAGATTGAATCGTTTATCCACCATGTTGGGTGGTGTAACTTTCACTGCAGCTGCATAGCAGAGAAGTGCCTGATCACTGGCAGAAATGTGACTTTGGTCTCTACCCTAACATCTTGATATTAATGAACCAAATCTGTTATGTCAAAAATGACAGGCCAAATTGTCAAAAGTGCCTAAGTGACTTAGGATCCTACTTTCCTTGATAAGTCAATGGGACTTAGGTGCTTTTGAAAATTATGCCCAAAAAATAACACTGCCCATGGTAGTGCTGAAGCAGTCCAGCTTTTCTTATATGTTTAATGCTTCCTGTTCATCAGTAGAAAGGATTTGCGCAAGTGCAAAATTGAGAGGATGAGCTGCAGCCTGTTTTATTATTACAAGTCTCACAAACCCCCACGCGAGCAGGGCAATAACAGTCAGGCAGAGTGATGAAAGAGGTGAGAGTGCCCATCCAACTTATTTTCTTTTCCTGTTGGAACAGATCAGTGTTGAACTTCTTTACGCAATTGGCACTTAGTTTAAATCCAGGATCCCACAACAATATTAGAAGATATATCGCAAAGAAGCCCCTTTATGAAATGAGACAGAAATTACCACAGAGAGGAAAAAATCCACAAACAGAAACTGATGTAGGGAATGACCAGGATGGCTAGACAGAAGGCTGCTGCTCTCTTCTTTAAAAGCCATTGGGAATTTTGCCATTCATGTCAATGGGCTCTAAAGCGGTCGTTTTTTGTAAGAGTCCTCTGACCAGAGGTTTCTACCCTTGACATAGCTGTTTGCTTTTTTTAAATCATATTTTTGGTTTGTTTGGGTGTGAATTAGCTGGAACTTTTAAGCCTATACTGCTGGAAGCTGAAACCTGAACAGAAAAACACCTAAGATACATAACTATAAAGAAACAGTCTTCTATCCAATTCTGAGACTACTAGTAAATCAGAAGAGCAGGTCACATATGTCATTTCCCACCAGGTCCAAACAATCCAAGTACCAAACAGAGTAGACCACCAGTCTGATGCAGCTTTCTCTTGTTTTGTTTTTGCTTGTGGTATCCCTTTATGACATTTCATGTGAGAAACTCTGCTGCTGCAGAAACCAGGCTACAGTTTCAATTCATGTTTCCAGCCACTTTGTTGTTTGCTCTCAAGGAGACGAGCTGTTTTTCTTTTCTTTGGTGAAGTTTATTATATTATGGGCAAAACATCAAAGGGAAAACTTGGACAGAGCTGTGGAGCAAGCCACAGAGAGCACACTATGATGTTCTAACCTTTGGAACAGTCAATATTTTTCAAATTCTAAAGATAGAAAATATTTTAATTCAATTTTTTTTTTACTTCACTGGCTGTGTTGCTTCAGAACACTCTGCCCTTCTGCCAGCTTACTCCAGGAACTGTATGTAGTGCAGGTCCAGCAGTCCAGAGCAGGATGTGCATCAGCATTTTGGCCATGGGGGGAGTAGCCAGGGCGGGGACCTCTTAACTAGCTAACCAAATTGGGCCCATCGGAGACCACATCATCAGGACAGATCTTGGTTCACCCTGCACAACAGAAACAGTAGGAATGAAATCTGTCTTTATTTTGCATAAAAAGCAGGTGTGCTTTTCATTCATAATAATACTGCTTTGTTTTTCTGTAGCAATCCAAGAATCTGACAACATTTTACATCCAGGGCCAGTGCAACCTATTAGGTGACCTAGGCAGTTGCCTAGGATGCTAGGATTTGGGGGGAAGCATTTTCTTTGGTGGCGACCACAGCGGCTGGATCTTCGGCCTCCCCGGTTGCCGCTGGCATTTAGGTGGAGGCAGCTGGGGCAGAGGGGTGTGGGGAGGGCCATCTGCAGCAAGTAAGGCGGGGCGGTGGCACGCAGAGGAACTCCCTGCGCCAGCTCACCCTTGCTCCGCCTCCTCCCCGAGCACGCCGTGGCTGCTTCACTTCTCCTACCTTCCAGGCTTGGGGCGCCTAAGCTGATTGGTGCCGCAAGCCTGGGAAGCAGGAGAAGTGAAGCAGCGCAGCATGCTCGGGGAGGAGGCAGAGCAGGGGTGAGCTGGGGCAGGGAGCTGCCGCATGGCTCCCTGGGCCAGGGGGGAGCTGCCACGGGGGGGGGGTGCTTCGGGGGGAGAGGGAAGGGGAGCTGCCGCAGGGCTCGGGGAGTGGGTGGAGCAGAGGTGAGCTGGGGCGGGAAGCTGCAGTGGGGGAGTGCCTCAGGACGGAGGGTGGGGTGGGGAACTGCCACAGGGGGGCGCCTCAGGGCGGGAGGGGAGCTGTCTTGGGGGGGGGGTGCCGCAGGCCTCAGGGATGGGGGAGGGTGCAAGGTGGAAGTTTCACCTAGGGCGCGAAACATCCTTGCACCGGCCCTGTTTACATCTATTAAAATATTTAGTCTGAAAATCCACAGTGAGATAGGTAAGTATTGTTTCAGTTCGAAGAAACGGAGACACAGAGAGGTAAAAGTGTAGCTCTACTCTGAAAGTGACTGCGTAGTGGTGGCACTTTCTTACTCATGAGATCTCTTCTCTGGGCTTGTCTACATTACCCGCTAGATCGACGGGAAGCAACCAATCCAGTGGGGGTCGATTTATTGCGTCTAGACTAGACACGATAAATCGACCACTGAGCAATCTCCCGTCGACTCCGGTACTCCACCAGGGTGAGAGGCGCAGGCGGAGTTGATGGGAGAGTGACAGCTGTCTACCTACCGCAGTGAAGACACCGCAGAAAGTAGATCTAAGTACGTCAACTTCAGCTATGTTATTCACGTAGCTGAAGTTGTGTAACTTAGATCGATCCCCCTCCCCAACCATTGTAGACCTGGCAACTGTGTATATTCAGAATTGTATGTGCTGAGGCTGACAAAATAAGCCATTCCTGCTTTTTGCTCCTGTTAGCCCTGAACAGCCTACATAGTTAAAGAGAGAATGGACCAGAATCTATTCTTCCTGTGCCATAGGAGCTGGAACTAGGGGTGCTGGGGGTGCTATTGCACTCCCTGGATTGAAGTGGTTTCCATTGTATACAGGGTTTGCAGTTTGGTTCAATGGCTCTCAGCACCCCCACTATACAAATTGTTCCAGCACCCCTGTCCTGTGCACAATCAGTGCCCAATCTGAGATACTATAAGGAACCCTAGCTTCCTTGGTGGGAGTAGGGAAGAGGGTGCTCAGCACTTATTGAAATTGAGGACCCTTTAAGATGTTTCCATTTGGATGCCTAAAGTGATGCACCCAAAATCACTAGTTAATATTGAAAATCATAACCTAGGTTCCTGTTAAAAGCCAATCAGTTAATCCTGTGCACCCTATTGAAATCAATGAGATGCCCAGGCATAACTGAGGATAGAATTTGGCCAATAGAACATGTCAGTGGCGGTTTTGATGTGGAAAAAGGAGAAAAAAAACACAAACAAACCTAGCTTGACTTTCCAATGCTAGACTGAGTTTTCTGAACATGCAGACAAATAGAACCATGGGCATGATCTTTCATAGCCTCACACTTTATGTACTCATTTACACCTGTACAAAGGGGATGTAAAATGATACCATTGTATTGTGGTAACTTTACAGAGGTGCAAACAAGTACACAAAGAGCAAGGCCATGGAGATCCAGGCCCCATCTTTTACTTTTAAATTGAGCATACTTGATTGGGAAATCATTGAGAGACAATAAATATGTCAGTAAGGATGCCATTTTCAGTCACTTGTATGAATCTGACCATACTTTGAGGGCCTGATTCTACAAGTTTGTTATTCACATAAGTCCCACTGAAATCAATGGAACAGAACATCAGAACCTTAGGGTACATCTATACTGTGATAAAAAAACTCATGGCATGGCAATGACTGGCACAGGTCAGCTGACTCAGGCTCATGGGGCTGGGGCTGTGAGGCTACAAAATTGTAGTGTAGACATTTGGGCTTGGGATGGAGTGAAGGCTCTGAGACTCTCTGAGGACCCTTGTGTTCCTTTGCTTCCCTTATCAATTTTCTACCGTTCCTAACTTCTGACATATTAATTTCTTTGATTTGTTTTTTTTTAAATTATACTTGCCCCTTTACTTCCTCTCTAAGCCAGGTTGTTGGTTTTTTAGCCAGAACAGCCTTCTTTCTCAACTGTGGGTTTGTGGAATCTAGTAAAACATTATTTAACAATTCCCAGTTATCATTCACATTTTTCTTTTTAAATTCTTCCTCCCAGTGGATTTGGATGTATATATATACACACATACACATACATACACACGCACTTGGTACTTTAAAGGGCCAGTTTCACAAAGCTGAAAATATAATATTTATTACTGGTTCAAACATTTGCAAACTACAAATGTGATCAAGTCATAATCACTTGTACCTAAGTTCTGAGATCAATTCTTTTTATCTGTCAAGATGAGCTTAATACAGAAGTCCCCCATGTTGGATGCAACATTTTTGCATTTGGAAATGGTCATCTATCACATTCAGAAATTCCAAGGATATTTTAATACGGGCAGCAAGAGACCTCAGACTGAAGTAAATCCACCATGTCTACACAGCTGTTTTTCCTATATTATAGATAGATAAATGCTTACGGAGCCAGTCATCCTGTTCCCTAGTGTGATTTGGTAGTCTGTAGCAGACACCAACTAATGCCCCTTCTTGTGCTTCATCTGTTACGACATTGATCCGTAAGCAGTCGCAATCATTTTCATCTGAGTTATCAGTGACTGAGAAACAGGTAATGCCATTTTTTACGTAAAGTCTCCCTCTCGCTTCTCTTTTGCCCACTTGAGCCTTCCTAAGTAGGTCATAACCATTGATTTTAACACTCTAGTCATGCAAACAATCTCATCCCAAAGCTGTCCTTGGCAGAGTGTCCCTTTTAGGAGTTACATGTCGAGTGCAAGCCTGCAGGTCCAACTGCCACGGTGTATCCTTAACCCCTTCCATGCTGGTGAACGGTTTGCATCCCATCACACACTACCAGGTTACATAATACCCACTAGATCAAATTTATGCTCATAGACAGGCACCTCCAGTTCCTCTTGTTTGTTACCCAGGCTCCTAGCACTGGTGTACAAGCAATTAAAGAATTTCTTCTCTTCACGTCCTTTGGTTCCTTGATTAATTTGTTCTCAACAACTCGATTTTCATCCCTCTTTTTACCCTCCCTTTACAGTGGATAGTAGGAATTCTAAAGCAATAGCTGACACTTCTACTAGTCATGCAGTCTCAGAGTCAAATCCATCCAGCACATCAGTGGAACACCATTAAGGCTATAACTGAAGACAGCATTTGTCCTTACTGGTATGTAGACATTACTGTAAAAAGCATGATTTTCAGTGGTGTTTCTACAGCTTAGAATCTGGGGCCCACCTAGATTTTGCCCATTCAAGCAATTATTGCTTTGATGTCTGAAAAGCCTTCAAAAAGTCAAAGATTTAAAGATGTTGTTATAGGTGAGGTGCTGATAGCCCTGCCTGTTATTAGGGTTGCCCAATACTACCCAAGATAAGAATCTCTTTTCAGGTGCTTATGAAACTTTGCCAACTTTAGCCATTCAGATTGGAATTTCTCTTGTTGGTTGTCTGCTTTAGGCAGAATAATTTCGGACGTTTCAGAAAAAATGATTAAGTCATTTCTGAGGAGATAAGGGAAAAATTCATTGTTTTGCCCGTGCTAAAAAAAACTCTTACAGCCATTTTATTGAGAAGTTCTACTGCCTCCATGCTTTGGAGGAAGGGCTTGAAGTTTGGACAGGGTTGGCCTTTGTGTCAGGCATATAGATTTTGCTATTTCTGAGAAAAGCTGCCCAAATTTGGCCAATTTATAACCCTTTGGGATTGACTGGGCAAGGAGATTTGAACTGGGATGAGGAGTCCCATTGGTGTAGACTGGAACAAACTCAGTGAAGAGATAGACTGAGACCAGGAGCTGATGGGGAGACTGGGATGAGGAGCTGGGAGTTGGGGAAGAGACGGGACAGGAACTGACTTGGGGGACAGGGGCAAAAGGGTCTGTGACCAGTATGGAATACTCCCCTCCAAAACCTTGAATGGAACCCAAGATTCTTGAGTCTCACCATTCCTCTGCTGTCAATAAATAGCTGGGAACCCCCCTGACAAAGTGGGCATCTTATCTGCTCCTAATGGCTAACTCACATAAAATCAGAGATTCATAGGCCTGGAAGGGACCTCGAGAGGTCGTCTAGTCCAGTCCCCTGAACTCATGGCGGGACTAAGTATCATCTAGACCATCCCTGACGAGGTTTGTCTAACCTGCTCTTAAAAATCTCCAATGATGGAGATTCCACAGCCTCCCCGAGCAATTTATTCTTCTTCGAGTGATTGCTCATATCCGTTCCAGTTAGGTGTGTACGCCGCGCGTGCACATTCGTCGGAAAACTTTTACCCTAGCAACTCGGTGGGCCGGCAGGTCGCCCCCTGGAGTGGCGCCGCCATGGCGCTTGATATATACCCCTGCCGGCCCACCCGCTCCTCAGTTCCTTCTTACCGCCCGTGTCGGTCGTTGGAACAGTGGAGCGCGGCTTAGCTGACCTCCACTTCCCTAGCTACTCGTAGTTCTCGTATATAGTTATGCAGTTATAATCCTTTTATATATATATTTGTATAGTTATACGTTTTTTCTCTGCTAACATAGTTAGTTTAGTAATTGTTAGCAGGGTTCAGGAAGTAGCCCCTTCCATGAACCCGGTGCCGGAGCTCATGCACGGCTCACCGGGTTTTAAAATGGGCTCGGCCTGCCAGAAGCCGATGCCGAAGGGAGATCCGTACGACTCCTGTTTGAAGTGCCTCAGGGAATTGCACTTGACAGCTAAGTGCCCCATTTGCAAGGCTTTTAAGCCGAGAACAAAAAGGAGCGGGACTTTCACTTACCCCTCCACCTTCGGCGCCGAGCGATGATCAAGCGGCTGGCAGAAGCGCCTCCTCGGCACCGGACCCCGCCGGTACTACCAAGGCCTTTCGGCACCGGCCGTTGCCGGCACCGAAGTCGACCCGGCACCGCTCCCTTCCTCCGAGGTCGAGAGAGCCTGCAATTCCTGCTGGTGCCTGACGGCTCCCCGGCACGCGCCGTGGTTGAGCCCCCTGCTCCTGCTGCTTCCGTGCCACCTGCATCGCAGCCAGAGAACTCGCCTAAGTCGGATCGCCCGGCACCGGCACCTGCAGAGGCACCGATGACATCGGCACCGTCGATTCCAGTCCCCCAGGGCAATTGAATCCGGTGCCTGACAGCTCCCCGGCACGCGCCGTGGTAGAGCTTCTGCTCCTGCTGCTTCCGTGCCAACTGCACCTGCAGCCAGAGAGCTCGTCTAAGTCGGATCGCCCGGCACCGACACCTGCTGAGGCACCGACGACGTCGGCACCGTCGATCCCGGTCCCACAAGGGCCGTACAATCCGGTGCCTGACGGCTCCCCGGCACGCGCCGTGGTTGAGCTACTGCTCCTGCTGCTTCCGTGCCAACGGCACCGCAGCCAGAGAGCTCGTCTAGGTCGGATCGCCTGGCACCAACACCTGCTGCAGCACCGACGACGTCGGCACCGTCGATCCCGGTCCCACAAGGGCCGTAGAATCCGGTGCCTGATGGCTCCCCGGCACGCGCCGTGGTTGAGCTACTGCTCCTGCTGCTTCCGTGCCAACGGCACCGCAGCCAGAGAGCTCGTTTAAGTCGGATCGCCCGGCACCGACACTTGCTGCGACACCGACGACATCGGCACCGTCGATCCCGGTCCCACAAGGGCCGTAGAATCCGGTGCCTGACGGCTCCCTGGCACGCGCCGTGGTTGAGCTACTGCTCCTGCTGCTTCCGTGCCAACGGCACCGCAGCCAGAGAGCTCGTCTAAGTCGGATTTCCCAGCACCGACGCCTCCGAGGCACCGACAACGTCGGCACCGTCGATTCCAGTCCCATTAGGGCCGTAGAATCCGGTGCCTGACGGCTCCCCGGCGCGCGCCGTGGTTGAGCTTATTGCTCCTGCTGCTTCCGTGCCGACGGCACCGCAGCCGGACAGCTCATCTAACTCGGATCGCCCGGCACCGACGCCTACCGAAGCTCTGACGACCTCGGTACCGTCGATCCCGGTCCCACGAGGGCCGTCGAATCCGGTGCCTGACAGCTCCCCAGTATGCACTGTGGTTGAGCCTGCTGTTCCCTCCACGCTGGAGACGTTACCAACGGCGAGGGATCTCATTGCCATGACAGAGTCGAATGTTCCTGATCCCGGCACCGCCGGTGCGGGTGATACAGTCTCTCCATGTGACCGTCCTCTGTCAACACAGCAGAGCGGCACCGTTCATGATCACGGTCCCGCAGACACTCCAGATCCTGTCGGCACGCCCGACACCACTTGCAGTCCCGGTGCTGTTTTCCTCATCGGTACTGGTCGCACTCGCTGCACCGGTCGGTATCCCGTTCGCCGACCTGCTATCGGCACCGTTCCGACTCCCAGGTCCGCGACAGGTACCTTGACTCCTGTAGCCTCTCCCCGAGCCTCGAGATCTCGGTCGACCTCCAGGCACCATTCTGGTTGTGGGTCTGGATCTCGTTCCAGGTACCGTTACGCCTCCCGGTGCCGGTTCCCGGTGCCGAGTTGGGCAAGGTCCGATAGAGTCAGAGACTCTGCCTGTGCCTTCTTTTAGTACCTCCATGGCCATCCGGACACGCATCTGTGTCATCCCACATGCGCAGATCTTATGCTCAGGACCACGATTCTGATATGATGGCCAGCGGGCGCCAGCCCCGAAACCGAAAGATGCTTGGCAAATGAACCTGTTTGGCCGCCAGGTGTACTCTGCAGAGGCCCTGCAGCTCTGGGTAGCAAAGCAGCAAGGCTTGCTTAGCTGCGATAATTATAGCACCTGGGTGGAGGTAGTTTAGTTTATGGAGTTTCTCCCTCAAAACTCCCGCCAAGAGTTCGCTGCCGTCTTGGAGGACGGGGGAAAAAAGGTACCCAGAACGTCCCTCCAGGCCTCGTTGGACGCAGCAGACTCTGCAGCCAGGACTCTGGCCTTTGGTGTCGCCATGAGGTGCATCTCATGGCTTCAGGTTTCAAACCTCCTGCCGGAGCTGCAGTAGGCCATTCAGGATTTACCCTTTGTTGGCAAGCGGCAAGGACAGCCCCAGGCTGCCAAGCCTGATGGACAATAGGGTCCTAATGCGCTCTCTCAGCATGCATATGCCAGCGACCAAACGCAGGCCTTTCTGTCCCCAGCCGCCATACTCTGTGCCTAGCCAGAGACAGGACTTTGGCAAATGGCGAGGCCAAGGTGGTCGCAGACGAACGTCAGGACCCCTAAAGAGCCAAGGTCAAGGTCCCTCGCAATTACCATTGGGACCAAAGACGAACCTTCCAGGGTGCGCCTGAGGGCGGTGTACCAGTCACAGGCCGGGATCCCAATCCCGCTTTCTCCTGGCGTGGCCCCAGTTAATTTCAGATCGCTGGATCCTGCGCACGGTGGAGCATAGGTACCACCTCTAATTTGTTCCAGCCCGGTCCCCCTTCAGGGACCCCTCTCACGAGCAATTCCTCGTACAAGAGGTGCAGACGCCGATGGACGAAAGGGGCAAGGGGTTTTACTCCCGTTATGCCCTAGTCCCCCACTCGAACGCAGGTCTCAGACCTTCCTAGTTCTGCACGGACTCAACCGGTTTAGGATAAGGTTGAAGTTCCGCACGGTATCCCTGGGAACCATTATTCCATCCTTGCCTCCTGGGGGCTACTATGCCGCCCTGGATATGAAGGACGCGTACTTTCGCAACGCCATCTTCCCTCCGCGCAGGAGATACCTCCGCTTTCTAGCCAACTGTCAGTACTTCTGGTTTACGGCCATAGTCGCCGTCTACCTTCGCTGATGTCGGATATGCGTTTTTCCGTATCTGGACGATTCGCTTATCCGAGGAGACTCTGAGACACAAACCACTCAGCGCGTGGGCATCGTCACGGTCTTATTAACAGGTCAAAGCCTGATGATTACTATAGAGCAATCCACTCTGGTTCCCACGCAGAGGTTGGACTTCCTAGGAGCGATCCTGGTCTCCTACCTAGCCGGAGCCTGCTTATCGCAACTGCGGTTTTAGGTGATGGCAACAATCATCTGAGGTCTGCAGGCTTTCCCAACGACCTCGGCTCGTACTTGTCTCAGTCTCCTGGGTCCATGGTTGCCCTCAAGTTTGTAACCAAACCCGCCAAGCTCCGCCTCCGTCCTCTCCAAGTCCGGCTCACCTCGGCGTACCACCCGGACAGGGAGCCAATGGTCATGGTAGTCACGTTCCCTCGAGCACCTTAGGCTCCCTAGAGTGGTGACTAACCCACTCCCTGGTGTGGGCAGGGATGCGGTTTCATCCGCCCCAGCCCTCACTGCCCCTGACGACGGACGCGTCATCTCTCTGCTCAAGTGCTCATGGTCACTCCGAGCTTAAGGCCTTTGGTCTTCTCGGGAACTGGCATTCCACATCAATGCCCCAAAAATGAGAGTAGTCCACCTGGCGTGCCAGGGGTTCCAGCGGCAGCTGCGAGGCCGTTGTATCTCGGTGTTTACAGCCAACACAGCGGCCATGTGCTTCATAAATATCCAGGGAGGGACATGGTCCCCCCCCCCTTTTTGTTGTCAGGAGGCCATCCATTTCCGGAACTTTTGCATGGCCACTCGATGGAGCTGGTGACGTCCTTTCTCCCAGGCGTTCGGAACGTCTTGGCGCTTTCACTCAGCAGGTCTTTCCTGTCTTACGAGTGATCACTCTGCCCCATGTGAGGCGCTCTGCTCTCCAGAAGCGGAGATGTTTCCTCACATAGACCTGTTCGCTCACCGCGAGAGCAGAACATGCCAGATGTTCTGCTCCTTCCAAGGTCTCTCTTCGGGATCGATCTTGGACGCATTCCTGATGCCGTGGAAAGGCCAACTCCATTATGCCTTCCCACTGTTCCCACTGGTTCATTAGGTCCTACTCAAACTCCGCAGGGGCAGAGCGTGCATCATCATGATCACTCCAGCGTGGTCCAGGCAGCACTGATATACCACGTTGCTCGGCCTGTCAATAACAGACCCAATTACCCTGCCACCCCACCCAGTCCTCATCACTCAGGGCAACGACAGGCTTCGTCACTCGGACCTGCAGCCTCTTCGCCTCACGGTGTGGCTGCTGCGTAACTGAGCCGGGGTGACAGGAAGCCTTCCACCTGGTCAACGTACCGGGCCAGGTGGAAGTGTTTCTTCTACAGCTGCAATACGCTCGATCTTGCTCCTGCTGAGGTCTCGATCCCCTCTATTTGGCCTGCCTCTGGCCTTCAGCGGCAGGACCTGGCGGTATCATCGCTGAGGATACACTCAGCAGCCATCTCTACCTTCCAGCCAGGCTAAGGTGGACGTTCCGTGTTCTCACGCTCTAAGGGTTCGAGATCCCTCAAGGGCTTGGAGAGCTTGCACCCTCGGGTGCGCCGCCCAGCCCCGACCTGGGACCTCAACCTAGTTTTAACCAGACTTATGTCTCCCCCAGTCGAGCCGTTCACGACTGGCCCTCTGATATGCCTGTCTTGGACGACAACTTTCCTCGTAGCTGTTACATCAGCCAGACGAGTTTCCGAGCTCAGAGCTCTTACGGGGGTTCCACCGTACACTAGATTTCACAAAGACAAGGTGCAGTTATGACCGCACCCGGCTTTCCTCCCTAAGGTGGTTTCGGCCTTTCATGTTACCCACAGCTCAACGCAATGGGCACAACCATTGCACTCCTTGGACATCTGTGGAGTGCTCGCATTTATTTTGCGCTGCCAGAACCATTTCGTAAGGTGGCCCAGCTCTGTCTCGGTAGCGGGCCAAAGGGAGGGCTTGCTTGTTTTCCTCTCAGAGGATCTCATCTCGGGTGATGGCAGACTTCCACACTTGTTATGATTTGGCTCATATTTCCCCAAGCCACATCATCATGCAGTTTACCAGGGCTCAGGCTTCATCTGCCGCCTTGCTGGCTCGTGTTCCTACACATGAGATCTGTCGCGCAGCTCCATTGGTCCTCGGTCCATACCTTTTGCTTCGCAGTATGCCCTGGTTAACAGACAAGAGATGCTGTAGCCCCTGGCTCAGCAGTTTTCATTCTGCCACATTTCACTCCGACCCCACCGCCTACGTAAGGCTTGGGATTCACCTAACTGGAATGGATATGAGCAATCACTCGAAGAAGAAAAGACGGTTACTCACCTTTGTAACTGTTGTTCTTCGAGATGTGTTGCTCATATCCATTCCACACCCGCCCTCCTTCCCCACTGTCGGAGTAGCCGGCAAGAAGGAACTGAGGAGCGGGTGGGCCGGCAGGGGTATATATCAAGCGCCATGGCGGCGCCACTCCAGGGGGCGACCTGCCGGCCCACCGAGTTGCTAGGGTAAAAGTTTTCCGACGAATGTGCACGCGCGGCGTACACACCTAACTGGAATGGATATGAGCAACACATCTCGAAGAACAACAGTTACAAAGGTGAGTAACCGTCTTTTCCAGTGCTTAACCACCCTGACAGGATGTTTTCCTAATGTCCAACCTAACCCTCCCTTGCTGAAATTTAAGCTCATTGTTTCTTGTTCTCATCTCATAGTGGGTGCTGTGAAAATAAACTAATTAATGTTTATGAAGT
Organism: Gopherus flavomarginatus; assembly: GCF_025201925.1. NCBI lineage: Eukaryota > Metazoa > Chordata > Testudines > Testudinidae > Gopherus > Gopherus flavomarginatus. The sequence continues at coordinate 276,575,713 of NC_066618.1, read as the reverse complement.
ACTTGGATACTATAGTGATGAGCATCACAGAAAAGCCCCTGAGATAATTTGGAATCCTGTATTCAGAGCAGGCTTTGAATAGTGTACTGTAAATACGGCCTTGAGCCATACATTGAGGCTAAAACCAAACTTTGAATAAATAGCTGCTCATTCATGAGAACTATCCACCCTGTACATTGAATGAGGCAGGGGTTTGTGGAAAAAATGTGATCTTGTAATTAGAGACACTATCTTAATATATATGCACAGGAGACCTACTTAAAGTTGCAGAGGTGACTAATTCTGGCATTTCCTAACATTTGAGTGCTTGAATTTGCAAACTTAATGTTCTTTTAACATAGTTGTTTTGAAGGTAATACTATCTATATCAGAACATCTTATTAAACCAATACTAATTATCACTAAATAAATTGTGCACTATGGCAATCAGGGTTGCCAGGCATCCAGTTTTTGACTGGAATGCCTGGTCAAAAAGGGACCCTGGTGGCTTGGCCACTAAAAGTCTGGTTGGCGGCAGCTCTGTGCAGCTCCTGGAAGTGGCTGGCATGTCCCACTGGCTCCTAGACACATGGGCTTCCAGGAGTCTCAGCACACTGCCCCTGTCCACAGGCACTGCCCCCACAGCTCCCATTGGCTGTGGTTCCTGGCAAATGGGAGCTAGTGCTTGCGGTGATACCTGCACTATGGGCAGGGGCAGGGTATGGAGGCTCCCTGGATGCCCCTGCACCTAGGAACCCTCACCCCCTGCACCCTATCCCCAAGTGCCCTCCTGCACTCCAAACCCCTCATCCCTAGCCTCACCCCAGAGCCTGCACCCCCCAGTTGGAGCCCTCACCCCCTCCCACATCACACCCCTCTGCCCCAACCCAGAACACCCTCCCATACTCTGAACCCCTTGGCCCCCACCTAGAGCCCCTTCCTGCACCCCAAACCCCTCATCCCCTGCCCCAGCCTGGTGAAAATGAGAAAGGGTAGGAGAGAGTGAGCAACAGGCAGTGGGGTGAAGTGATCTGGGAGTGGGACCTCTGCATGAAGGAATGGGCAGGGCAAGGGTGTTTGGTTTTCTGCAATCAGAAATTGCCAAACCTAATGGCAATAATACGCTCAGTACCTTTACTAAGGACATCTTAATTCCTACTAATTCTCTTCATTGCAGGTTTTCCCTGCTAAAAAGATTCCCCCCCCCGGATCATGGAATATCTGGGTTGGAAGAGATCTCAGGAGGTCATCTATTCCAACCTCCTGCTCAAAGCAGGACCAGCCCCCAGACAGATTTTTTCCCTAGATCCCTCTATGGCCCCCTTCAAGATTGAAATCACAACTCTGGGTTTGGTAGACCAATGCGCAAACCACTGAGCTATCCCATCTCCCCAGAATGCTTATCTGCAGCTGGTCCTTTCAATTTGGCAGACCCAACTGAGCAGAGCCCTGTAGTGGCCATTTTGGAACAAGCCGCTGCTTCATTCTTTTCCATGCTGGCAAGTACTTGTTGTCTTTTTCCTAGCTTTCCCACTTTTCATTGCTTGGGGGATGGCATGATCTCACATCTTGCACATGCTTGTTTTGTTTTATCCCCATTGTTCAATGTGTTTTGAACATGTTTTGTTTTTGTGGATCTGCCAAAGTTGAGGCATGCCTCCTTGAGAGTGGTGCAGGGTGGGGAGGGGGCACATTGGGCAATTCAGGAAATCATCTTGATTTCATTTTCCAGAAAACACAGCCTCTTTGTTGTGCCACTGATACCTCAGGCTTATGAAACTCTCAGTCAAACTGGGGCCAACCAAGTAGAACTAACCTAAATGGGATAGGTTGCTAGACTAAGTTTATGTTAGTTGAACATCCTGGCCATGTTCTTTTCCCTGGAATCTTTCAAGGTTATAGAATCTCAGAACTGGAAAGGACCTCGAGAGGTCATCTAGTCCAGTCCCCTGCACTCATGGTAGGACTATATTATATAGACCATTCCTGACATGTGTTTGTCTAACCTGCTCTTAAAAATCTCCAGTGATGGAGATTCCACAACCTCTCTAGGCATTTTTTTCCAGTGCTTAACCACCCTGACAGGAAGTTTATCCTAATGTCCAACCTGAACTTTCCTTGCAGCAATTTAAGCCCATTGCTTCTTGTTCTATCCTCAGAGGTTAAGATAAACAATTTTTCTTCCTCCTCCTTGTAACAACCTTTTACATACTTGAAAACTGTCATCATGTCCCCTCCCAGTCTTCTCTTTTCCAGATTAAATAAACTCAATTTTTTCAATCTTCCCTCATAGGTCATGTTTTCTAGAGCTTTAATAATTTTTGTCTCTCATCTGGATTCTTTCCAATTTGTCATAGAATCATAGAAGATTAGGGTTGGAAGAGATGCCAGGAGGTCATCTAGTTCAACTCCCTGCTCAAAGCAGGACCAACATCAAATAAATCATCCCAGTCAGAGCTTTGTCAATCCTGACCTTAAAAACCTCTAAGGATGGAGATTCCACCACCTCCCTAGCTAACCCATTCCTGTGTTTCACCACCCTCCTAGTGAAATAGTGTTTCCTAATTTCCAACTTAGACCTCCCCCTCTGCAACTTAAGATCATTGCTTCTTGTTCTGTCATCTGCAACCACTGAGAACAGCCTAGTTCCATCATCTTTTGAATTCCCTTTCAGGTAGTTGAAGGCTGCTATCAAATCCCCCCTCACTCTTCTCTTTTTCAGACTAAATAACCCCAGTTCCATCAGCTTCTCCTCGTAAGTTATGTGCCCCTGCCCCCTAATAATTTTTGTTGCCATCTGCTGGACTCTCTCCAATTTGCCCACATTCCTTCTGTAGTGGGGAGACCAAAACTGGATGCAATACTCCAGGTGTGGCCTCACCAGTGCCAAATAGAGGGGAATAATCACTTCTCTCGATCTGCTGGCTATGTCCTAGTAATACAGTCCAATATGTTGTTGGCCTTCTTGGCAACAAGGGCACACTGCTGACTCATATCCAGATTCTCGTCCACTGTAATTCCCAGGTCCTTTTCTGCAGAACTGCTGCTTAGGCAGTCGGTCCCCAGCCTGTAGCAGTGCATGGGATACTTCCTTCATAAGTGCAGGACTCTACACTTGTCCTTGTTAAATCTCATCAGATTTCTTTTGGCCCAATCCTCCAATTTGCCTAGGTCTCTCTGGATCCATCCCTACCCTCCAGCATATCTACCTCTCCTCCTAGCTTAGTGTCATCTGCAAACTTGCTGAGGGCGCAATCCATCCCATCATCCAGATCATTAATACAAATGTTGAACAAAACCGGCCTCAGGACCGACCCCTGGGGCACTCTGCTTGATACCAGCTGCCAGCTAGACATTGAGCCATTGATCACTACCCGTTGAGCCCGACAATCTAACCAGCTTTTTATCCACCTTATCCACATCCACACCTTGTCCACATCCTTCCTGAAATGTGGCTCCCAGAACTGTACACAATACTCCAGTTGAGGCCTAATCAGCATAGCGTAGAGCAGAATTACTTCTTGTGTCTTGCTTACAACACTCCTGCTAATACATCCCAGAATGATGTTTGCTTTTTTGCAATAGTGTTACACTGTTGACTCATATTTAGCTTGTGATCCACTATGACTCCCAGATCCCTTTCCACAGTACTCCTTCCTAGGAAGTCATTTCCCATTTTTGTATGCGTGTAATTGATTGTTTCTTTATATGTGGAGTACTTTGCATTTGTGCTCATTGAATTTCATCCTATTTACTTCAGACCATTTTTCCAGTTTGTCCAGATCATTTTGAATTTTAATCCTACCCTCCAAAGCATTTGCAACCCCTCGCAGCTTGGTATTCTCCACAAAGTTTTAAAGTGTACTCTGTATGCCATTATCTAGAATAAATCATTGATGAAGATATTGAACAAAACCGGACCCAAAACTGATCTCTGTGGAATCCCACTTATTATGCCCTTAGCATGACTGTGAACCATTGATAACTACTCTCTGGGAATGATTTTCCAACCAGTTTTGCACTCACCTTATAGTAGCTCCATCTAAGTTGTATTTCACTAGTTTGTTTATGAGACGGTCATGCGAGACAGTATCAAAATCTTTTACTAAAATCAAGATATATCACATCTATTGCTTCCCCTCTATCCATAAGACTTGTTATCCTGTCAAAGAAAGCTATCAGGTTGATTTGACATGATTTGTTTTTGACAAATCCATGCTGACTCTTACTTATCATCTTATTATCTTCTAGATGTTTGCAAATTGATTGCTTAATTGTTTGCTCCATTATCTTTCCGGGTACAGAAGTTAAGCTGACTGGTCTGTAATTTCGTGGGTTGTCCTTATTTCCCTTTTATAGACTGGCACTTTATTTGCCCTTTTCCACTGGTCTGGAATCTCTCCCATCTTCCATGAATTTTCAGAGATAATCGCTAATGGCTCTGATATCTCCTCAGTCATCTCCTTGAGTATGCTAGGATACATTTCATCTGGTCCTGGTGACTTGAAGACATCTAATTTGTCCAAGTAATTTTTAACTTGTTCTTTCCCTATTTTAGCCTGTTATGACACAGACGCTTTTAAAATGTATACAACTGGAAATCAACAAGTAGCATTTGGCTTGTAGTTGCTTTTTAGTGTCCAAGTATATATCACTTGTCTAATAAACCAGCTTTTGGACAATGTCAATTATTAAAATGACCTGCTCAAAGGCCTTTTTTGTAGTGAATTAAACATCTAAATGATGGTGACTTGGTTGCATCTCTGATGTGATGGAAGTGAAATTTGTTATTGGTAGCAGCATCTAAAGGAGTGTCCTGAGGCAAGGTTTGCACCAATTATTGGGGATGTATGCCTGACTTTTACCTAAATAGCTTACAAATTCCTGAAAAAACAGACTTAACTGTCTCAGGTGGAGCACTCAGAAAGTGAAGATGGAGTTCATTAACCATCTGTGAAAAATTTGGTTTAAGTGACTTACCTGGCATCATCTAGAAACTCTGGCCAAGACTAAACAGGGTTCAAAAAAGAACTAGATAAGTTCATGGAGGATAGGTCCATCAATGGCTACTAGCCAGGATGGGTAAGGGTGGTGTCCCTAGCCTCTGTTTGCCAGAAGCTGGGAATGGATCACTTGATGATTACCTGTTCTGTTCATTTCCTCTGGGGCACCTGGCATTGGCCACTGTCAGAAGACAGAATACTGGGCTAGCTGGACCTTTGGTCTGAACGTTCTTACATTCTTAACTCTGCATCAAAGTCAAGGATAGAAACCAGTTCCCTTGGGTAGTATTGAGCTACATTAACCACAAGGCCATAATCTTGCTTCCTACTGTTCAGTGTGTGTCATTCTCTGCACATCTTGCAATTTCTGTACCAGTGAGTGTAGTCCTACAGACAACAGCCTCCTTCACTACACAACCCTGATTCACTCCCATGACACCATCCATGCAGGGAGGTGAATGAGGAAGGGTACTTGAGGAAAAAATAACCTGTGATCATGTAATTAAGATTGTGTCATAAGATTGTACAAGCAACCTTAAATCAAGCATTTCCTAACTTTTGAGTGCTTGACTTTGCAACCTTAATTAGGTCCTATTAACATAGCTTTTTAAAATGAAATCAAATATATCTTTTTCCACACTTATTTTTTCACACATTGCTCTCTGGTACACGTAACTGTATATTATGATGTACATTCTTGATCATTTTGATTGCAGTTTGACAGAGCAGTTCAGTATGGTGCAGTATCTTGTCTGAAAATACACAGATATAGTGCTAGCAGACATCTGTGTAGATTACGCATTTCCTTTTTTCACTGTTGGTTGACAACTAAGGTAAATTCACGCAAAGTTCAAATCTCCAACTGGGAACTTTACAGCTTGGACTTGTACTTAATTAATTTCAGACTTTGTAACAAAGATAAATTTGTTTGGGGAAAGTCAGAAGTGAAGGCAAAGAAAATCACTGAAAGAGCTAATGGATAAGACTGAACTTTATCGACTGACCAGGACAACTTGTATTGTAGCCATTTAATGTCCCCAAAATTGTGTATGGAAATATAATCTGATTTTACCTAATTTTTCACTGCTTTTTGCAGAACCAACAGCCAGAGCTGTTATTCAGACTTCTCAACTCAAGAAGGTGTATGCTCTGTTTAGGCTGGGAAATACAATTTGTGCACGACCTGAAAACAATGAATTTGGCTAAATTCATTTTTAAAAAATTCTAGGGGGGGAGAGGACAAATCTGAGGAATGTACTCATCACCTTGGTGATATAACAATGAAGTGTGTAGGTCAGTTTATAGCAAACAACGATCAACTTTAGGACCTTCATTTTCTGGAAAAAGCCACAAGTTTGCTGAACATAGTGTGACTGAACTTATTTAGCTGAAATCTTCACTCCACTTTCAAGGTCCTAATTTATAATGGTAGGATAGAACAAAAAGCTTGCAAACAAATAAGGCCTGATTTTCTATTCACTCACTCTGGATTTAAATTGGTGCAACCCCACTGACTTCAAGGGGTTGCACATGACTTGCACAGATGTAAGTGAGAGGAGAATCAAGTCCATTGAGTTTATCTGTACATGAGTGAAGGATATCTACCTTAGGTTGTAAGTTCTTAGCCCAACGACCTGTATCTTCCTATATATTTGTACAATGCGGTCCTGAAAATACTGCAATGCAAATTGGAAATAATATCATGTATTACACTGATGTTATGCTGGATCTTGGACAAAAGTCTGAAATGAGAAACCTGTAACGTTAAAAGTTCTATAATAGAAAGTTGTTGTTAAAATGTAAAAATAGTAAAAATGTAAAAATAGTTGTTAAAACGAGTACTGTGATTGACTGACAGCTTTGGTTAGTTAGAAATAGCAGCAAGTAAATCAAGAAGTATGACATTATAAAAAAAAATCCATGGATCTACATAATTGCAGGGAGTGAAATTTTATGTATGGTTAGAGTGCCACCTACTGATCGTAATTGATCTGCTCTGCACTTTCTCAAGTACATACTTTGCTGTGTTGTAGTCATGTTGGTCCCAGGATATTAGAGAGACAATGTGGATTAGGTAATACCTTTTATTGGATCAACTTCTAAAAGGTATTACTTCACCTACCTTGTCTCAATTACACAAAATGTCTCACTACTTTTTTCCTACTTTTTGGAATTTAAAAAAAATTTGAAGGGGGAGGGGGAGTTGGTAAATTCACTCTGCTTTAAACAGAAAGGTTTTGTATGTGGCTTGGTGATTAGAAAGGCAAAGGCACAAAATGAGCTCAAACTAGCTATGGGAATAAAGGGAAACAAGAAGACTTTTTATCAATACATTAGAAGCAAGAGGAAGACCAAGGACAGGGTAGGCCCACTGCTCAGTGAGGAGGGGGAAACAGTAACGGGGACTTGGAAATGGCAGAGATGCTTAATGACTTCTTTGTTTCGGTCTTCACTGAGAAGTCTGAAGGAATGTCCAATATAGTGAATGCTTACGGGAAGAGGGTAGGTTTAGAAGATAAAATAAAAAAAGAGCAAGTAAAAAATCACTTAGAAAAGTTAGATGCCTGCAAGTCACCAGGGCCTGATGAAATGCATCCTAGAATACTCAAGGAGTTAATAGAGGAGGTATCTGAGCCTCTAGCTATTATCTTTGGGAAATCATGGGAGACGGGGGAGATTCCAGAGGACTGGAAAAGGGCAAATATAGTGCCCATCTATAAAAAGAGGAAATAAAAACAACCCAGGAAACTACAGACCAATTAGTTTAACTTCTGTGCCAGGGAAGATAATGGAGCAAGTAATTAAAGAAATCATCTGCAAACACTTGGAAGGTGGTAAGGTGATAGGGAATAGCCAGCATGGATTTGTAAAGAACAAATTGTGTCAAAGTAATCTGATAGCATTCTTTGATAGGATAACGAGCCTTGTGGATAAGGGAGAAGCGGTGGATGTGATATATCTAGACTTTAGTAAGGCATTTGATACGGTTTCACATGATATTCTTATAGATAAACTAGGAAAGTACAATTTAGATGGGGCTACTATAAGGTGGGTGCATAACTGGCTGGATAACCGTACTCAGAGAGTAGTTATTAATGGCTCCCAATCCTGCTGGAAAGGTATAACAAGTGGGGTTCCGCAGGGGTCTGTTTTGGGACCGGCTCTGTTCAATATCTTCATCAACGAGTTAGATGTTGGCATAGAAAGTACGCTTATTAAGTTTGCGGACGATACCAAACTGGGAGGGATTGCAACTGCTTTGGAGGACAGGGTCAAAATTCAAAATGATCTGAACAAATTGGAGAAATGGTCTGACGTAAACAGGATGAAGTTCAATAAAGATAAATGCAAAGTGCTCCATTTAGGAAGGAACAATCAGTTTCACACATACAGAATGGGAAGAGACTGTCTAGGAAGGAGTATGGCAGAAAGAGATCTAGGGGTCATAGTGGACCACAAGCTTAATATGAGTCAACAGTGTGATACTGTTGCAAAAAAAACAAACGTGATTCTGGGATGCATTAACAGGTGTGTTGTAAACAAGACACGAGAAGTCATTCTTCCGCTTTACTCTGCGCTGGTTAGGCCTCAACTGGAGTATTGTGTCCAGTTCTGGGCACTGCATTTCAAGAAAGATGTGGAGAAATTGGAGAGGGTCCAGAGAAGAGCAACAAGAATGATTAAAGGTCTTGAGAACATGACCTATGAAGGAAGGCTGAAGGAATTGGGTTTGTTTAGTTTGGAAAAGAGAAGACTGAGAGGGGACATGATAGCAGTTTTCAGGTATCTAAAAGGATGTCATCAGGAGGAGGGAGAAAACTTGTTCACCTTAGCCTCCAATGATACAACAAGAAGCAATGGGCTTAAACTGCAGCAAGGGAGATTTAGGTTGGACATTAGGAAAAAGTTCCTAACTGTCAGGGTAGTTAAACACTGGAATAGATTGCCTAGGGAGGTTGTGGAATCTCCATCTCTGGAGATATTTAAGAGTAGGTTAGATAAATGTCTATTAGGGATGGTCTAGACAGTATTTGGTCCTGCCATGAGGGCAGGGGACTGGACTCGATGACCTCTCGAGGTCCCTTCCAGTCCTAGAGTCTGAGTCTATGAGTCTATGAATATTCTTGTATACATTTTATACCAACATGCATTAGTTAGATTCATGGGACCCATGCAGATAGCTGTTTCTGGAGAAAATATCTGAGTTGGTCCTGTTCCTATTCCTACTAGGGCTGTCAATTAATCGTAGTTAACGCACACAATTAACTCAAAAAAATTAATCATGATTAAAAAATTGTTAAACAATAGAATAACAATTGAAATTTATTAAATATTTTTGGATGTTTTTCTACATTTTCAAACATATTGATTTCTATTACAACACAGAATACAAAGTGTACAGTGCTCACTTTATATTATTTTTATTACAAATATTTGCACTGTAAAAATGATAAAAGAAACAGTATTTTTCAATTCACCTCATACAAGTACTGTAGTACAATCTCTTTATCATGAAAGTGTAATTTACAAATATAGAACTGCACTCAAAACCAAAACAATGTAAAACTGTAGAGCCTTCAAGTCCACTCAGTCCTACTTCTTGTTCAGCCAATCATTCAGACAAACAAGTTTGTTTACATTTATGAGAGATGCCTGCTTCTTATTTATAATGTCACCTGAAAGTGAGAACCAGCATTCCCATGGCACTTTTGTAGCCGGCATTGCAAGGTATTTACATCCCCGATATGCTAAACCAGGGGTCGGCAACCTTTCAGAAGTGGTGTGCCGAGTCTTCATTTATTCACTCTAGTTTAAGGTTTCGCGTGCCAGTCATACATTTTAATATGTTTAGAAGGTCTCTCTCTATAAGTCTATAATATATAACCAAACTGTTGTTGTATGTAAAGTAAATAAGATTTTTTAAATGTTTAAGAAGCTTCCTTTAAAATTAAAATAAAATGCAGAGCGCCCCCTGGACTGGTGGCCAGGACCCAGGCAGTGTGAGTGCCACTGAAAATCAGCTCGTGTGCTGCCTTCGGCACGTGTGCCATAGGTTGCCTACCCCTGTGCTAAACATTGTTATGCCCCGTCATGCTTTGGCCACCATTCCAGAGGATATGCTTCCATGCTAATGATGCTTGTTAAAAAAAAATGCATTAATTAAATTTGTGACTGAACTCCTTGGGGAAGAATTGTGTGTCTCCTGTTCTGCTTTACCTGCATTCTGCCATATAGTTCATGACCCAGCACATGTTCGTTTTAAGAACACATTCACAGCAGATTTGACAAAACACAAAGAAGGTACCGATGTGAGATTTCTAAACATAGCTACAGCACTCGACTTAAGGTTAAGAATTTGAAGTGCTGTCCAAAATCTGAGAGGGATGAGGTGTGGAGCATGCTTTTAGAAGTCTTAAAAGAGAAACACTCAGATGCGGAAACTACAGAACCCAAACCACAAAAAAGAAAATCAACCTTCTGCTGGTGGCAGCTGACTCAGACGGTGAAAATGAACATGTGTCGGTCCGCTCTGCTTGTTATTGAGCAGAACCCGTCATCAGCATGGACACATGTCCTCTGGAATGGTGGATGAAGCATGAAGGGACATATGAATCTTTAGCGCCTCTGGCACGTGAATATCTTGTGACCCCGGCTACAACAGTGCCATGTGAATGCCTGTTCTCACTTTCAGGTGACATTGTAAACAAAAAGTGGGCAGCATTATCTCCTGCAAATTGTAACCAAACTTGTTTATATGAGTGATTGGCTGAAGTAGGACTGGGTGGACTTGTAGGCTCTAAAATTTTACATTGTTTTATTTTTAAATGCGGTTATTTTTTGAACATAATTTTACATTTGTAAGTTCAACTTTCATGATAAAGAGATTGCACTACAGTACTTGGGAATAGAAAAATATGATTTATTTTGTTTTTTACATTGCAAATATTTGTAATAAAAATAAATATCAAGTGAGCACTGTACACTTTGTATTCTGTGTTGTAACTGAAATCAATATATTTGAAAATACAGAAAACATCCCAAAACATTTAAATAAATGGCATTCTATTATTGTTTGACATCGCAATTAATTTTTTTAATCGCTCAGTTAATCACTATTAGTTTTTTTAATCACTTGACACCCCTAATTCCTACTAAGGAGAATCTGTCATTATTACCTAATCCCATGGAACCTAGGAGGGCCCCAAAGTACCATAATTAAAGACATTTAGTTGGCTGCTCTGGTGTCTGGTGTGTGCCAGTCACCTTCAGAAGAACCAGTAGCACAGCAATGTCCCAGAGGGCCCTTGGGGAAGAAGAGATTGAGGCCCCCTTCCCGATACCAAAATCGCCCCCTCCAGCTTCTCTACAGCCCTGTCATAAACAGATAGCTAAGGGTTAATGTCTCTTTCACCTGAAGCACCTGACCAGAGGACCAATCAGGAAACCGGATTTTTTCAACTCTGGGTGGAGGGAAGTTTGTGTCTAAGTCTTTGTTTTCTGTCTGCCTGCTTTCTCTGAGCTTTGGAGAAGTAGTTCTGTTTTCTAATCTTCTGTTTCTAAGTGTAAGAACAAAGAGATCAGATAGTAAGTTATATGGTTTCTTTTCTTTGGTATTTGCATGAATATAAGTGCTGGAGTGCTTTGATTTGTATTCTTTTTAAATAAGGCTGTTTATTCAATATTCTTTTAAGCAATTGACCCTGTATTTCGTCACCTTAATACAGAGAGACCATTTGTATGTATTTTTCTTTCTTTTTATATAAAGCTTTCTTTTAAGACCTGTTGAAGTTTTCTTTACTGGGAAATTTCAGGGAAATTGAGTCTGTACTCACCAGGGAATTGGTGGGAGGAAGGAATCAGGGGGGAGATCTGTGTGTGTTGGATTTGCTAGCCTGATTTTGCATTCCCTCTGGGTGAAGAGGAAAGTACTTTTTGTTTCCAGGACTGGGAACAGAGAGGGGGAGTCACTCTGTGTAGTTTCACAGAGCTTGTGTCTGTGTATCTCTCCAGGAGCACCTGGAGGGGGGGAGGGAAAAAGGATTATTTCCCTTTGTTGTGAGACTCAAGGGATTTGGGTCTTGGGGTCCCCAGGGAAGGTTTTTCAGGGGGACCAGAGTGCCCCAAAACACTCTAATTTTTTGGGTGGTGGCAGCAAGTACCAGGTCCAAGCTGGTAGCTAAGCTTGGAGGTTTTCATGCTAACCCCCATATTTTGGACGCTAAGGTCCAAATCTGGGACTAAGGTTATGATATGGTGTGCAGTGGTGGGATAGACAGAATCCAGAAGCCAGTGGAAATATTTTATTTTTCTTTTCTCTGCTAGGGGCTTTTTAGCAGAGAGAAACAGTTTGGTTTTAAAAGGGAACCAAAGAGAATTTTTTTTTCTGCTCTCTCTGGCAGTTTGTGGCTTGCATGTTAAGCAAGAAGCCATTACCAGACTGTTAAGGGTCTTTTGTCATGCAATAGCCCTCCCATTAGGAGGCAAGTACCAGCACTATATGCATGCAAATAAAGTGGTTTTTCTGGTTTCCTTTCATTGAACATTAGCTAGAGAGAGAAAAGGAAAAAAGCACTGTTGCTAGGCAGACTTCAGGAGGCAACAGAGCCTGCAGTGCAGAAGATAAACACCGGAGGGCACCCCAAATTCATCAACCCAAAGGCCAAAGTTACAATTTACCCCTTCATGTCACAAGCTGTAGACTTGCCTACAGCTCAACTGCCTGTCCAGTACAAAGGCTGGTCAGGAATGTGGACTTTTGCTGTCTATGACAATTATCCTATCCCCATGCTACTGGGGGAAGACTTGGCCAACCAGGTGAGGCGGGCCAAGAGAGTGGGAATGGTTACCCGTAGCCAAACCAGGCAAGCTTCCAGACCCATTCCTGTTCCTGAACCGTCCACAGAGGCCCCGTCTGTGTTACCAGAGACCCAGACAGAGGTAGTGGACCCGGATTCCATGCCAACCACTGAAACAGCCACAACACCTCCAGTCCCAGGCCCGGAACTGGAACAGCAACCAGCACCAGCAATTGCAACCCCATCTTCAAACTCAACGCCAGTGGGCGCCAGCGAGCCAGAACTGGCAGAAGCAAAAGACAGCCATACCCAAAAGGCTCAGCCAGAGCCTGAAATACCCTCAGGTGCACCAGCGGAGAGCGGTTCACCAGCAACGGAAACAACCCCATCACCTACATCGCTTCCAGAGGGACCAAGCCCAAGTCCACAGTCTGAGGAAGAACTGGTGACCCCAGCCTCAAGGGAACAGTTCCAGACTGAGCAGGAAGCAGATGACAGCCTTCAGAAAGCTTGGGCGGCGGCACGGAGCACCCCACCGCCTCTCAGCTCTTCTAATCGATCCCGGTTTGTTATAGACCAAGGACTTTTATACAAGGAAATTCTTTCTGGTGGACACCGGGAAGAATGGCAGCCGCAAAAACAGTTGGTAGTTCCAACTAAGTACCGGAGGAAGCTCTTAAGCTTAGCCCATGATCATCCCAGTGGCCATGCTGGGGTGAACAGAACCAAGGACCGGTTGGGGAAGTCCTTCCACTGGGAGGGGATGGGCAAGGACGTTGCCAAGTATGTCCGGTCTTGTGAGGTATGCCAAAGAGTGGGAAAGCCTCAAGACCAGGTCAAGGCCCCTCTCCAGCCACTCCCCATAATTGAGGTCCCATTTCAGCGAGTAGCTGTGGATATTCTGAGCCCTTTCCCAAAAAAGACGCCCAGAGGAAAGCAGTACGTACTGACTTTAATGGACTTTGCTACCCGATGGCCAGAAGCAGTCGCTCTAGGCAACACCGGGGCTAACACTGTGTGCCTGGCCCTAACAGACATCTTTGCCAGGGTAGGTTGGCCCTCCGACATCCTTACAGATTCAGGGTCTAATTTCCTGGCAGGGACCATGGAAAAACTGTGGGAAACTCATGGGGTGAATCACTTGGTTGCCACCCCGTACCACCATCAAACCAATGGCCTGGTGGAAAGGTTCAATGGAACTTTGGGGGCCATGATACGAAAATTCATCAACGAATTCTCCAATAATTGGGACCTAGTGTTGCAGCAGTTGCTGTTTGCCTACAGGGCTGTACCACATCCCAGTTTAGGGTTTTCACCATTTGAACTTGTGTATGGTCATGAGGTTAAGGGGCCATTACAGTTGGTGAAGCAGCAATGGGAGGGGTTTACGCCTTCTCCAGGAACTAACATTCTGGACTTTGTAAGCAACCTACAAAGCACCCTCCAACACTCTTTAGCCCTTGCTAGAGAGAACCTAAAGGATGCTCAGGAAGAGCAAAAGGCCTGGTATGACAGACATGCCAGAGAACGTTCTTTCAAGGTAGGAGACCAGGTTATGGTCTTGAAGGCGCAACAGGCCCATAAGATGGAAGCATCATGGGAAGGGCCATTCACGGTCCAAGAGCGCCTGGGAACTGTAAACTACCTCATAGCATTTCCCAATTCCTCACTAAAGCCTAAAGTGTACCATGTTAATTCTCTCAAGCCTTTCTATTCCAGAGACTTACAGGTTTGTCAGTTTACAGTCCAGGGAGATGATGCTGAGTGGCCTGACGGTGTCTACTACGACGGGAAAAAAGACGGTGGCGTGGAAGAGGTGAACCTCTCAACCACCCTGGAACGTCTGCAGCGGCGACAAATCAAGGAGCTGTGCACTAGCTTCGCCCCATTGTTCTCAGCCACCCCAGGACGGACTGAACGGGCATACCACTCCATTGATACAGGTAATGCTCACCCAATCAGAACCCCACCCTACCGGGTGTCTCCTCATGCCCAAGCTGCTATAGAACGGGAGATCTAGAACATGCTACAGATGGGTAAAATCCGCCCATCTACCAGTGCATGGGCATCTCCAGTGGTTCTGGTACTCAAACCAGATGGGGAAATACGCTTTTGCGTGGACTACCGTAAGCTAAATGCTGTAACTCGTCCAGACAACTATCCAATGCCACGCACCGATGAGCTATTGGAGAAGTTGGGACGTGCCCAGTTCATCTCTACAATAGACTTAACCAAGGGGTACTGGCAAGTACCGCTAGATGAACCTGCCAAGGAGAGGTCAGCATTCGTCACCCATGCGGGGGTGTATGAATTCAATGTCCTTCCTTTCGGCCTTCGAAATGCACCCGCCACCTTCCAGAGGCTGGTAGATGGTCTACTAGCTGGACTGGGAGAATTTGCAGTTGCCTACCTCGATGATGTGGCCATTTTTTCAGACTCCTGGCCCGAACACCTACTACACCTGGAAAAGGTCTTTGAGCACATCAGGCAGGCCGGACTAACTGTTAAGGCCAAAAAGTGTCAAATAGGCCAAAACAGAGTGACTTACCTGGGGCACCAGGTGGGTCGAGGAACCATAAACCCCCTACAGGCCAAAGTGGATGCTATCCAAAAGTGGCCTGTCCCAAGGTCAAAGAAACAGGTCCAATCCTTCTTAGGCTTGGCCGGATACTACAGGCGATTTGTACCACACTACAGCCAAATCGCTGCCCCATTGTCCGACCTGACCAAAAAGACCCAGCCAAATGCAGTTAAGTGGACTGATGAGTGTCAAAAGGCCTTTACCCAACTTAAGGCAATGCTCATGTCTGACCCTGTGCTCAGGGCCCCGGATTTTGACAAACCATTCCTAGTAACCACGGATGCATCTGAGCGTGGTATAGAAGCAGTGCTCATGCAGGAAGCAACAGATCACAGCTTCCATCCTGTCGTGTTTCTCAGCAAGAAACTGTCTGAGAGGGAAAGTCACTGGTCAGTCAGTGAAAAGGAATGCTATGCCATTGTGTACGCCCTGAAAAAGCTACGCCCATATGTTTGGGGACGGCGGTTCCAACTACAAACTGACCATGCTGCACTAAAGTGGCTTCATACTGCCAAGGGGAACAACAAGAAACTTCTTCGTTGAAGTTTAGCTCTCCAAAATTTTGATTTTGAAATTCAGCACATCACAGGAGCTTCTAACAAAGTAGCTGATGCACTCTCCCGTGAGAGTTTCCCAGAATTCAGTAGTTAAAAAGTGTTCTTAAAATGTAGAAGTCTGTTAGTTATATACTTAGGGGTATATGTAACGGTGCATGTGTTGTATTAATCTGTTTATTTTCAAGTTCTAGAAGGAAATCGCCGCCAGTGAGCTTCCCCACTGTCTGCAATTTGAGGGGCGTGTCATAAACAGATAGCTAAGGGTTAATGTCTCTTTCACCTGAGGCACCTGACCAGAGGACCAATCAGGAAACCGGATTTTTTCAACTCTGGGTGAAGGGAAGTTTGTGTCTAAGTCTTTGTTTTCTGTCTGCCTGCTTTCTCTGAAGTTTAAAAAAGTAGTTCTGTTTTCTAATCTTCTGTTTCTAAGTGTAAGAACAAAGAAATCAGATAGTAAGTTATATGGTTTCTTTTCTTTGGTATTTGCATGAATATAAGTGCTGGAGTGCTTTGATTTGTATTCTTTTTAAATAAGGCTGTTTATTCAATATTCTTTTAAGCAATTGACCCTGTATTTCGTCACCTTAATACAGAGAGACCATTTGTATGTATTTTTCTTTCTTTTTATATAAAGCTTTCTTTTAAGACCTGTTAAAGTTTTCTTTACTGGGAAATTTCAGGGAAATTGAGCCTGTACTCACCAGGGAATTGGTGGGAGGAAGGAATCAGGGGGGAGATCTGTGTGTGTTGGATTTGCTAGCCTGATTTTGCATTCCCTCTGGGTGAAGAGGAAAGTACTTTTTGTTTCCAGGACTGGGAACAGAGAGGGGGAGTCACTCTGTGTAGTTTCACAGAGCTTGTGTCTGTGTATCTCTCCAGGAGCACCTGGAGGGGGGAAGGGAAAAAGGATTATTTCCCTTTGTTGTGCGACTCAAGGGATTTGGGTCTTGAGGTCCCCAGGGAAGGTTTTTCAGGGGGACCAGAGTGCCCCAAAACACTCTAATTTTTTGGGTGGTGGCAGCAAGTACCAGGTCCAAGCTGGTAGCTAAGCTTGGAGGTTTTCATGCTAACCCCCATATTTTGGACGCTAAGGTCCAAATCTGGGACTAAGGTTATAATAAGCCCCAGTAGAGATTCCCAGATCCTGCCTAGTTTCTCACCCAGCTTCTGTCTAATTCCTCCATAGCCTCAATCAAACCTTCCTGGATCCTGCCCGGCTTCCCTCCATCTCTTTCACAGCCCTGCTATGGAGTCTCAACCCCCTTGGCTCCCCTCTACTTCTGATCCAGCCCCACCCCCACTCTCCCTCAACCCTTCTCCAGTTAATCTTCATTTTCCTCATCCCCAATCGAATCACTTCTCCAGGCCCTTTTAGCTCCCCTGATGACCCTCACTTCCCTGATCCTTAGTTCCCTACAACTCCACTTCAAACTCTCCCATGCCCCTGAGCTCTGCCCCCAAAACAGCTCTGATCCCAGTCATCCAGCTCCCCCAGCTCCACCCAGTTCTGTTCCAACTCCCCGCACCCCAAGGCCTCCCTTCCCTAACCCTCCGCAGTTCTCCCCACTCTTCTACGCCATGCAAAGCAGCCAGTTTTTTTTTACCTTGCTCTCCATCTGTTGGGGAGGGTGTGTGTCTCCTGTCTCCACCTCCCTCCAGCCCGTCACAGCCTCCAATGATGCATTTTCCCCCCCTCCACACACACACACACACACACACACCTTCTCCCTGTGTCCTTTGCAGTTGCCCACGCAGAGGGCTCCCCTATCCCAGCCACCCCCATCCCAGGTTGTTGGGCCCCTTTAATCTCGTGGGCCCTGTTGTGACTGCACCATTTGCATCATTGTCACTATACCACTGAGAAGAATCTAGTTCCATATAAGGAGCCTAGGAGTCATTCTCTGTAGCTCAGTTCAATTTAGGTTCAGCAGCTTGCAGTGACTCTTCTTCTACTGGCACTTTTCAGTATTGCCAACTCCAAGCATTCGGTGCTTATGATCCAGGAGGGTAGCTTTAAATAGCGTTATTTCAAAAATAATAAAAGTTGGTTGTTTTTATTTGCCATCTGGTCTTTGAGCCTTCATGTTTTCATAAATTTGTTCGCAGCCATGAGGGCTTGAAACTGTTTTTAATGACTACTGAGATTCTGATGTAATGACCTGACTTCAGAACCGGGGGATTTAAGAAAGAGACCATGATTAAATTGTCACCACTTGCTTCAAAGGGCTACTTTATTTAGTGGCAATGGCGATGGCAAATTCTGTTCTCACTTGCAATAGTGAAATTCCCATTGAAGTTAGTTGGAAGTCAATTGAAGCTGCATTTATGCAACTAAGAGTAAAGTTTGGCCCCAAGTACATAAGTGAAATCTATCTGCTAGCTCATACTCAGCCTTTTTTTTTAATAAAAAGAAACTATGGGGCACATTTTCAGCTGCTGTAAATCAACTAACTTACTCCTCCTGAGAAATTAGCCCTTAGTCTGAGGCCTCTGTTTTCCTTTGGACCAGGTATGAAAGCCCTGATCCTGCTTTCCAAATGTGTGAAAGTCCCCCATTCAGACTGTTGCCCAGTGTATGTCACTTCAGAGGAACCAGCTTATGCGTTTCTGTGATTTCCATGAGGTGTGCCACTCCCATGATACTACACCCATATCATACGTTCTCATGGAAAATATTGGTTTCTACGTGACCCAAAATGCCATTAATGTTCAATTGCCTTTCTCACTTCAAAAAGTAATTCCAGTAAGAGAGAGCACAATGGGTGTTACTGTCATACAGACAAAACTATAGCAATGGATTTATAAAAGCTTTCCATCTCATTAACTTTGCTCATAAAGCTTATGGAACCTAAACCAGTCATATTCAGACTGAGGCTTCCAAGTGGCCTTTTAATGTGTCTCCTGTGGTTCTTTGCATCACATGCTATTAAAACACTGTGTGATTTAATTATTAAACCAACCAGGATGCTTTTACTATGTTATTAACCAACTGCAGAATACTTGGTCAGTCACTTTGTTTCATTTACTTTTTATCTATATTATTCTCATAGCAATGAATTCACACTACTGTGGCTCTTTTGGGTAACGAGCTTTAGTTTGGCTCCAGTACCACTGAGTTCTGAGTATCACTGACCTAAAACAATATCCACAGCAAAGTAATGTACAAACCAAGCTTTGGAGTGCAGGGCAGACAGAATTTTCTCATCATGTAATCAGATATCTACAAAATGTCAGCTCTGTTAAAAACAAACGGCCAGCAGGAAAAGCATAACATATAGGGCGTGATCCTGAAATAAGATGCGGGCAGAAGGACCCCTGTGTCCTGAGGGAGACCCCATTGACATGCATTCACCCGCATGCATTTCACTGCAGGCCATAGTTTGCTGAGAATATTAAAGAATTGTGACCAGATCAGACAAATATCCACACAGTTCCTTCAAGGTCAGCAGTTGCAATTGCTCTGCAGCAAGGAAGGAATTAAAGTGTGCCTACTGCTAACCTGAGCCAACTGCTTTAGTTCCTTGAAAAGGGAGTTTGACAAGGTTCTTGTCTGAGACTGCTTCAGGTTTCTGTTAAACTGAACTGGAAGGGGCTGTGCCCTGGCAGGGCACTCACGGCACTGAGACTGAGTCACAAAGAACCAGTGCAGAGAGTGAGATTCTTATAGAGATTGGTTGTGGTTCATCAAACCTGTTTGAAAGTGGAAGGTAGGTGAGATGGCCAGAATCAATGACTCTTTTGAACTTTGGTAGAATCTTTGGGTTTTGGACCCAAATCTGGATCTGGCTCCTATGTTTATAATGGACTGAGCCAACCCCTGGATCCGAACATCCTTAAACTGGATCATTTGATGTGTGAATCTCAATTTTGCAACTTGAGTCTCCCTCTGATTCATAATCCTCCATAAACAGGCGCTCCACCTCATAGCCTGGCTGGATTTACTGTCAGCAGCAATCCTGCCATGGCTGAGGAAAAGAAGCATTGCTAGAGCTTGACGGGGAAAGCTGAGGATAATGCAGTGGCTAGAGCACTAGCTAACTTGGGCCAGAGGACACCTGTTCAAGTCCTTGCTCCACCACCAGATTTCCTGTGTGACTCTGGGCAAGTGGCTGTCTCTCTGTGCCTCAGTTACTCTTCTGTACAATGGAAATAACAACACTGCCCTACTTCACAAGGGTGATGTGAAGACTGACGTGCTTGGTATTATAGTAGTGAGAGGGTCAAAAGTACCCTAGATAAATAAATGAAGAGAGACGTAGCCCACTGGGGGAAAGCAATCATGTAGATTTCACAACATTTTTGAAAAGTAAAATAGTTTCCACTGGTGTTTTTTGCCCTAAATTCACCATCTTTCCCCCTCCCCCCTAAGACTTTCCTTTTCTGACTTGCTTGGGTCAGAAAGCTGAGTATTGTAATTTGAAGATACCTTGTAGAGGAATGGTGTTAATCCCTCCTGTAGTAAAAGGATATAAAGGGACAGCAATGAGGTCTGTCATTATAGGATTATGATGCCATATTTAAATATACAGAAAGAGTAGCAGCAGGATAGAACAATACTTCAAAGTGAAAGCCAGTTGGTAAAGTGTCTGTTGACTTAGCTCTGTGAAAATCAGAGGTGCTCCGAAAAAGCTGTGGTGATAATGGTTGCCTGGACCACTGTTAACAGAAAAGTAAACAATGTTCTGCAGCATAGCAACCATGCTGTTGCATTTTTTGTTTTGTTACCACTATCTTTATTCTCAGTTTTACTAGGTAAAGATGTGACACATTGTGAGTGACACAAAAGACATTGTAAAAACATCTGCGCTTTTAATCAACATTCATATGAAGTCACTTTGAAATTCTGGGGTCTCTTTGTAAGATAAAAGAAAAACAGCCAACAGCACTCACTCCTCCCAGCTTGCCCCTCAAGCTTTTATATGTAGGCCTATGGCATGCATGCCGCAGGTGGAACGCGAGCTGATTTTCAGTGGCACTCACACTGCCCGGGTCCTGGCCACTGGTCTGGGGACTCTGCATTTTAATTTAATTTTAAATGAAGCTTCTTAAACATTTTAAAAACCGTATTTACTTTACATAGAAGAGTAGTTTAGTTATATATTATAGACTTATAGAGAGACCTTCTAAAAACATTAAAATGCATGACTGGCACGCGAAACCTTAAACTAGAGTGAATAAATGAAGACTTGGCTCATCACTTCTGAAAGGTTGCTGACCCCTGATGTAGGCACTGTAGTCGTAGCCATGTCGGTCCCAGGATATTAGAGAGATAAGGTGGATGAGATCATATCTTTTATTGAACCAACTTCTGTTGGTGAGAGACACAAGCTCTCACTAACAGAAGTTGGTGTAATAAATGATATTATCTCACTCACCTTTTCTCTCAAGCTATTAAATATTCTTGGTGCATCACTAACTAACTAAATCCAGAGGGCTCACTGCAACCAAGTTTTCAAATCATGTTGAAAGGGACAAATGACCAGTCAGCATTAAAGGGAATGAATAGTATTAGGATGATACTCAAAACTCCAACATGGTGTATAGATCAACCATGGAACCAAATGGGGTTAAAAGTGAGTTTGAAGAATATTTAAGCCTTTTTTTCAAACCAGCTGGAAAAGCCAGTAGAGATGAGACCAAGCTCAGAAACATGTTGCTGTTATTTAGGCTCAGACTTAAACACTTAACAGGCATGGTAATGCAAATGTCATAATTGGAAGAAGTGGAATGTATGCATGAGTTTTCATGTGCTTTCTGAAGCAAAAGGGAGATGATGGCAGTGAGATTCCCCAGCACTGACTTTTGTTTTGCTTTCCTTTAAATGTTGCGGTGCAGTCATTATGAAGGACATAGCTTTTTAGAAGGACTGGCTCAGATTCTTCTGCCAGTTACAGCAGTTTTACCATGACGAAAGATCACTTTCTTCAATGGAGTTATACCTGACTTACACAAGCGGGAAAGAGGTCAGAAGGATTTGCATGGACCTGTTGGGATTGATGACAGCCCCAAAGAAGAGGAAAATCACCGGAAAAGTCACACCACCATACCCTTTGACCATTTCTGAATATCTGGACTCAACAGAGTTGGAGTTTAGGAAACCAGAGTTTCAGTGCATTCACTACTGTTCAGTATCAGAGGGGTAGCCGTGTTAGCCTGGATCTGTAAAAAGCAACAGAGTCCTGTGGCACTTTAAGACTAACAGATGTATTGGAGCATAAGCTTTCGTGGGTGAATACCCACTTCGTCAGATGCATGTAATGGAAATTTCCAGAGGCAGGTATAAATATCATAGAATATCAGAGTTGGAAGGGACCTCAGGAGGTCATCTAGTCCAACCCCCTGCTCAAAGCAGGACCAATTCCCAACTAAATCATCCCAGCCAGGGCTTTGTCAAGTCTGACCTTAAAAACCTCTAAGGAAGGAGATTCCACCACCTCCCTAGGTAACCCATTCCAGTGCTTCACCACCCTCCTAATGAATAAGTTTTTTCTAATATTCAACCTAAACCTCCCCCATTGCAACTTGAGACCATTACTCCTTGTTCTGTCATCAGGTACCACTGAGAACAGTCTAGATCCATCCTCTTTGGAACCCCCTTTCAGGTAGTTGAAAGCAGCTATCAAATCCCCCCTCATTCTTCTCTTTTGCAGACAAAACAATCTCAGCTCCCTCGGCCTCTCCTCATAAGTCATGTGCTCCAGCCCCCTAATCATCTTTGTTGCCCTCTGCTGGACTCTTTCCAATTTTTCCAGGCAAGAATCAGTCTGGAGATAACGGGGTTAGTTCAATCAGGGAGGGTGAGGTCTTCTGCTAGCAGCTGGGAGGCAGGCCAGTCCTGACCCACAGACAACCCACCAATCTTAAGCAACCACACACCACACCATAAAAACTCTAACTCAGGAACCAATCCATGCAACAAACCCCAATGCCACCTCTGCCCACATATCTACACCAGCAACACCATCACAGGACTTAACCAGATCAGCTACATCATCACCGGTTCATTCACCTGCATGTCCACCAATGTTATATATGCCATCATATGCCAGCAATGCCCCTCTGCTATGTAATTGGCCAAACTGGACAGTCACTACATAGAAGGATCAATGGACACAAGTCAGATATCAGGAACGGCAATATACAAAAACCTGTAGGAGAACACTTCAACCTCCCTGGCCACACAATAGCAGATTTAAAGGTAGCCATCCTGCAGCAAAAAAACTTCAGGACCAGACTCCAAAGAGAAACTGCTGAGCTTCAGTTCATTTGCAAATTTGACACCATCAGATCAGGATTAAACAAAGACTGTGAATGGCTAGCCAACTACAAAAGCAGTTTCTCCTCCCTTGGTGTTCACACCTCAACTGCTAGCAGAGGGTCTCATCCTCCCTGATTGAACTAACCTAGTTATCTCCAGACTGATTCTTGCCTGAATATTTATACTGTTCAGTGCTCACCTGCCCACGAAACTTTGCAAGAGGATCTATCCCAGTATATGATCAAATCTCTTCACTTTTATATAAACTACTTAAGAACATGTAACCAGATCATGGCCCTGAGATCTCAACTCCCACATGCAAGGAATTTGTATTTCCCAAGTCTCCAGGAAAGTTCAGAAGAGTCAAATGCTTTAAGCAATGTCTCAGGATTATTGGACATGTCATTTGAGGCATCTTCCAGGATAGCAAGTGCTTGTGTGTAAAACAGTAGTGTAAATGTATGGTTCTATATAAAATACTAATAGAGGAAACAACCTCCAAAGGTTGAGAATTTTCCTTTTTAATTGGAGATGTCTCCTAGAGCTGGAAGGGACCTTGAAGGTCATCAAGTCCAGCCCCCTGCCTTCACTGGCAGGACCAATTTTTGCCTCAGATCCCTAGATAGCCCCCTCAAGGATTGAACGCATAACCCTGGGTTTAGCAGGCCAATGCTCAAGCCACTGAGCTATCCCTCCCCCTAGTACTTAATACTTCCTCAATGCTAGTGGAGGTTTGAGCATGATGTCAGATGCAAGAACCAGAAAATGGCCATAATCTAAGAGGTGTAATTTTGTTTCCTGCTGTAACAAACACACCTCATCTTGGAAGGCATAACTGATTTGCCAAAATCTATATTTGTAAGAATGAGAGAAAACACGGCCATATTTTTATTGATAACCTTTAAACAGCCTTGTATATTAATAAACTCATTTTCTTAGTAAATGACCAAGAGAAGAAATTTTCAGGTTCTAGATTTAAAAAATACTTTTGCAGCATTACTTAGAAATTAATGTTTTTACAATAAAGAATTCCTACAGGAACCATCAAGACCAATATATAGAAGTCTAAACTGAATAACTATGTAATAAGATATCTGTGACTCATGTCCTTCCTCACCCCTTTTTGGTATAAACTATTGCACATCTTCACTTGTCTAGCATGTCCATAATTTGTGCTATAGGCTCTTTGGAGCAGGGACTGATCTCAAGGGTTTTCTATGAAGGACTTAGAACGTGTGGATGCTATTAAAGTGATTCAGGAAAACAACATGCTACTTTACATCGCAAGTTGTACACTTATTTGCATATTTTAAATTATTATTTTAAACAAAATAGGTTGAGCAGGAAGTGATTTTGGCTGCTTCATCTGATGAATAGGCTTTAACAAAGTCTTAACTTTCTAGAATGTAGTCTCTTTTTCTTCTTTTAGCAATGAAGTACTGTTTCTTACTATACTCTTCTGAGAAAGATCACCCTTAAAAAGTAAATATTTACCACAAGCTACTAAGCAGTGGTATCCAAGATACCCCACAGCCAGCATTCTAGACACAGAAGATAGCTATGGTATCAAAGATAATACATAATTGTAAAAAGCGACAAAGTCCTGTGGCACCTTATAGATTAACAGACGTATTGCAGCATAAGCTCTTGTGGGTAAAAACCCACTTCGTCAGATGTTCTGATAAAGTGAGTATTCACCCATGAAAGCTTATGCTCCAATATGTCTGTTAGTCTACAAGGTGCCACAGGACTCTGTTGCTTTTTACAGATCCAGACTAACATGGCTACCCCTCTGATATAGATTTGTAACTTCACTTCTTATTAGCAAACATAGTTTCTGGTGTCAGACATATCTTCCTGAATATTTCACTTCAGCTTAAACTCATGTGTCCAAAACTGAGCTCCTTATCTTTCCTTCCATTTTTTCTCTACTGCTCCATTCTCTGAAGAGGCCTGCTTATAGCCCTGAGCTCTAGGGATTATGTGTGTGTGTGTGCACACATGCATTTTTTAAATGTTTGGATACAGACTCCCACATCATGCTGAGACCTGTTTCAGAACCACCTCTGCAATTCCAGGTGGCGGGCAGGAAATATGCCTCTGTTATTAGCTAAGCAAACCACTCTTGTTTCAAGAGATTAACTTTCCTCTCCAACTCTGTTCTTTGCCTGTCTTTGACTCTTAGAGCAGAAGGGAAGAGATTAGCTATTTCTCACTACACTAAACAGGTTCAAATACCCCACACATTGCGGTGGTGTGAAACCTTTCACTGGTGCACTAAGGAACCTGACTAGCATCTGTCAAGTGTGGTTCTTTCCCACCATCACTATGTATATCTGCACTGTCCTCTCCCCCTAGAGTCAGTGTCACCTTTCATACAGTCCAAGTCTTACTGTTTCACACTTTTATTCTCTGTTCCACATTATGCGGTTATAAGTGTTGTGATTTTTGTGCAAGTACCCTCTCAAGAATGCTTATACTTTTACTAAAGCTAGCATCAATTTAATCAGATATCTGAGATTTCTACTCTTTGTACCAATATCCAACTGATGAAAATCTATCAGTAACCACAGTATCAAATACACTGGATTAAAGCATTTAATGCAGCTGAGTGTAAGTCACTGTTATATCTTGGGGAGAAATCCCTTTCATCTGTACACTCCAGTGTAAAGTTATTTTATTCAATATGAAATCCAGTGTTTTGTTTTGTGCCATATTGCATGAGACAAAATTTAAAAATCACAATACACATTAGCTGAGAGTAAAGAGTTGAAGATTCAGCCAGTGCAAAGAGGGAGAAAGACTGACATTTTCAGAAAATGAAATGTACCAAATCAACTTATTACAATAGTTCTGGAGAGTTAAATGGCTCAGGGCATTGAGAGGGTGCCATTCATTTCCAGGTCATTGATATAAAATTGGCCCAGGCCAGTATTGACTGAAAGTTGTCACTATTGACAGTGATTCAGTTGCACATGTCAAATGAGTTAGGTTTCCAGCAGAGATCCTCATGCATCTTCAGCACCAGCACCACTGTTGGCATGCTGAGACTGCGGCCTTGTCTGCCTTACAATGGCACTGCTACAGTGCTGAAGCTATAGTGTAGACCAGAGGTAGTCAATTGTTTTTTTTATCAAGGTCCAAATTTCTTGGTCAAGGTATAGTCAAGGTCCAGATTCCAGAGAAAATAATAAAAAATAACAATAATGATAATAAGTAAATACAAATATTTTTCAATCTGTTCAAAAGTATCTGGTGATCTGGATTTGGCCCACAGTTCGCCTATGATATAGACACTTCCTAGATTAATGGAAGAGGGTTTTCCATCAACGTATGTAATCCACCTTTCCAAGAGGTGGCACCTAGTTTGTCAGAAGAATTCTTCTTTTGACTTAGCTGCATCTACAGTGGGGGTTAGGTCGACCTAACTATACTCCAGAGGGAGTGAATTTACAGCCCTGAGTGATGTAGCTAGATGAATCTAAGTTCTAGGTATAGACCAGGCCTGAGTAGGCAAGAAAGTGTACTACCCTGTCCATTTGCAAGTGGTCTCTACAGAACAAATGCAAGGAGGGTATTGTAAGGAAGCTTACATTGTTGCTTTTCTATTGATGACAAGGGGTCTTCAGTCTCTGAGGCAAAAGTGCCAAATTGTTAGCAAGAACTAAAAAGTTATTACATTTTTTAAAAAATATCTGCTAAATAGTGATAATGGGGGAGGGAAGTGATACGGTGTAATACATGTTTGTTAAGTTAAGTTTGGTACATTTATACCTCATTTATTACACTACATAACTGGGATATTCAAAGCAAACTTGATCAGACTTCAACATTCCTGCAAAAGCATCTCCCTGGGTAGATCCTTATAGTCCAATAGTGTCCCACTGACTTCAGCAAGACTCTGCAGTGGCATAAGGATCTGCCCATGCAAAGATTCCTTTGCAAGACTGGGGCTTTAGGATGCAACAAATAAACCACTGCAAAAATTCATATCAGAGAGAATTCAACATTCTGTAATACTCCATTCAAACGATATTGACTCATACAGTAAACAACAAATGTACCACATGAAGTAAAAACTGTACTTACAGCAAGATGAAACAGTGCAATTACTTTGTTTTAAACCAAAACATACCACAGATATACACAACACAAATGCACTGTTTACATTTTGCAATATAAATAGAATTGACAGAACTAAATCTGTGAATATAGGAAACTACAGACCAATAGTACTAAACAGTTTGTATTTACTAAGGAATACAACACAATTATAGAAAAGATCAAATCATCACTGCCAGATATGGCTGTAAAGGATTTCACAAGATTGTACTGGAAGGAAACTAAAATAGTTTTTCTTTGAGTTTTGCTTTAAAAAATATTAAGACAATCTCACAAAAGTCAAGCTAGGCCCTCATCCTACAAGCAGCACTGTGTGGCAGATGCTTGAATCTGTGCAAAGACCCAAGGATTCTGCCTACTTGGAGCTTATTGCAGGAGTGGGGCTTTTAATAATAATTAACCATAGGCATTGCAACTTGTAGCTTTTAGCTGCCTTGCATATAACACATTTGTTTACCTTCCACTTCCTCCCTCCTAATTGTTTAGCACCAAAATTCAGTTATCTGCTAATGATGCATCTATTTCTCTCTAAACTGTATAATACTATATAGATAGTAGAATAATGCTTCTAATTAGCATACAAGTAAAAAACAATCACAGATTATTTCAATTAAAGTAATTCTAAAATGAGCTTATCTGCATTTTTAACATTTTTAAAATAGAGTTTATACATAAAAGCCTTTTGGAATTCTGTTGTAGTTTGAAAGACAAGTGTCATTTAATTTGATCTTATACACAAATTACACAAACTAAACTAGAATGTTGAACCATTAACCTCTTCAAGTGCTATAGTTTCCATCTTCTTAAAGCAAGGGCTGTGCTACAACCATAACAGATAGTCGTTGCAAAGGCAAAAATCTGCAGAAGAAAACGAGATGAATGACACATGAGATTTCTATTACGCCAGTGCTCCTCAGCTTCTCCCATAACCACATTTTACAAGGAAGCTTCAGAATTTCCCCCCAGTTAACTCAAAAGCCATAATGAAGATTGGTTGTGAACCCCTGTGACGCTATCATGACCCTCAGGTCGAGCCTACTGCTATGGCTTTGACAACATTGTGTCAAAAGCATCAAATCCTGACATCACTTTGCAACTTTGTAACTAAAGTAGGTCTTTTACCTTGGTCTTGGTGCAACCCTCTAAAATACTTACTTTTATACCTTGTAATTAAGTTTCTTCTCATTATCAAGGATGAACACAGTCATTTGGCTTTTGTTTGTATTCTTTGTTTGTATTCTTATTTAATTTCATTCATCTCCAAGTTAATGCATCTGCCTCTGGCAAACATAAACTGAGGAGAAAGCTCCCACTAAAACAATATGGCATCAACATTTATTATTTACTTGCGGAAATAAGGAAATGGGCACAATTATTTTTTTTCTTTGGTCCTTGAAGATAATCAGCCACTGGAATAAGTTACCCAGAGATATTGTAAAGTTTCTAGCACTTATAGTCTTTAAATAAGGACTGGATGTATTTCTGTAAGATGTGCTCTAGCTTAATCACAAGTTGTTTCGCTGCAGGGATCATAAGGTGAAATCTATGTTTGCAGTCATCCTAGAAGTTATACTAGATGGCTCTATGAATTCATTTGTGAAGAACTAGGGAGGATGGAAACTAGAAAGGGATTTTTTTTAATTAAATTGAAATACTTTCTGATGTGTTCCAGGTCAGAATGACGGAGGCCTAACTCTCCCTCTCTGTACTTGGAGTCACTTAGATTATTACATCCTACCCATACTACACACGCTTTGAGTGAGATGATGAATGTCTGGAAAACAGATGCTAATAACTGCTGGGATTATTACTTTTTTAAAAAGAATCTACACACATGCTTTAATCAATAATATAAACAGATAGAAGGTCATTGTCTTGACAGCAGATATTTAGCAGGGTTTTAATTTTTCTGTTTTCTCTATGCTGTCTTTATTTAACACTTTCTTGGTTAATGGCAGCAAAAATGAATGTGTGACAAGATGATAATTATTTTCATACACACTAAGTTTGATTAAGACTCTTGGGGAACAGCAGTGAAGGAGCTAGGGGACAGTGCTCTTCTGTTTGGCTTTTCTTCCCCATATCCAATCAGCACTGCGAGGGGCCTAGAGACTGGAGCTTCTTCCCCACCTACAGCCTGGAAGAATCCAATGGGGAGCTTCACAAGAGCCCCCCAACCCACTACAGCTCAGCAGAACTATAAGAAAGGCAGGAATTCTGCATACTAAGTGGAACTTTACATCAGACATCTAGGAGCTGTAATGGCTCCTCATAAGTTTCTGGGTAGAATTCAGGATGCTGACCTATTATACAGACCTGACGGATTTGGGACATGGTTATCTCTATTCCCACGCCATACTGCCACAGCTAGGATCAGCTGGAGCTGCCTTGTTATAACTGGGAGGATGCTGCTTGCAGAGGACTCTTGGTGAGCTTCCTGGACTTTGAAACTAATTCTTCACATCTAGACCCACTGCAGCCTGCATTTGTCTAGCTGCAAAGCTCATCCATATTTTTATTTTTTTTTGCCTTTCAGAGAGGATGGGCTATGCACTGGAGCAATTTATTTGTTTTATCTTCATAACAGCTGGTAGATATTTATGTCTAGATGGGTTGAGCAGTCCTTTCTCATTTCTGTATTGTATATTTTAATTTTAATGATGGACACATATAGAGGTTTTTAACAAGCTTAAATAAATGTCTATGATCCCATAATCTAAACAAGACACTGTTAGAAGGTGTAAAAACTAAGAACAGTATTTCCAGTCCCTTGCGCTAAACCCACTGGCACACATCTATGGAAGAGGCAGCACAATTAATAATTGAGCCTTTACTTCCACCGACTAGTATGACTCACTCTAAATGTTCCCTTATAAAGAACATTATTCTGTGAAGCAAATACCTACCACACAGTAACAATTTACTAGGGTGGGGGAGAAATAAAAAATTAAATCATCAATATGTGACTATTCTGTGCTGTGTAACACACAAAAACAGACAGTCCCTTTCCCGAAAAGTTAACATTCTAGTTAGCCATTAGATTAGTTGGGTAGCTAAAAAGGATTAAATCAGACTTCCATCTCTTGATGTACATCTACAAAATACTTACTGAGGCTGCTATGCTTATGTTATACTCTTGAACACCTAGCAACACAGTGACATTTGATGGAAGTCGATAATTATGCAGAGATGTTGTTGCTGCTTGCAGTAAAAAGGCTCCAAAATAAAAGACAAAAGTAGCCGCATGGAAAAGAAAATCCTGAAAAGAAAGTGAGAGATTTAATCTATGTTGTAACTGACTGGATATGTGCATTCTTCCTAACTAATCTCTTGAGTTTCACTGCAAACAAAAGCAAGCTTAGAGGTGCCACATAGAAGATGCTCAGATCATTCATCTAAAATTAATGGCATCAGAGTGTAGTCATATTACAATGAAACACACCATAGTAAGAAACTTTTTTAGGATATAAAAATTAAAAAAGTATACCAAGTGAAACAACTCAGTTATGTTACTCTGCAATACTATAAAAACAAAACAACAAAACCCACACCTTTAAAATAAATATAGCTTGACCTCTTAAATGATCTAGGTCAGCAATTATGTTGCCATGTTTTAAGGCACATTTGCAATAATGGCTATAATAACCCAGAAACTTTGTTACCAAAAAGAAATAACAACTAGAACCACTATTTCAAAGTAGCATGGTGCATACCATATTTATAGTAAAACACAAAACACATCCTATTACTTATATCTCACACACACTATTTTGTGCACATTTGTGTATACAAACATTTGCTATTTACATTCATTTAAAGAGGTGTTTTAAGTGTTAGTTTTAATTTCTCTCTCCTGAGTTCTGTACATTTCAACTCCAGGCCCTAAGAGTCTGACTTTCCAGGCTGAGGGATACAATAAAGCTTTTAAAACCTCTCTAAAATATTTGTATTTCTATTCTGTAAAACTCATAGTGTACAGAATCAGGGTGGATTTGATTTAAATCATGATTTAAATCACTAGTCAGGAAGACTCGATTTAATCATGGATTTCTACTTAAAAGTGCATTCTTGCTGGTTGTTATAACCTTAATACATATTCTTCAAACTCAGAGACAGATGTAGGTTTCATTTTTAGAAGGTACACGCTATATATTTTTAAGTGATTTATTTTGAAAACATTTCAGATTAGTTTTACAGCTATATTAGAAAATGAATGATTGTTTGGTTATTTCATTTACCAAAGGTAATTGAAGCAGATATTTATGAAGTCACTGGGAGGTGAACTATCTCCAATTCAACAGGTTAAGCACTAATATTTGGAGGATTTTCCTGCCATGCTGTATTAGGAGGAGAACATCACCAGACAGACAGTTAAATTGGTTTATTTAACTAAAAACAACAACGTTATGTATTTTGGATTTTTTTCTTCAACAGCAAACATAATATTTTAACAAAACATGCATCTGAAATCTGAATTTACTTAAACATTCAAGTTTTTTAAAATCAGGTTTGTGTTAAAATTGTTTTTAACTAATGTAGTTAAATGAAATGTTAAAAAAAAATTAAATTGACTATGTCAGCCAGGTCAACATGAGAAACTTAAAATATTGGCTTCTGCAGATAACTCAGTCATCTTCACCTTCGTTTTCCTGTTTGTTTATAATCTGGAAAAGAAAAACAAGCTTTCCTGCTTTTTCAGGTCCCAAATGATTTGGAATGAATTAGTCCAAAGGAAGAAAATATTCTTTCTACGACAGCAGAAGAAGCTACTGCTGTTAAAAGTGAGATTATTACTTCAACTGTCTCTGAATCCAAGTGCTTAAGTGACTTCCACCAGTTCACCGGTATGACTTTCTTTAAAAGATCATCAGCAAACACATATTTCTTGAATGGTTCACCCTTAGCTCTGAAGTTTATTATAGTTGGCATTATGAAGGGATGATTGCTGGATGTCCATGTCATAGCCAACTCCTCTTCTTCAGCAGTTAAGGTTTGACCCTCGTACCAATTATGAGAATATTTGCAAGAAAATGAGCTGGAAATAGTGCTTATCCTGTTCCTTTTTTTAATGCTTGTAATTTACTCTGTCATTGCATATTTCTCTTTCTAAGATCTTACTCAGTTCCTTCCAAATTTCAACAGCATCAGCAATAAAACAGCTATTTCCTTGCATTTTGTTCAAGATTACAGAAACAGACTTCAGGGTACTCAGCATGTGTTCAACATTTCTCTTAAGCCCAATGTTAAGAACTTTGGCTGTGACAGGGCCATTTTTTCACGATTTTGTTCACAAGCTATCAGATTAGGCCAGTTCTTGATATAATGCTCAAAACAGTTCCATCGCACATCTTGTGGGAGAGTTAGTTGGTTCCTCTCACTTTTTTCAGAGCAGCTGCTGCAAAGTGGATGTTACAAAAGTATTTTGCAATTTCAACAACATTAGCCTTTATTTCTGGAACACTGAAGTCTTTGGCTAGGAGGTACATCAAATGAGCACTGCAACCATATGTTATTAGCTTGGGAACTCTCTTCACTCTCTTATAAATGATTTGTTCTCATCTTGGATGCATTTGCAGCATTGTCTGTGAGCAAGCTGCGTACTAGAAATTTGAATTTTTTTTCAGTTTGTTCTAGCTTTTACTGCTACTTCTTGTAAGAATTCTGCTGTGTGCATTTCCTGATGTATCAATTGTTTCTGGAAGGAAGACATTTCCTTCTTCTGTTGTCACATAAGCTCATATAACAGGACCATTGTGCACATTGCTCCACCCATCAAGACTCAGGTTAACAATTTTACCCTCTTGACCTTTTGCACACTGCTCAATTTCTCTTTCATATACTTTATCCAGCAATTTGCCTGCAACATCTGCTCCGTTGGGTGGACTGTATCCTGGTGTTAATGACTGAACCATGTTAATGAAGCATGGGTTCTCAATCATATGGAAAGGACAGTTTGTTGCATAAGCAAACCAGGCAATTTTCTCATCAATTACCTCTTTTTGTAATCTGCTGGTTCTTATCACAAACTTAGCTATGGTTGTTTCTGGATGATGGAGATTTTTTTTTTTTTGCTACTGGTGATATCCTGTGGCTATGTGACATACATGATGGGACTGAAACAAGTTATTGGCAGATAACTCTGAAACTATGATGGTGATCTTGAAGATGGATAGTCTTCAGAATTCTGTATGTTGAGGATGGATTCTCCTAAACAAAATAAGTCAAATGCAGTTATGTAATTATTATTGCCATACTGCTCATTTACTATTACTCATTGCATTCACTGACACACAGTATTACTTTAAAGGTGAAATTGTAAAAGGAAGTTCTGCCTATTTCAGCTATTTATTTTTTATCACAACTGCATCTAAAATGATAGTACCATAGAGTAATAACTATATTTTTTGCTCAAACATGAGAATTCACGAATAGTCCAGAAGGAAGACAGCCAGTCCTTAAGAAAGAAGTATGAAATAAAAAAAAGTTTACCAACCTGAAGATCCTGCATGTTCAGACATGTTCCTTTCATCATTTTCAATACAGCTTCCTCCTGAGAAGGAATGCTTCTCATGATGTTG
The DNA here is from genome assembly GCF_025201925.1 of Gopherus flavomarginatus. Classification (NCBI taxonomy): domain Eukaryota; kingdom Metazoa; phylum Chordata; order Testudines; family Testudinidae; genus Gopherus; species Gopherus flavomarginatus. Next base: position 276,541,839 of record NC_066618.1, on the reverse strand, counting down.
TTTCATTTGGGCAACCAGGCCTTGCATTTCTTTGTTGCACTGTTTGCATTTTGCACGCATGCCTATGTTACCCACAGGTAGAGGAACTTCATTAAAATATTTCCAACTGGGTCTCTTTTACGGCCTACTATCATTATAGATTTTCCCTTCTAGTGAGAGAATGATATGGTAGATCTCAAATCAATGAAGGTTACACTCAGAAAGACCACAAGGCTTCTGGAATATGGTGCTCAGCTTCACTTTTGTTTCTACTGCCTGTCCCTCCCTTCTCACATTTATCGCCAGACTTCTTCTCCTTGTCAGATCTATTCCACCCCCAACAATCTTCCATTCATTGAACTTCTTGAAACTTTTCATTTTTAGAGAGCGGTAAGGGACTGACTCTGTGTACACAAATTTGCAGAGGGACAATAGGGTTGAGGTCTGTTATTTCTCACCTATATATATTATTTCTTTAAAAACATTTTTGCTATTAACAAGCATGTTATCGTTGGAGACACAAATCCACAGTTGGAGAACTGCAAAACTAAGCATCTCTGATGGTATCTTCTAGACTGAGCACTGAGACCCATTGGGTAGATAGAAAGATTAACCTAAATAATCTATACAGAAGTCCCTGGAACCCCATAAGATTGGGTCCCTAATCCATGAACTATTGGGACCCATTTACAAAACTTTTCTTAAACATTACATGAATAGATTGTCTCATACTATAGAATTAGAATTATAATCCCTATTCCAAAATGCCCAAATAAATATTTTAAGGTGCCACCAAACTCCTTTTTGTTTTTGTGGATACAGACTAACACGGCTACCCCAATACTGTTCAGTGAGTATCTTAGTCCTAGCTGTAAACAGAAGAGATATTTTAAAAAGAGAACTTGCCGTTTCCTCCATCCACATGCCGACCACTAACTTCCCTGGCAATAGGTACAGTGAAGATACGTATCAACAGTAAAGTTCTAACCAGGACATGATGCCTGTGATACAAAACCTAACTGTTTACTGTTAGGATTTTTAAATAAAAAAGCATAGTGTCCAATTCTCCACTGCCTTACACCTTGCACAATCACATAAATCTTGTGCAAAGTGTGTGTAAAATACCACCAGATCAGAATGGAATGGTAGCTTACATCTAGTTTGTGCAGATGTAAATGACTACACAATATGTAGGGCAGCAGAGAATAAAGTCTATGGTCTTTGTCATATCATCTCGTTCAGTATAGAGCAAGGGATCTCAAACTGGGGGTTGGGACCCCTCAGGGGGTCATAAAGTTATTACATGGGGGGTTGAGAGCTGTCAGACTCCACCCCAAACCCCGCCATGCCTCCAGCTTTTATAATTGTGTTCAATATATTAAAAAGTGTTTTTAATTTATAAGGGGGGGGGTCGCACTCAGAGGCTTGCTGTGTGAAAGGGGTCAAACAAAAGTTTGAGAATCACTGGGAGCAACGCAACTTCCTTACTCATGCTGAGTTAGTGTCTTACTCCCATGAGTAATCACACTAGATTGAATAGGGCTAAGCAGGAAGTAAGGAAGGAAGTAAGGAAGCAGGAAGTAAGCTCGGCGTAAGATTGGTAGAATCTTACCCTAAAAGTGCAACTCATTTGCAGTGGAGTTTGGGGGGTTTAAAATGGTTTTAAAATATTTTTCTTTTAAAATAAAAGATATTGGACTCTTCTTATAATTTTCCATGACAAGCAATAATAATTAAAATAATATGCCTGGACTTTTCCCATTTTTGGCCTTCTCAAACCACTAGCCTTAATTAGCCATTCTGAATTCCATGCCAAATTTTAGTTTCTGAAGCATAAGGAATAATACAAAAATCTTTTTCTTTAAACACTTTCCAATGTAAGTGTTAGATCAAACAACAACATGGTATACTATCTTTTTATTTAAAAATAAAAAAAAATGAGTTTATATAACCAGATTAAAAAACCCTTGTTTTTTCAAAAGTCCTCCACAAAATTTGCCATTTGCAATAGATTTCAGCAATGGAGAAGTCATGGTATCTTGCTGAAAAAATCTAGGTCCAGCATACTACAGGACAAATTTAGGTCCAGCAGGTACTATGCTGAACTGTGGCCAAATGATAATTATCTTTCGGCCATTAGTGATCTGGACTGGATTTTGAGCCAGTGAACTAGGTATAAAAGGTTCATATCCCATTTCTTTGACCTATTGATCACGGGGAATTTTTAGCAAACATCATAGGCCTGGCTTTCACAGATGATGTGCACCTATTACTATTTTTCTCACATAAGAGAGGTTCCAGCAGCAGCACTCAGTTTATCACAGAGAGGTGTCAAAATTCCTTATCCTACAGATATAAAAATACCCAACAAGCATTTGATAGGACAAAGTCAATAATGTATAATGCATACTTATAAGGAGAATTATGGGATGAATGTTTGTGTAGTACTTCGAACAGGCAAAAAAAGCACTATGGCTCCAGTCCAGCAAAGCACTTAATTATGTGCAGAACTTTTAAGTCTGTGATTGGTTCCGCTAAAACCAATGACACTATTCACTTGCTTAAAAGTAATGCACATGCTTTATGTGCTTTCCTGCATATTAACTGATGTGACTGCCACTGAACAACACTAACCACCCTCTGGGGAAACTGCAGGGAATTTCACAACATCCAGCTCACAATCCCTGGATCATGACTTTTATTTTGTGTTTAAAGCATTAAAAAGTCATTAACAAGCTTAACTTGATTTGTGGTTTAATTCCATTTAAGAGCTGAAGTTGTACTTTGTTTGTATGTATAGTGAAACACTGGTGCTATGGTGCTAAAGTCTGTTTGGACAGAATCCAGACTATCACTGCTAATGGACTCATTACACAAGTTTAATCTTTCAAACCCCAAACTTATGAAGTTCGATGACCTTTGATTCAAGATTCGCGCAGATCTAGGGACTCTCAACACAGTTACTTGGATATCAAGGGAAGCACAACCATGGATGTTTATACTGAAACATACAAATCTGGCTAAAAGCAGTATGATTGCCAGTAATAAAAATGAGCCACACGGAAAAAAGGTTATTTAATGAAGTTGTTGACAAATTAAGAACAACTGCATTTTAATACCATAAAGATTGTTAGAAGGTCTGATTGTGTATTTTCTCTGCCTGTTATTGCTCACTCAAAAAGTCTCACAATACTAAAATATAGAATGACACAGAATTGTATTTCACCACTTTTAGGCTGTTAGAAACTCCCCATTCTGAGCATACACCTCACAAGAACACATTTTTTAGGTAATAGCACAGAACACAAACTATAAGTCATTGAGGGATGCACTTGGTAACTTTCCAATAGTTTTAGATAGGCATATAACTTGCATAAAATGGATCAAATTGCTGCTATTTTATTTTTTATTTTTTTAATATGGAGGCAGAGCTTGGGAGGACTACTGGTTTCAGCATGTAAAGCTTCTTGGTAACTAGCAGAATCTTGCCACCTGATTGAATAAACACTGAGCACTGCATGCTGGGACCTGTAGTTCCACAGGCTGCACCATCAAATTAAAAGAAAAGGGCAGACAAGAGTCTCTGAAGAACTCTGAACTATATTTGTGCTGCAGGCCATGCTTTGGCCATTCATGATGTGAAAGCCAGGCACCAACACTAGCATAACGTTTAAGGATCTGATGCAAAGCTCATCAAAATTAATTAGAATTTCTTCAGTAACTTCAATGGGCTTTGGATCAGACCTTAAGAGTCTTATGAAGAGTAAGATCAATTTGTTTCTTCTCGTAAAATCATGCCCACAAGGGAAAAAACTTACCACTTGGTTCCAGTCCACAGCAATTCTGTGTGTATAACTAAAAAGGAACACGCCCAGGAAGAGGATGGACAAAAAACAAGCAGTCACTGACACAAACATCACCCATCCCTGCAGCAGAGGCAGTGGAACTCTAGTGGCAGCTATCAAAATCCAGACGAGTGCTCCAAACAGCTGTAGAAAAAACCAAAACCATGATGAGAATAAAGGCTTAACGCTGAATCTTGGCCAGCCCCTCCGGACTAAGAACTAACAGTTCATTTTTTTTTTAAAAAAGCTTTCAGGTGCAATTTTTGGCACTGAGGTAAAATATTCAAAAAATCCCCTCTTGAAAAGTGACTTAGCTATTCAAAAGGCAAAGTAATTGAAAGTCAATGGGACATAAGCTTGTAAATCATTTTTGAAAATGGGATTTAGGTTCCTAAATCACTTCATTGCTTCTAAAGTTTCACTGAAATCTGATTTTGAAGGAAATACAGGACGAGTGAAAATTATTATCAAAATGCATTTATCCTAAAATAGAAATAAATAAATCTATATCTGTTGCAACTGGTATGCCAAGGATGTAAATAAGATTGAAATCTAAATCTTATACCCATAGATAGTTTTGTTAGCTCCCAGCAGATACAGATATGAGATAATTATAAATGTATACACAGGACTTATTGTTTATACCCAAAAGCGTAAAAAAGCAACAAACAAAAGTAAAATATAAAAAACTAGCAGAACTATGGTAGTCTCCTGTGTCATGAAAATCAGGTAAATGAAGCGACAAAGAGTCCTGTAGCACCTTATAGACTAACAGAAGTACTGGAGCACAAGCTTTTGTGGGTGAATACCCACTTCATCAGATGCATATGGTGGGAATTTCCAGAGGCAGGTATAAATATGCAGGCAAGAATCAGTCTAGAGATAACGAGGTTAGTTCAATCAGGGAGGATGAGGCCCTCTTCTAGCAGTTGAGGTGTCAACACCAAGGGAGGAGAAACTGCTTTTGTAGTTGGCTAGCCATTCAAAGTCTTTGTTTAATCCTGAGCTGATGGTGTCAAATTTGCAAATGAACTGAAGCTCAGCAGTTTCTCTTTGGAGTCTGGTCCTGAAGTTTTTTTGCTGCAGGATGGCTACCTTTAAATCTGCTATTGCATGTCCAGGGAGGTTGAAGTCTTCTCCTACAGGTTTTTGTATATTGCCATTCCTGGACATACAATAGCAGATGTAAAGGTAGCCATCCTGCAGCAGAAAAACTATAAGATCTATATAATTATGAGCAGAATTTAGTCCTATAAAGTTGCAGCACACTGATCTTCTCAATTCATGACTTCAATCAAACAGATCTCTGTAAGAGTGATACTTGCTTCCTGAAATGTGTTCCTTTAATACAGAAAGGCTTAACTTGATTGAAATAGAACTCATCTATTAACTGCACACTGCTCAAAATTTATAGAGTTACCATTTCCAATTCAACCCTCTCAGAGTATAAAGTTGGAGATAAAATTTTCAGACTGCAAGAACTACAACTTCAGAATAATGCCTGCATAGTTTCTTCTGAATCTAGGACCTTAGACTCAATTTTCAGAAGTTGCCTGCAACTGGAATAAGTAGGTCTCCTTTGGTATAAAATGCAACCATCTGTGGATAAAATGAGGCTGATGATGTAAAAGTGTATTGGCAGCCTGCATTCAGCATTCCCATGGATTAGTATTATCAGCCTTCAAGTTACTGGTATTTTCAAGGGCTTCTTTTCAGGTTTTAGTTGTTGTGAGGAAGCAGATTTTCTCCAACTTTTATAGCACTGGAGGCTCAGAACATTATTCAGAGAACAGACATTTAATGGGTAGTAACAAGCACAATCTTTTCTGCAACATCTCACTGCCAAGACTGGTAGCATGGTTACTAATGTAAACATCCACTGTGCTCATCAGCAGGCCCAATATCAGAGAAATACCAAGAATAACCTGAGAACATCAGCACCTGTTACATAAACTGGCAAATCCGTCAAGCAGTTAATTTTTGGTCATTTCTGATCTGGGCTCCAGTCCTGCAACTGGATCCTTGGATCAGTGTGGACGCTATTTTGAAAAAAGTCAGGGCCCGTATGGAGGGGAAGGTATGTCTATAGGGATCCATTTGAAAGATTGGGACCCAGGTAAGAATTCAAATCTGTGACTGTAAGAAGAAAGACATTCTGGGTGAAATCCTGGGCTGATTGAAATCAATGGGAGTTTGCCATTAACTTCAATGAGGCCAGCATTTCACCTCTAACCTGTTAGTAATCATAATGCTGATCCTGCAAACTCTTACCCTTGTCCTAATGCTGAGGTCAGGAGTAGTCCCAATGGGACTGGGCATGCCAGTAAGGTTAAGCATACATGCTAGACTTTGAGAGCTCCTAAAAACAAATACACTGTATATTTTTACTTCCTTGGACTTCTGAATCTGATCTAAAGGCGTGGAGGATCAAGATTGTCTTGATTAAAATAAAGCAGTGTAAAATATATACACAGTGTTCTGTGGCCACTGCCCCCTAATTAAAACGGAACAGGAGCCAAGATACAGCTATGAAAAACACAGATCTGTGTGGGGATCAGGAGAACAAACACCTCTGGTGTTGTATGATGGACAGGATCCCCCTTCCTGGGGAAGCTGTGAGGTGGGAAAACTGGGGATTAGGCAAAATGGAGGCACCTTACACACATTCATTCCCCCAACTGACTGTCCTTCCCCTCCACCCGCCCCTTGCATAAAGTCCAATGCTCCAGTTCTCCCCGCTCCTCCTTCGGGGAATAGCTCCTGGCAGGAGAATGCAGAGTCTGCTCCTGCTCTCCGGGTTCCTGCTCTAGGAGCAGAACCTCAGGATGCTGCCACCACCTTTCCCACCTACAAAATGGCAGGTTAGCAGCGTGGGGGGCCGGTGGCAGGGCTGCGATGCCGCCTGTTCGCAGCAGCCTGGGCTCCCGCACACGGGGAACGGGCAGGTGCGCACTCCCCCGCCGCCGATTGTGGCTGCAGGACACTGGCCCTGCTGCTCTGGGAATGTCACGGCGGAGGCCAGGCGCCCCGCGCTCGGCGCAACAAGTGCTGGGCGGCGGCGGCGGAGGAAGGATTTGAGGCTATGTTGGGAGAAGGGGATTTGCTGCTGGGGGAGGAGGAACTGGGATTCAAGGCAGGAGCGAGGGAAAGGAAAGGGGGGGGGAGCGGGGCTAGAGGGGGCGGTACTGGGGGGAGGAGAAGAGGCGAGCGGGGAGCCGGTGTCCAGCAGCAGCATTGCCCTCCCCCAGCAGCCCCGGCCCGGGTCACTCACGATCTCCAGGCAGATGAAGGCTCCCGAGTAGGTGCGCAGGATGTCCAAGCCTACGGGCAGCGTGATCCTGGGCGCGGGGAAGTAGGCGGTGGGGTTGGGGGGCGGCGGCATGGAGCCCCCCCTGGCCGACATGCTGCCGCGGAGCGAGCCTGGCCCTGACGTGGCCGCAGGTTGTGGGGCGGCTGCGCCCAGAGCAGGTGCAGGAAGCGTGCGTGCAGCACCCAAGCGCTGGGCCAGCCCCTGCGCCGGGCGCCGCCCCGTCCCCAGCCCGGGGGCTGCTGCACGCGCCGCCCGCCCCGGGGAGCGGGAATCCCGGTTCGCTGCCTGCTCCGTGGGCTTCAGGCAGCGTCAGCCCCCTGCCCCTGGCGGTGAGCCCAGACTCGGCCCCGGGGTGTTCCCAACTCAGGGTCAGGGATCCCTGCCTGCCCCTCACCCCCCAGGCCCTTTTCATCAGGCCCCTGTTCTGCGAGCCCCGGTGCCCTCCTGCCACAATCTGAGCCTTGCAGCCGGTTCGCTTCCAAACCCTGCTAAGGAAACCACTATACCCGCTCGTGCACCACACGGGTCACTTCCTCGCACTAGTGTGCCCCTGTGACCTGTCCTGATACCAAGTGGCACGACTAGCTACCACCTGGGGAGGGGGTGGAACCCCCAGCGGGCCAGCCTCTATTGCACCGTGGTCCCACAGATATCCGTTGGTGGCTACTGCGTGGAGCCTTGAGCCTGGGCATGTACTCTTGTAGCCCTTGGCCCCAGGGTGTTCCTGAGACTGCTGAATTGGAATTAATTTGCAAGATGGACACCATTAAATTAGGCTTGAATAAAGTCTGGGAGTGGATGAGTCGTTACAAAAAGTAAAACTATTTCCCCATGTTTATTCCGCCGCCCCCCACTGTTCCTCACAATTTCTTGTCAACTGCTGCAAATAGACCATTTTGAGTACCACTACAAAAAGTTTTTCTCTCTCCCGCTGGTAATAGCTCACCTTAACTGATCACTCTCCTTAGAGTGTGTATGGTAACACCCATTGTTTCATGTTCTCTGTGTGTATATATATCTTCCTACTGTATTTTCCACTGCATGCATCCGATGAAGTGGGCTGTAGCCCACAAAAGCTTATGCTCAAATAAATTTGTTAGTCTTTAAGGTGCCACAAGTACTCCAGTCCCTAGACTGTTGCCAGCCCAGGGCCAGACACCCCCCCCCCCCACCCAAATCCCCTGTAGCCCAATTGGCTAGAGACACCCCCATAGCCCACTGGCCCCTGGGATGTTCCCGACCCGCACTTGGGGTAGAGCCCCTCCTGTAGGCCCTCAGTCCCTGGGCTTTTTGCAGTCTGAACCCAGGACCAGATCCCTCCTGCAGTCAGACCGCCAAAATCATGAGATTGGTTTATAATCATGAGATTTTAAAAATAATTTGGGGTTCTTTTTATTTGCCTTCTCATTACAGAGACTTTAGGGTTCATGGTTTCAAGCTTTATCTGTGCAACCACAAAGGCTTATAACTATACCTTCACATAATCAGCCAGCCAAAACTGAGATTATAATGCAGTCGCTTGACTCCAGGAGTTGGAGTTTTAAGAAAATCATCAAATATCACAAGGTTTAGGAAGAAATTCTGAGACTTCAACATTAAACGCAGGGACTTTCTTCAGATTTGTTTATAACATGCAGAGGGTTTCCCCTCCAAAGTACAATAAGAAATTGCATATATACTTTAGTAACATCCAAGTTTAGAAAAGGGTAGCAGGACAAAAGACTATCACTTAAGTTCCAGTAGGGGAAAATGTTGTTAATGAGAGACCAAACTTATAGTCCGAAATACATCTGGAAACATGTGCATTCATCATACCGCTTATAATAAACTTTATTATCTCATTTAATTTAGTAAAAGATATCTTCACAGACAAAAGATAAAATAATCATAAAATATTTGTTCTTGTTTGCTGTCTCCATTCAGGATTTTGAGATTAGGATAGTATCAGAGGGTAGCCGTGTTAGTCTGGATCTGTAAAAGCAGCAAAGAATCCTGTGGCACCTTATAGACTAACAGACGTTTTGGAGCATGAGCTTTCGTGGGTGAATACCCACTTCCTCAGATGCATGGGACATGCATCTGAGGAAGTGGGTATTCACCCACGAGATTAGGATAGATACTCTGTAGAGATATCTGGGGCATTGCCCCCACTCAGAAAATAGATTGGAGTAAAATGAAATAAACTTCATCCCACATCTGTGCACCATTCTCAGCTTTTTTTTTTTTAAACAATTACTTTTTCAGACGAAGGATTCATGCCAAGGTAGCTGCTCTGCTTCCTCAGACTACATGATTTACTAATTATACCTCAATTTTTGGGTGACTATGTTGAGGTACCTTGTGTTTGATTTTCAGAAGTGCTAAATATTATAACTTGCCCCGTTACCCTTCTGTATGGACACAAGTCTGTTGTAACAGGGCCCAGCCACTGGGTCCCACATGGTTCTAAACCAATGGCTCTCAATCCTTCCAGACTAATGTACCCCTTTCAGGAGTCTGATTTGTCTTGTGTTCCCTGAAGTCACACCTCACTTAAAAACTACTTGCTTACAAAATCAGACATAAAAATACAAAAGTCTCAGTACCGTATTACTGAAAAATTGCTGACTTTCTCATTTTTACCATATAATTATAAAATAAATCAATTGGAATATAAATATTGTACTTTCATTTCAGTGTATAGTATATGGAGCAGTATATTGTCTATATGAAATTTCAGTTTGTACTGACTTTGCTAGTGGTTTTTGGAAGCTGTTATAAAACTAGGTAAATATCCGTGGAAGACCTCTTCATCCCCCTTCGATACCCGTGTCCCTGGTTGAGAACTATTGTTCTCAACCAGCTGGATCTGGCCTGGATCTGGCCTGAGGCTAGTCTCTATTTCTAATTCTGGGTCTATAGGGCACATTCCCAAGCTCAGATCACTTGTCTGAGTCCTTCATTGAGACATAAGACTCCACAATTCAGCAGCCCTAGAGCACCAAACCAGTGCCTGAGACCTCTTGAGCCCTCTAGCTGCTTTCATACAGACCCTCAAGTGTCTCACTTGTGGGTGCTCCACCCTTCTAGTTTAACTCCTTCAGGGACTATGTCGCAAGAAAGCACCTATAGGTTTAGCAAAGGAATTTTATAACCACACTCCCTTAATTCTTAAAAGCACTCAAGAGTTATAGATCTTTGACAAATAAAAAAAAAAGTCCTGAAATGCCTCTTTTCTTAGTTTGTTTTCACTAGGAGTTGGAGGGTTGTCAGCGTCTCAGGCTGGACAGATTCCCCCTGTCCTTTTCTCTCCTGCATGCCCTATTTCCATTCATAGGTGCCGACTCTGGAGCTGGAGCACCACGGGGAAAAATTAGTGGGTGCTCTGCACCCAGCAGCACCCAACCTCCCGTTTGCCCCCCCATCTCCTCCTCTCCCCCCCAGGCATGCCACGTCCCGCACCTCTGCCTATCTCCCAGCATTTCCCACTTCCTCCTCCCTCCCCCAGCCACCGCCAAACATCTGTTCGCATGCTCTGGGAGGAGGAGGGGGAAGAGGCAGGGCTGGGGTGGGGATTTGGGGAAGGGGTTGGAATGGGGGTGGAGAAGGGGTGGGAAGAGGCAGGGCAGGGCCTTATGGAAGGGGTGGAATGGGGGCAGGGCTTGGGGCAGAATGGGGGGTCGAGCACTCACAGAAAAGAGAGGAAGTCGGCGCCTATACTTCCAGTGGCGATGATCAGCCCCCTGCAGAGTTGCACCCCCTTTTAAATAATCTCTCTCTCTCTCTCTTTGCCATGTTCTCCCCTGGGATGTTCCAGACCCTTCCCTCACCTGTGGGTTCCAGTGCAGAAAGTCAATTGTTCCATGTGATAGGGAGTAGGAAGAGAATTGGAGCCAATGGCCATAGATTGCTCTATTGATGGCTTCTCAGGCCATTTCTACACTACAAAATTATGTTGACCTACAGCCGCTGCAGTTATGAAATCACTTGTGTGTGCGCACACCTGGTTCCTTGTGTCAGCGGTACACGTTCTCACCAAGAGCACTTATATCAATTGCAGTGTCAGTGTGTGGCATTGCGGGACATCTCCTGAAAACCAGTAAAATCAATGTAGGCAATGCAATGTCTGCAGTGACTCTGCATCGATCTAATTACATCGACCGTGACTCTGCGCCACTCGGGGAAATGGCATTAATAAATTGTCATAGAGAGTCACTTACATCATCCGGAGCCAAATGTAAGTGAAGGCACTTCCACAGCTTGGTTGATGCAAGGCAGCTTTCATCAACCTAACTGTGTAGTTTTAGACCAGATCATCCTTCTGTGTGGTATCAAGCAACTTTCCTGAGCAGGCACCGTCTGCAGTGTTATATGATAAAATGCCTTAGACAAGTTTAGATGTGTTCATTAAGCCACACAAAATTGAGTCCAAAGTCTGATACAGAATATCCTACCCTGTCACAGAGGGACCCAGAATTTCCACTGAATTTAGGTACCTCATAATTGGGGCATATACAATTTGTGACACTTCTGAAACTATGGTTTTAAATGACTATTTTGTGTCAGGTTTTATGTTCTCTCCATTACTATCATAATGGTCATTCTTTGGCTATAATTTTTCTTTGAATGTTAAGTCCTGGTGAGTCATTGGTTTACTAGTATGCCATAATCCAATAGATTATGTCACTTGAGCAACGCTATCCATGGGGAGAAGTATGTGTGGGTGGATTTCTTCCTGATCAGCGTATGCTGTGAACCATGTGATTTAATTATCATTATCTTATCCTGCATAAGTAGAAATGTTAGTGATTTGGTCATAAAATTATCCAGTTCTTTTATTACTGAGCCACAGAATTGGCCTTTGACCTCCAGCAGCAGCAAATTCTACAGGCTGATTATGTGTTAGGTGATATCATTTTTCCTTTCACTTGTTCTGAATATAACATTAATTTCAATCTGCACATTCCTTTAAGCCATGGTCGTAATTAGCAAAGCTCTTCTGAAATCACAGTTGTTTTCTATATTAATGCCCAAATTTTGCCTTTGAATGCACATGCAGAAGATGTGACTGAGCCCAAATCAGAGTTAGGGGAGGATTTAGCTTAAATCCTAGCTGTTTAAATGGAAATAGGGAATTTACCTTGAAACATCCCAGTTTGGCCATGTAGTATTACATTATTACATACACACAGAGTTTGATGTGTCATGATTTCTGCTTAAAAGTGTGTTAAATTCTTTAGTAGGTTAGTGCAATAAAATAGTTTAAAATTGAAAATTTAGTTCAGTGACTTAGGCAGATGTTTATGTTGGACATCTTGGTTACTAGTGTTTTCAGGTTAACAACCACCTCTTGGCATCTTATTAGGATGAACTGATGCTTCTATTTCATCTGGCTGGCTACAGAATCAACAAGATGACAGGAGTGTATTGATAACAGTACTTAGCAAGGTCTATCTCTTCAACCATTGTTTTAAAAATATTATGCAAACAAGCTCTAAACTGCTAGATAGCTATTGCCCTCACTATTCATGTATCTTATATTTCAGCATAGTGTAAAGCTCCAGATTGTCATTGAAGTTGAAAATTAGTTGCTGTAGTTTTTAAGATGACAAAATTATTCATAAGGAGTGTGAGCGTGAAGCACCAATTCATACCTATGATTTTCTCTACATCACAATGGCAATGGTTAGTAGTGTGATGGCATTGATAGAATGACACTTTGGTTTTTAAAAGTAGGTTAATTAGTTTAAAATTATCCCATATATTGTTGACAACAAAGAGGGAATCCTTTGAATTTTCCATTTTACTGCTTATTTAATTTAAGTTCTTTTAGAACATACGTTAGGCGATGCTAAATAGATTATCTAGAAGATGTAATAAGCCTCAATGTTTGAATTAATTAATCATCAGTTATCCAGATTCCCAGTACAACTGTGTAGTATGTCCTTTTGTCTTTGACTAGTTATTTACTTATATGTGCACTGAATGTATGTAAAGAGTTGAAATATTTGAGCTTCTGTCTGCAGTAGTTTTCCCAAAATGTGATAGACCCATCATACCAACATGTGGTGCCTCATACCTGTGAACGAGTGTATCACAATGCCATCTGGAAGCTGGCCACCCCTGAATGCAACCGGTCAGCAGCAAACCAATTTGGTATGGGGAGATCAACTGTTGGGACCATTGTCTTGCAAGTGTGTGATGCCATGGAAAGGCTACCGTCGCACCAGTTTATAAGCTTGGTAATGCTCAGGAGGTTATTCATGGCTTCGTAAGCATGGGATTTTCCAAACTGTACTGGGGCAATTGAAGCAACCTATATGCCTATAATTCCCCCCACACACACCCTTCCCATCAGGGCTCAGAATTCATAAACAGAAAAGAGTATTCCTATGGAGTTTCAAGAGCTTGTCGACCACCATGCCAGGTTAATGGATATAAATGTTGGGTGGTCTGGAAGGGTCTAGGATTTTAGAATATTTTGGAACTCAGAATATTTAAGTTAATGGACTGTTTGCCCCTGGGAATGCTATGGACATTAATAGTGTGAACATCGTTCTGGTGATCCTGGGAGACCCAGCTTATCCTCTGCTTCCCTGGCTAATGAAGCCGTTCACGGGCTGCTTGGCCAGAGATAAAGAACTGTGATCAACTCCTTATTAATTAAATTTTAGAAGTTTTTATTATTGAACAATTATGTAACAAACAGAAATGAACAATCAACTGAAACGAAAATGAAAACAGCCTTTAAGTATGAAACAATATATTAAAAAGCAATGATCTCTAGCTCTACAAAGAATGCTTTCATTTAACCAGCGAGGAAACTGTAGCCCCACTCCAGAGGCCTGGCTCAAGCCTGCTCCCTGGTGCTTCCTATTCGGAGTGGCTTTTGCCATCTCCTCACATGGGTCAGTCCTAGGATCTTTATTTTGGCACCTGGTGCCTCTACCCCAAGTGACTCCTCTGTGGTTGGCACACAAAGGGTGCTGTCTCTTGGAGAATAATGACACAAGGAACAAACCCAGTATTCTAACAACAAAATACATTCCTACAAGCCCCAACAAATGAAGTACCACACTCAAAAAGTAAAGTATAACATAGGAGACTTTATTGAGGATTGGGATTTTTGTCTGTGCAGTTTATGCTACGTGGCTTTGCCTTTGTGCCTTGGAGGCTGGGGGTGGGAATTATGTTTCCAGTCTGGCTTTGCAGTTTTTCTATCCCTTGGAGGTGCAGTTTTTTTATCCCTTGGAGGTGCTTATATAGTGTTGGAAGGGTTAGCAGAATGAATCTGGGGGTGAGATGGCTAGTAATCCCCTCTCCAGCTCCTTTAGGCTGTCCTGACTCTGGATGACATCACACTGAACCGGGTGTCTAGGAGGCAGAGTATGGCCTACTCAAAAAAGAAAAGGGGCAGACCAGTGAGATACGCTGGGAAATTATTCACCAAGATGGTCTCGCTAGAAGTTCTGCAGGAGTGGAAAGGACTTGTGAGTTATTCCAGGGATGGGGATGCCCATGAAGCTATTCCTCACAATCTCAGAACAAATACAGAACAATTTCTCAGTCTTAGATTTTACTTTATCTCCCCTGCGGACATGCTGAAAATTCAGAGAAAAATAGGGTTTCTCAATGGTTGCCTGGAGCATTCATTATTACAGTCTGTAAGAATGCATGTTACAGGGGAGTTGTACTCTTCATAGCTTTGCAAGCTTTTACCTCCTCTAAAGTGAGAACACTAACCAAATTTCTTTCCCTGGAACCTATGTCTCAATAACCCTTTGTATGCAGTGTTGTTCTAGCTGTGCTGGTCCCAGGATATTAGAGGGGCTAGGAAAGTGAGATAATATCTTTTACTGGACCAACTTCTGCTGGTGAGAGAGAGGCAAGTTTTCGAGCTTAATCAGAGCTCTTCTTCATGTCAATAAACCTTTGCATTTCACATAAAAGAATGTTTTTCTCATTTGAATCTGTCTTGGGAGGGGGTGGAGTAGAGGGCACAGGTGCACTATTCTGCCACACCCTTTTTGGAGGTGGCAAGAATTGGGTTTTTTGCAAGTGAAGGTGGCCTTTGCCAAGCAGGACAGCTGAGGGAAGGGGAAAGGAAAATGTGTATATGGGCGTGTGCCTTTCATGGCCTGGGCTTGAAAATAGTAAGTATTCATGGCTTTAGCATGAGATGGAGGCTAATTCCAAAATGGTGACTATTCCAGTTGGGTAAAGGTGTCGAGGCTGAATGGACAGTACGGGCTGATGGGAGGAGGGGACCTCAGACTTGGAAAGGCTTCTATCCACATCTGGCCTACAACAGGTATGGCCAAGGGCACCCAGAACAGAAGCTAGCATGGCAGTGTAGCATAATATAATAATAATACATTAAGACTTAAATAATAATTACAAAAATTATAAAAAATTTAGATGCTGAGGTTCCCTCCATAGGATCAGCCTCCTCAGTCCTGGTCTGGATAGCTGCCTGGGAGTTGAGTTTGGTTGCTGCAAAGCAGGAATTGGGTTCATCTTCATCCTGGATGGCATCGGGGTCCTAAGCCCTAAATAAATCCTGGCTCTCTGGGGAGAGCTCTTCACCGGCCTCCTCGTGCTCATCCCTCAGTGAGTCTTACTGGTAAATCTTGGGGGGAGGCGGTGGAGGGAGAGGTTGATCAGCACGATCCATGAGCTGCCAGGGGTGGGCAGTCATGCAGTTTATGTAAAATCCTGTCCAGCTCCCCCCCAAAAGGATGTGGTGTGTCTGGATTTTTTCCTGTTGTCCCTCATTTTACCATCGTAAGCTGTTTGCTCTTTCCCTGACACTGTTTAGCATCCCAGTCATGGGGCCCTCACAGACAATTGCCTAGCAATTTCAGTGTCTGGCCAAAACACCTAAGCTATGGCATGTCCTAACCTAAAAGTCATAAAGCTCTGACTCCAGTGATGTGCTTGTCAAAAAATATCGCAGCTCTAACTGCAAACCATAGCAGTACTTAATGATCGGGTCGAAAGTAGTGAGTGTTATCTTATTGGTGAATGTGACAGTCATGAGATAAGACAGCACAACTTATATGTTCAGTGAATCTGCTCTGTATTTCCTGATAGTTGAATATACTATGATAATGCTGGAATTGCAGCTGAAGATTAAAAAAAAAAATGTAACACTAATCACAGGCAGTAATAATAGGAACTTCTATATATCACACTTCATGTTCCAAACACTTTACACATGTTCTGTAAACCTTCCAGCACCCCCAAAATGTACATAGAGCTATTGTAATCCCTTATGTCTCACGTTGCAATGCCTAGAAAGTAAGGCCATCATGGATTGGGCAGGTAAATAATTAAAAAAAACCCACACACTAAAGCAGAAGTAGGCACCTATGTGGCCACAGCTATGGGTCAGACACTGGCCACATTTGCCCACAGTTAGACCTGTATGCACACAGCTTGATTAAAACAAACAGATCATAGTTCAGTGAGTCATTCTGTCAGTCCAGGATCCACCTCCCTTTCCTGGTTACTTTCATTTTCTGCAGAAAGATCACAAAAAAGCCCTTTCTAGCTTTCCTGAATTTTTCATTGTCTGTCTTAATCCAATTATTATTTTTGTCATCATAAATATACAAGACCACAGAAAACTCAAACTTCTTTTAAAACTTCAATTTATTTAGCATGTGTCTGATAACTGTGGGCATGATCCTGATGTCACACCAGGATAAAATCAGGAGTAGCTCCACTGAAGTCAGGGAAGTTAAATCATTGTAAACTGGTGTGAAATCAAAAGCAAGCTCTGTGTCTTTTGCATAGCTTTGTAATTGACACTCATCTTTATTTTCTATTCGATATTTAAGAGAACCCTTTACAGAGATACACTATGGGCCATATTTTCTTCTCCAAATAAAATGAGTCAGGAAGGTTTTCTAGCAGTCTCTTTAGCCTACCATAAAACTGAATTGTTTCATAGTGGAAAAGAGACATAGGTAGAAAGCCAATGTACCGTGTAAACACAGCAAATCCTGCTTCAGATTTTTAAATTATTCCCTCAATTACTATTGTTGTCACTCAACTGAACATGAAGATCCAGTTCCCCGCTGATATACGTTGGCACAGCTTCGTTGACTACAATGGAACTATGCCAGTTAACACAAACTGAGATCTGATCTGAAACATGCATTTAAACTGTGAATGATCTAAAAGGCATAAAAGATATTAAAGATCCTGTTTCTTAACTATTGCATGGGTTGTAAATTAAATGCCAACCTGATGATGACAGTACACCGATATCATGTTTAGATTAGCAGACATCATGGATTACAGTGTGCAAATACCAGGTTATTGAGATTTTTCTATGGGGCAATGATGCCAGCTTTATTTTAATACACATGTGGCCTGGCACTTGGTTTCATTTTAACCTCCTTACACTGTCTGAATAAAACAGAGTACTTCTGTTGAAGTTTATGGGCCTGATCCAGCTGAACTGTGCTTGGCACAGGACCTCTACAGAGGGTAGAGTAAAATCCATACACCACCTTTTGTGTTTCACTGGTTCTGGGGCTGGCTGGGGACCAGTTCAGTTCCCAGAACAACTGAAAGCGGCCACAGGACTGCTATAAACCAGCCAGGGATGACTGGAGAACAGCTACAATCTGGCCATGTCCCCTTCCTTCTGACTGGCTTCCTATAGACTTTAATTGGCTATGCTACTGCTACACCATCCAGGGATTCCTCTTACATCAAGGTGGTCATCAACTGGCTTTTTAAGATAGCTTTCTCGTCCTTGCAGGAGGACAGGATTAGAACTGACAAACTGGAGAAATGGTCTGAAATGGATAGGATGACATTCAATAAGGACAAATGCACAAATACAAAATGGGAATCCTAGGAAGGAATACTGCCGAAAAGGATCTGGGGGTTATACTGGGTCACAAACTAAATGTCAGTCAACAATGTAATACAGTTGCAAAAAAGGCGAACATTAATCTGGGATGTACTAGCAGGAGTGTTTTAAGAAGGACAGGAGAGGTAATTCTTCCACTCTACTCCGCACTGATAAGGCCTCAACTGGAGGAGTATTGTGTCCAGTTCTGGGCTCCACACTTTGGAAAAGATGTGGACAAATTGGAGACAGTCCAGAGAAGAGCAACAAAAATGATTAAAGACCTAGAAAACATGACCTATAAGGAAAGATTTAAAAAATTGGGTTTGTTTAGTTTGGAGAAAAGATGATTTAGGGGAGACATGATAACAGTCTTCAAATACATAAAAGGTTGTTACAAAGAGGATGCTACATAGTTCTTATTAACCATTGTGCAGAGGACAAGAAGTAATGGGCTCAAATTGCAGCAAAGCAGATTTAGGTTAGACATTAGTAAAAACTTCCTAACTGTCCGGATAGTTAAGTACTGGAACAAATTACGTAGGGAAGTTGTGGAATCCCTTTCATTGGGGTTTTTAAAAAACAGGTTAGACAAACACTTGTCAGGGATGGACTCTAGATAATTCTGCCTCAGTGCAGGGGACTGGATTAGATGACCTACCAACATCCCTTTCAGTCTTTGATTTCTATGATTATTTTGCCACCAGTCACATACTGATTAGTCTAATCAAAATATATTTACTTCTGGATTTTACCAGTAGACAGGAACATGTATCTAATGTTCTGATGAACAGTCTATTAATATGAAGTCATTATATATTTATTGTAGTTGGTATACTTTTTTTAGACTATTTGTTTAATTCAGCAGGGACCTAGCTAGAAATCCAATAGAAGACAAAGCAGCATAATGAGATTGCTCAATTTAATGTGATGAATGAGTCCAGGAAGGAAAAAGCAAGGAGGGGAAAGTTACAGGTATGCCAATCCACGGATGATCTTCAAGGTTTTAAAATAGCCATTAAGTAGTTTTGTGTAAAGGAATGAGTCTATGTATAAAAATTGCTATGTTTAAAGGGATAACAAGTATGTATAATCAGGCATTATCTGATTATCTATCTGTTTGTAGGATGGTAAATAATAATTATAGTTACAAACATAATTAAATGAAACATCATATTATGTGCGCACATGTGTCTGTGTGTGGGGTTACTTTCAGTTTACCATGAACATCGGAGCCCAACCCTAAAGATTTCAGTTACTACTCATTGTCACTGGAGTTTGTGGGATCAGGCCAACAGTCTTCATTAAAAAACAAAATGCTATGAGAAGATTCACCAGTACATTTCAGCTGTTTTATGCCGCTCTGGTGGCACAAAGCAGTCATAAAGCAGCTTAACTGGATGGTTAATCTTGGATTATAGCTGCCTTGTGCCACAAAACAGCTGGAGTCTCCCAGTATATCTAGCCTAATGCGTTCTTTGGGTTTCATTCACCACTGCATCATTCTAGTTTTACGCCAGTGCAATTCCTCTCATGTGAGTGTTGCTGAATTGTGTAAAATAGACTAACACAGTGGTGAATCCAGATTCACTGTGTAAAATAGAGTAACGCAGTGGTGAATCCAGATTCACTGCCTGCAATTCAGCTCTCTTGTGTCTCTGGAGACACATCATCTTTCCTTATTGTGTGGTATTCAATTCATTAAAAAGAAAACATGATGTTGGTGTTAATGCAACATTATAACTAAGAATTTACTCATTTGTATTTCCAGGAGTTACTGTAAATCATCCACCTTCATGCATCTGTAGTATTTTGTGTTACTGAAATTATACCACAATGTATGTGGCAATGAGACAATGAGTTACCGAATCTAGCCCAGGACTGATAACTCAGTCTCATTGCACACATACATCTATGGTATAATTTCAGTAACACAAAATACATCCTGCTACTTCCTAGCTGCTTTGCAAAATCGCTGCACTGTATGAACCATAATTTTGAATTTCTTGATTTTTGTGTGTGTCTGCAGCAGTAACACTGTCATGTTGCATTTAACGTAACTTTTCTCTGAATGCATTGTTTTTATAAAATGAAAAGATTAAAAAGAAAATAAATTGGATTTATTCCAGTGTGAAAGTCATAAGGTGCCCACCCAGAGGGATCCTTTGAACATTCTTGTATGGATGCAATCACACAGTGGAATTAACAAATGGAACTGATTCCATTAGGCCAGCAACTTAAGTCCTGGGGCAACTGCAGTGATCTCAGCAGAGTTACATAGAATGTAAAACAGCATAAAATTGGGTTCATTGTGTGAGACTCCAGATAGACTCATGCATGAGTACTGCAACTTGGAAGATAGCTGTAAATTTAGGATCTGATCCTGCAAGTTGCAGCCATGTCTTTTGAATTGATGAGCTCCCTCCAGGTGCTCACATCCCTTGCAGGAATGGGCCATGAGTGGAAAGTCACATACAGCACATGAACTTTTATTTCTAATGCAAACCTTTTCAGATATCTAATTAAAGAGTAATACAGGGTTGCAACTTACTTCTGGCCACAAGGGAGTGCTCAGTCTGTCTGCAGCACTCTCCCTCTGTTCTCCATCTTCAGGGCTCCTTCTGAGTTCTATGCAGTCTCTCATGAGTAGAACTATCCTTCACTTGGGGCTGGTTCAATGACTGCAAACAGTCCCACATCGTCCTTAATGGCTCTGACATAAAGTTCTGCATTGCAACCCAACAGTTCACACTTATGCCTCGCTCTTCTGCCACCCACACAGAGCTCTTCTTCTGCCAGCATCTGTTCTTTGCATTGTCACCACTCCTAGCTATTTCTATCTGGCACTCAGCCGTCTGGCTCTAGCTTCCTTCTCCTACCAGCATCATCTCTGTTCTTCTGAGGGAGAAGCCTGGCTATATACTGCCCTTCTAGAGAGCTCTTCTTGATTGGCTGAAGAGAGGGTAGCTCTGTCCCACCCGACCCTAGGGCTCCTAGTCCCAGGCCTTTAAAGTGCAGTGCTCTAGGTTTTTCTCCAATCCAACTGCTTATTCCCCAGGACTGTTCCATCTCCTGGGCCTTTGTTCATTCCAACTTCCTGGAGTGAGGTGTTCTGGCCTCTTCTACTCTTAAAGGGCCAGTATACCCCATTGCCTGAATATAGCACATTTGTTTAGTCTGGAGAAGAGAAGACTGAGGAGGGAAACAATAACTAGGATTGCCAGGTGTCTGGTTTTCAACTGGAAAGTTCAGTCTAAAAGAGACATGTACAGTGTCCAGTCAGAAGTACCCACCGGACACAAAAATTACTGCCCACAGGGGTGCCAGAATGGGGCGGGGGGCAGGCACGGCCTACTGCACCATCGCAGCATGTGTGACCACGGTGCAGCACTTAGAGAGCTGGGGGCAGCAAGGCTGTGAGCCAGGGGGGTGCCAATCCACACCGCAGGATTGTATTTGGATCGTGTCCTGTTTTCCAACCTCAACTCTGCTCCCCAGCTCTGCCCCACCCCCTGCTGCAGAAACAATCATCTTTGAGGGAAGCCACTCCAGGGGCTCCAAGTCACGGACCAGAGCCACAACCCGAGACAGGGATCCCATGTGGGTCGGACCCTTCTCCCCAGAGCAGAGGTGACTTTGCAGCACCAGCTCCCACTTCGCCTCCCTCCCTGTGCCACTCAGGCCTGGTCTACACTACGCGTTTAAACCAATTTTAGCAGCGTTAGACCTATTTAACGCTGCACCCGTCCACACAATGAGGCCCTTTATATCGATATAAAGGGCTCTTTAAACCGGTTTCTGTACTCCTCCCCGACGAGAGGAGTAGCGCTGAAATTGGTATTACCCTATCGGATTAGGGTTAGTGTGGCCGCAAATCGATGGTATTGGCCTCCGGGCAGTATCCCACAGTGCACCATTGCGACTGCTCTGGACAGCAATCCGAACTCGGATGCACTGGCCAGGTAGACAGGAAAAGCCCCGCGAACTTTTGAATTTCTTTTCCTGTTTGCCCAGCATGGAGCTCTGATCAGCACGGGTGGCGATGTGGTCCCAAATCCAAAAAGAGCTCCAGCATGGACCGTACGGGAGATACTGGATCTGATCGCCGTATGGGGAGACAAATCTGTTCTATCACAGCTCCGTTACAGAAGACGAAATGACAAAGCATTTCAAAAAATCTCCAGGCTATGATACAGAGTCCTCAGCACAGTGCTGTGTGACCAGCGTAATGGAAAGTCAAAGAATCAAATGGACGCTCATGGAGGGAGGGAGGGGGTACTGAGGACTCCAGCTATCCCACAGTCCCCGCAGTCTCCAAAAAGCATTTGCATTCTTGGCTGAGCTCCCAATGCGTGTAGGGTCAAACACATTGTCCGAGGTGGTTCAGGGTATACGTCATCAATTTACCACTCCTCCCCCCCATGAAAGAAAAGGGAAAAAATCATTTCTTAACTTTTTTATATGTCACCCTATATCTACTGCATGCTGCTGGTATACGCAGTGCTGCGGCACTGAATAGCAGCATCCTTTCCCCTCCCCTCCCCGGTGGCAGACGGTACCGTACAAAAGGACTGATAGCCCTCCTCATCAACCTGTGAGTGCTCCTGGCTGGCCTCAGGTGAGGTCGGCCGGGGGCGCCTTGGTAAAAATAGGAATGACTCCCGGTCATTCCTGGTAGATGGTAGAGAACGGCTGGTAACCGTCCTCATCATAGCAAATGGGGGCTGAGTTCCATCAGCCCCTGCCTTTCATGTCTAAAGAAAAGATTCTGTACTGCCTGGACTATCATAGCAGCGCGATGCTGGGCTCCTCTCCCCCTCACTGTTTAATGTCTTGCCTGGACTATCATAGCAGCTGGAGGCTGCCTCCCCCTTATTTTATCTCACTAAAAACTCGGTGTTTCTTATTCCTGCATTCTTTATTACTTCATCACACAAATGGGGGGACACTGCCACGGTAGCCCAGGAAGGTTGGGGACGGAGGGAAGCAACGGGTGGGGTTGTTGCAGGGACACCCCCTAGAATGGCATGCAGCTAATAATTTCTGCGGGATCTGACACAGAGTGGCTGTGCTCTCTGGTTCTCTAGTACACTTGCCCCATCTTCTAGGCAGGACTGACTCTACTTTTAGATAAACCATAAAGGAGGGATTGACTCGGGGAGTCATTCCCATTTTTGTCTTTGAGCCCCCGGCCAACCTCAGCTAAGGCCAGCCAGGAGCACCCATGACAGCAGCAGACGGTACAGAACGACTGATAACCATCATCTCATCGCCAATTTACAATGGCACAGCAAACAGTACAGAACGACTGGTAACCTTCTCTGCTATCTTGCAATGGCAAATGAATGCTGCTGTGTAGCACTGCAGTACCGCCTCTGTCAGTGGCATCCAGTACACATACGGTGAGAGTGACAAAAGGCAAAACGGGCTCCATGGTTGCCATGCTATGGCGTCTGCCAGGGCAATCCAGGGGAAAAGGGCGCGAAATGATTGTCTGCCATTGCTTTCACCGAGGAAGGAATGAGTGACGACATTTACCCAGAATCACCCACAACACTGTTTTTGCACCATCAGGCACTGGGATCTCAACCCAGAATTCCAATGGGTGGGAGAGAGTGCGGGAACTATGGGATAGCTACGGGATAGCTACCCACAGTGCAACGCTCCGGAAATCGATGCTAGCCTCGGTACATGGACGCACACTGCCCAATTAATGTGCTTAGTGTGGCCGCATGCACTCAACTTTATACAATCTGTTTTACAAAACCGGTTTATGTAAAATTGGAATAATCCCGTAGTGTAGACGTACCCTCAGATGAGTTCATCCCGGCCCAGGAAGGTGGGGACTAGCACCCTTAAATCTCAGGGCATTGCAGAGCCTGGCCTCCAGCTTGCATACACAGTATAGGTAAGGAAGGGCATTTTCCCCATCCCGGCCTGGCTCACCCAGATATACTGACAACACCTCCGGTGTCCTTTCCCATGATCACTGCCTGCAAATACCACCACCAGCCTGGCCCAGGGCTTGAGGACCAGGGGCACCAGCTCATCAACCCACACCAGGATATAGAGTCCGGTTTTAAGAAATTGGGAAGTTGGCAATCCTAACGATAACAGTTTTCAAGCACTTAAAAAGTTATAAGGAGGAGGGTGAAAAATTGTCCTTGTTAAACTCTGAGGATAGGATAAGAAGCAATGGGCTTAAATTGCAGCAAAGGAGCTTTAAGTTGGATATTAGGAAAAACTTCCCGATGGGTATTTAAACGCTGAAGGAAATTGCTGTAATAACCTTAGTCCCAGATTTGGACCTTAGCGTCCAAAATATGGGGGTTAGCATGAAAACCTCCAAGCTTAGTTACCAGCTTGGACCTGGTACCTGCTGCCACCACCCAAAAAATTAGAGTGTTTTGGGGCACTCTGGTCCCTCTGAAAAACCTTCCCTGGGGACCCCAAGACCCAAATCCCTTGAGTCTCACAACAAAGGGAAATAATCCTTTTTCCCTTCCCCCCTCCAGGTGCTCCTGGAGAGATACACAGACACCAGCTCTGTGAATCCAAACAGAGTGAATCTCCCTCTCTGTTCCCAATCCTGGAAACAAAAAGTACTTTCCTATTCCCCCAGAGGGAATGCAACATCAGGCTAGCAATCCAACACACAGATCTCCCCGATTCCTTCCTCCCACCAATTCCCTGGTGAGTACAGACTCAATTTCCCTGAAGTAAAGAAAAACTCCAACAGGTCTTAAAAGAAAGCTTTATATAAAAAGAAAGAAAAATAAGTACAAATGTTCTCTCTGTATTAGATGATACAACACAGGGTCAATTGCTTAAAAGAATATTGAATAAACAGCCTTATTCCAAAAGAATACAAATCAAAGCACTCCAGCACTTATATTCATGCAAATACCAAAGAAAAGAAACCATATAACTTACTATCTGATCTCTTTGTCCTTACACTTAGAAACAGAAGACTAGAAAGTAGAACTACTTCTCCAAAGCTCAGAGAAAGCAGGCAGCCAGAAACACAAAGACAAAGACACTCAAATCCCTCCACCCAAAGTTGAAAAAATCCGGTTTCCTGATTGGTCCTCTGGTCAGGTGCTTCAGGTGGAAGAGACATTAACCCTTAGCTATCTGTTTATGACACGCCCCCCAAATTGCAGACAGTGGGGAAGCTCACTGGCGGCGATTTCCTTCTAGAACTTGAAAATAAACAGATTAATACAACACATACACCTTTACATATACTCCTAAGTATATAACTAACAGACTTCTACATTTTAAGAACACTTTTTAACTACTGAATTCTGGGAAACTCTCACGGGAGAGTGCATCAGCTACTTTGTTAGAAGCTCCTGTGATGTGTTGAATTTCAAAATCAAAATCTTGGAGAGCCAAACTCCAACGAAGAAGTTTCTTGTTGTTCCCCTTGGCAGTATGAAGCCACTGTAGTGCAGCATGGTCAGTTTGTAGTTGGAACCGCCGTCCCCAAACATATGGGCGTAGCTTTTCCAGGGCGTACACAATGGCATAGCATTCCTTTTCACTGACTGACCAGTGACTTTCCCTCTCAGACAGTTTCTTGCTGAGAAACACGACAGGATGGAAGTTGTGATCTGTTGCTTCCTGCATGAGCACTGCTCCTATACCACGCTCAGATGCATCGGTGGTTACTAGGAAT